>NC_133106.1:13046930-13376242 GCF_022965805.1 Primulina eburnea | reverse complement strand
TCCTTGTTTTGTTTACTGTTTATAATATATGCATGATATGTTATAAATAATGAGTATGTGCGTTATTATTATGATAATAACAAAGTTGCATGAATCCGGTAAACATACGATCAAACATGACGAGCTTTTAAATAAAATTAATGATGAGACCTTTCAAAATTAAAAACCCTCATTTTGAATAAGATTCAAAATTAATATCAAGCCCGAAAAGGGGAATTATAAATTTGTTTATAATTTCCATGTCTTCCATCGACAATGGGTGCATGAAGAACGCTACCCGTACTCGGGGCTCGGCTCATATTATTAAGGGAGCTTTGGGTGCCGGAAATCTGTGACATCCATTGACATGGTGATGTGAACTACGTGGAACTCCCATGATTTCGGCTCATATTATTGGGGGAACTCAAGGCGACCGTCCATTAAGATTCAACATCGATGGGTAAGGCTTGACACGTGAAGATGAACGACGTCATATTATTGGGTCCTAATCAAACGTGAGACAAAAGTTTACATAGAGGGTTGCATTGTGATGCAATTGGAAACTACCTTTTAGGAATTGTGATTGGATGATATTATTCGGGATCATAATTCGCTAATTGGACCTTACGTACCTACTGAGGAAAGGAGTTTCCCGTTTTCACTAGAGGGTAGTGAAAGATGTCAAAATAGTGGGAGCAAATATTTATGAAGTAAAAGTCTAAACTTCATATCTTACTAAATATTTTAAAATAGCCATAAACATTTATCTGTTTTTACTTTTCAGTACAAATTGACAATGTCTTCGATTCGCAAACCGATATCCGTAAAACTCGACAAACACATATTAACTGGACCTAATTACCTCACTTGGCTAAGAAACCTGAAAATCGTCTTGAATTCGGAAAGGGTAGCATATACACTGACTGAGTCGCCCCCTGTTGATGCTCTGACTGACTGCACTCCTGAGGAATTGCAGGCTTACAAGCAATGGTGTGACCATGACTTGATAGCCAGGTGTTATATGCTGACTTCTATGAATGATGAGCTGCAGAGGCGTTTTGAGCATGCAAAGAGTGCTGTTGACATTCATTTGCATCTCAAGGAGCTCTTTGGTGAGCAAACACGGCCTCTTAGGCATGCTACCGTCAAGGAGCTGATCACTATGCGCATGCAAGATGGGGCCTCGGTCCATGAGCATAGCCTGAAGATGATTGGGCTCGTGGACAAGCTCGTTGGCATGGATCTGATCTTGACTTCGGAGTTGACCACCGACGTGTTGCTGTTATCATTGCCTAGCTCATTTGATCCTTTTGTGGTGAACTTCAACATGAACAAGATGGAGCCGACCCTTGAGGAGTGGGTGAATATGCTTGTTACGTTTGAATCAACCATCAAGAAAGAGAAATTGGTTCTTTATGTGGGTTCTTCATCTGGTACGAAGATTGATCCACATGTGAAGGGAAAGAAGCGTTCTTTCCAACGTCCCAAGAAGAACGTGCCCTTGTTGAGGCAATCTCCGAATCTCATTGTGGCAGCCACACCAGTTAAGGCTGACAAGACTAGTGATGTTTGTCATCCTGCAAGAAGCCTGGACATTGGAGGCGAAATTGCAAGGAATATCTGGCCCAGAAGACTTCTGGAAACGGTATGTTCTAAATTGAAGTAAACATTTCAATTAACTCTACTTCTTGGGTATTAGATACCGGTTGTGACTCACATCTCTGTAATGAGTTATAGGTGATGGGAAGAAGTAGGAAACTTAAGGAAGGTGTGACCTTCTAGAGGATGGGCAATGGAGCAAGAGTTGCTGCCAAGGCTATTAAAGATGTTTACTTATTGTTGAACAATAGTTTTAAGTTAATCTTATGAGATGTTTTGTTTGTACCTAATTTTGTGAAAAACATTGTTTCCATTTCTATGCTGATAAAAATGGATATTCTTGTTTATTTTGCAAAGGTGTTTGCAACATTTACATGAATGAATGTTTGATTGGTACTGGTAAACTTGAAAACGATCTATATAACTTAAAATTGAAAGATATTCCACTAAATGTCCATTCAAAGGCAGACACCATATGAATATGGATGGGTAAGCCACCCAAATATTCTTGTCTTAGAATATAGGGGTGCCCTGCTTATGTGAAACAGGTATTGGGAGATAAATTGGATAGTCGATCCATTTTATGTTTCTTTGTGGAATATCCAAAGAATTTTGTTGGATATTATTTCTATCATCCCCAAGAAACAAAGGTGTTTGTTTCTAGGAATGCAACCTTTTTGGAAAAGGAATTTTCTATTGGATAGAAAAAGGGAGATGATAGAACTCGAAGAGGTTCGAGAGACACCCACAATTATAGAACCCACACCCGAAGAGCCAAGAGGGAAGCTACAAGCTCCTAGAAGATCCGAGAGAGTCTCGAGACCACCTATGAGGTATGGTCTGCTTCTTGAAGAGGGCCAGGATGAGCTTATCCATGGATGTGATCCAAGGACCTTCAAGGAAGCATTATTTGATGCCCATTCATCCAAGTGGCCTGAAGCGATGGAATCTGAGATGAATTCCATGCATTCGAACCAAGTGTGGAATCTCGTGGATCCACCTTAGGGAATTGTTCCCATAGGGTGTAAATGGATTTACAAGAGGAAACTTGGGGCGGATGAAAAGGTATTGACCTTCAAGGCGCGATTGGTGGCAAAAGGATATACTCAAAGACAAGGAGTTGATTTTGAGGAAACATTTTCTCCAGTTGCAATGTTCAAGTACATAAGGATTGTGGGGACCCGGGCTCTAATTCTTTTTCTTGGGATTAAATGGATCGTTATTCTAAAATGTGGGTCAAATTTTTCGCTTTTACCTTTAATCAAATGTAATTAAACAAGCATAAGTTCTTTATTAAATTTACAACATACAAACACAATACATGTCTTATTCTGTATGTCCTCAACTAACCAGTATTAAAAGACAGTACATAATAAAAGACAACTACTGGTCCATCTGCTACGCCCGTGATCTCCACGCTAACACGATCATCTCTGTCTCGACCCAGATCCTGCCCCACCTGTTGTTATGCACACATACAGACATAACAACAGCCGGAAAACCGGTGAGAACAAATCCCAGTATAAACATGTATACATGCATTAAAACAATCTAAAACATGAAACATGCTAATATGAATGTCATTCATATAAAATCATGCAATGTGAATCTAATCATGTCTAGACTCGACTCGACTAGAACTCTAGGGATCCCGTTGTGAATAAGATGTCACTGGCTGTCACCTACCCTACCAATCGAGGTGCTGTACGTCTTATTCCTAGACTTCGGCCTGATCTGTATCCACGTCTACAAAAGGGCGGTGATCTTCCCCTAAGCTAAGATATCGCCGAACATCTAGTAGTCTGCCTGATCTCCAGACTGCCCTATCTTAATGCATGAATACAAAATCTGCAAACAAGCATAATTCAATGCTACACGATCTGTAAACAAAGCATAGCAAGATCTGCATACAAGTTCTATAAACCAATCTATAACAATCATAATCATATCAAGGTATGAACAATAAAACAAGTATGTGATTTTGGTTGGGAAACTCAAATGTGATCTCATTTGAGTCGTGATTCCCCAAACAAAACATGTACTATACCTTTCGTCGTAGAATCGCTGTCACGGTCGCCAAACTGAATCTGAAATGAAAATGTTGATATACAATCTATCAATCTCTAATCTAAATCAACACATATCCAAGTCACTACGTGATCTCGATACAATTTGACGGCATAACGACGCAATTCTCGATACCGGTCAATCCAATTCTTAACAGATATCAACACTATCTCATTCTCAATCATTCTCATTCATAATCCAATACAATATCCATCCAAAACACAATAACTCTGCCCCCATAATTCATAAACCATACTGAAATTCATAGGAATTGCAGATGATATCATTTCTTTGATCCGTTTACAATTATATCATGCTCACTATGTCAAGAACACAATATAACTATCATATTCTCATTTCCCAAACATCTGAATTTCGAAACTTGTTGAAATTACATAAAACTTACATCACTTTGTAGCCAATAACGAGAGGATCTCAAAACCGCAGTCGGATTTGAATTTGGATGGCTCAATCTTCTAAAATCACAATTACAAGTGAAAGGAAACTTGAAAGCCTTTCTTCCTCAGAAATCCTCGGTTCTTGCTACTGAAATGAGAAGAAATCGAGGCAAATCTGTATATATACCTTGCATGTTTTCGTACACATGGCAATCCATTTGGACTACACGTCTCGCGCATATGCGCAGACACTACTCGCGCATATGCGCCGAACCTACTGTCTCGGCAGATTTAGCACTCGCGCATATGCGCCACTAATCTCGCGCATATGCGCCACAGCTATTGGAGGTGCCGCGCATGTGCGCCATTTGAAAGCGGACCGGTTACGGTGGCCGGAAGCGCAACGGAAGTTTAAAATCTAAAATTTTTAGCTCAAAATTTCGGCCACCCCATACATTGTGCAACAAATACAATAAAAACACAAAATGACATTCATAGGGTGTTTTAAAGAAATATACCTATCAATCTCAAGAGATTGATTATGGCTCCAACTTTGTTGTTAAACAACAAAGCTCTTGAAGGTAGACAATCTACAAGCTCCTCCTCCAAATCCTTGAATCTTTCCTTCAAAATAAGTCCCACCACCAACTAGGTAAATCCCCTCTTAATTTGCACTAGAAAATTAAGAAGATTTTTCAAAGAGAAGACTTTTATTCTCCAACACTTGAAGAACAAAAGAGAGAAGAAAATTGAGAGAAAAAGAGACACACAATTTTCGGCCAAGGTATGTGGAATGAGGAGGAGAGTTGAGTCTTGGGGTTGCAAAAAGTTAGATACAAAAGTTGTATGCCTTTGCAATTTTTTAATCAAAAGTATTCAAGACTCTTCACCTCCCAAGCATGCAAACCCTAGCATGTCTCACATATATTATATGGTTTTTAACACATTAAAAACCATGGACTAAATTTTAATTATCTCAAACATATTTGAGATTAATTAAATACTACTTGAATTTATTCAAGTCCCACTAGTTAAATAATTATTTTAATTGAGCTCTACAAGACTCAATATTATTTAATTAATTCAACACTTGAATTAATTTTAATTATTTAGACTCTACTAGGTCTACTAGTGTTTAATTAATTCAACACTTGAATTAATTTAATTTAGTCTCCAATAATGTTTATGAAAATCACAATTTTCAACTACATTATTTACTTGGCCAAATTTTAATCTAGGAACACTTTCATAAATTAAAATTTATATTTCTCTCATAGAAGTCATAATTCTATTTTTTCTTTAGGCTTATAAACAAATTTATAAGCCGTTCAACACATTGAACCATTTTCTTCTTTATAGAAGTCAAACTTCTAATTTTACTTACGCTTATAAACTCCTTTATAAGCCGTTCAACACATTGAACTATTTTCACTTCTCATCGGGATTTACAAAGCTAGTACTTGTGTGGCCCTCAATGGTTCATTGATACAACTAGCCGTGGGTTCACATCTCCATGTGATTCGGACTAAACATGTCCTTATTCGAGCATACCCCAATTGCTCCATTCTTACTTATCAACTCCTTGATAGTAAGAACGTCAGAACTCAAGTCTGATAGTACCCAACCAATCACGTTAAACGCCTAGCAGCATCGCTTACGTGATTCCCTAGGTATCACATGATAGTGCCTGCAAGAACCATTCAATTATGGTTAGCGTACAGTACGGTCCCTTCAACTCATATATCCCGATCGATTCGACAACCATTGGTTTATCGAGAGTTGTCAATGAATCGATACTATGTGTCATGTCGTAGTTGCATCGATGGTGTAATCTATGAAACACCTTTCATAATTACAACCATACTCTGGCCAGAGATTTCGATCTACATACACATGATAACACATAGGATATCCATACCCGAAGGTAAGAGGTGAATCCCAGACTACAATGCATCGACTCCTATGTGTTTCGACAGAACACCCAACCTTGCCACCTGATGACCCCATGAGAGTCGGTAAACAAGTCAAAGTGTAATTCTAGCACATAGAGTCTCAATGTTGTCCCGGGTCATAAGGACTAATTCTGTACAACCATAAACCAGGACTTTTCCACTCGATAAGTGAGAACCACTTGGAAAGTCCTTTTATGGAGGGTTGTTCAGTACACTCTACAAGGAGCACCTATCTGCATGTTCGGACATCACAATGTCCCCTACCAATGAAACATGGTACTCACATCGCAGATACTAGTCTCTAACTCGAGCGGCCTATATCCTTCTTAGTGGCGGCTGAATCGACTAGGAACCGTTTAGAATATACAGTATTACAAATATGAGTTTCATGATACTCATCATATGAGCATCTCATATTCTTTCTACTATTTGTATATTCAAGGGCTTTATCTATGCAGCTAGCATGGGTATACAGATAAAGATTTGCCAAAGTAATAATTTCAAATATTATTAAAATAAAGACTGCTTATTCATAGAGTTTCATTGTGAACACTCGGCCAACACTTGGCTCGACGGGCACCTACTCTAACACCATTTCCTGCCGCGCATGTGCGCCAATCTTACTGGAAGCTCCGCGCATATGCGCCACCATTCTCGCGCATATGCGCCAAAGCTACTGGCCTGCTCGCGCATGTGCGCGCCTTTCTTTGCGCATGTGCGCCGAGGCTACTGGAATTCCCATGCATATGTGCGCATTAACTTCAACCTTACTTATTCTTTTGACTATCTTTCACATCTTTATTATACATTTTCCTTTCTTTTCTAGTCCAATAAAATACATCTACAATCATCTTAATTATCAACAAATCCGTCTGATTATGATAACTAAATCTTCGAGCCTTACAAGGATATTGCTAGCCATACTGCATGGTATGACTACGAGATAAGACAGATGGATGTCAAGACAGCCTTTCTTAATGGGGATATTAAGGAAGAGATTTACATATCTCAAACCTGGAGGGTTTACATCTATCGGAAGTGAGCATATGGTATGCAAACTTCAAAGATCTATTTATGGTCTAAAGCAGGCATCTAGGAGTTGGAACCTCAGATTCGACAGTACAATCAAAGAGTTTGGTTTTTCTAAAAATCCTGAGGAACCCTGTGTGTATAAGAAGGTCAGTGGAAGTGTTGTGACATTCCTAGTGTTTTATGTTGATGACATTCTAATCATTGGGAATGATGTATGAATGTTTCAATCAACTAAAATATGGTTAGCAAGTAAGTTCTCGATACAAGACTTGGGTGAAGCATCTTTTGTATTAGGAATACATATCTATAGAGATAGATCAAGAAGATTGCTTGGTCTCACCCAGTCCACATACGTTGATACCATCGTGAAGCGGTTCTCGATGGATGAGTCCAAGAGAGGACATCTACCAATGTGTCATGGCGTGTCCCTATCCAAGTCTGTCTCCCAAGACTCATGCAGAGATAGCGGCGATGACAAGCATTCCTTATGCATCTACGATTGGTAGCATCATGTATGGGATGATATCTACACGTCCTGACGTGGCTTTCGCACTAAGTGTAGTGAGTAGATATCAATCGAACCCTGGTCTTCCACACTGGAAAGTTGTGAAAGACATCCTCAATTAGTTGAGAAGGACCAATAAATTGTTCTTGGTCTATAGGGTGGAGAACTTAAATTGGAAGGCTATACCGACTCTAGCTTCCAAAGCGATATTGATGACTCGAAGTCAACCTCTGGGTTTGTATTCATGCTCAATGGTGCTGTTGTCTCTTGGAAGAGTTCCAAGCAAGACAATACTGCGGATTCCAGCACAGAGGCCGAATACATTGCTGCATCAGATGCAGCAAGGGAGGCTGTTTGGATAAGGAATTTCGTCTAAGAGTTGGACGTCATTCCTAATGGAGTTGCTCCTCTCCCGTTGTTGTGTGACAACACGGGAGCTTTAGCTCAAGCAAAGGAGCCAAGGTCTCATCAGAAGTCCAAACATGTATTGAGAAAGTACTACAACCTCGGAGAGATTGTTGAAAGAGGAAGAAGTCTCTTTTGACATAGTCGGCTCCGCATATAATGTTGCTGATCCACTAGCTAAGCCTTTACCTGGACCACTATTCGATATGCATTGCGAATCAATGGGTTTGAAGCATATGGGTAGTTGGCCCTAGTGCAAGTGGGAGATTGTTAGAGTAGATTGTTAATAATATTTGAAATTATTGTTTTGGCAAATCTTTATCTGTATACCCATGCTAGTTGCATAGATAAAACCCTTGAATATACAAATAGTAGAAAGAATATGAGATGCTCATATGATGAGTATCATGAAACTCATATTTGGAATACTGTATATTCTAAACAGTTCCTAGTCGATTCAGCCGCCGCTAAGAAGGATATAGGCCGCTCGAGTTCGAGACTAGTATCTCCGATGTGAGTACCATGTTTCATTGGTAGGGGACATTGTGATGTCCGAGCATGCAGATAGGTGCTCCTGGTTAAGTGCACAGAACAACCCTCCATAAAAAGACTTTCCAAGTGGTTCTCACTTATCGAGTGGAAACGTCCTGGTTTATGGTTGTACACCATTAGTCCTTATGACCCGGGACAACATTGAGACTCTATGTGCTAGCATTACACTTTGACTTGTTTACCGACTCTCAAGGGGTCATCAGGTGGCAAGGTTGGGTGTTCTATCGAAACATATAGGAGTCGATGCATTGTAGTCGGGGATTCACCGCTTACCTTCGGGTATGGATATCCTATGTGTTATCATGTGTATGTAGGTTGAAATCTCTGATCAGAGTATGGTGGTAATTATGAAAGGGGTTTCATAGATTAGTTGAGGGCCACACAAGTACTAGCTTTCTAGATCCCGTTGAGAAGTAAAAATAGTTCAATGTGTTGAACGGCTTATAAAGGAGTTTATAAGCGTAAGGAAAATTAGAAGTATGACTTCTATAAAGGAGAAATTAGTTTAATGTGTTGAACGGTTTATAAATAAGTTTATAAGCGTAAAGAAAAATAGAAGTATGACTTCTATGAGAGAAATGTAAATTCTAATTTATGGAAGTGTTCCTAAATTAAAAGTTGGCCAAGTGAATAATGTATTTGAAAATTGTGATTTTCATAAACATTATTATGGTCTAAATTAAATTAATTCAAGTGTTGAATTAATTAAACACTAGTGGACCTAGTAGAGTCCAAATAATTAAATTAATTCAAGTGTTGAATTAATTGAATCATATTGATTTTTGTAGAGCTCAATTTAAATTAATTATTTAACTAGTGGGACTTGGGTAAATTCAAATAATGTTTAATTAGTCTCAAATATGTTTGAGATAATTAAATTTAATCCATGGTTTTTTAATTTGTTAAAAAACCATATAATATATGCATGCATGGGAAGTGAAGAGTTGGGAGACAAATTTTTCTATTTTCAAGGCATGGCATGCAACTTTTGTTGGTAGCTTTTTGCAAGTCCAAGACATGTCTTCCCACTTCACTCTCCAAGGGACATGGCCGAATTATCCATCACTCTCCTCTCCAATTTTTCTCTCATTTTTCTTCTTCAAGTGTTGAGGAAAGAAATCTATTCTCAAAGAAAAATACCCTACATTTACTAGTGCAAGTGTAAGGTGTATCTTTTAAGTTTGGTGGTGGGCTTAATAGTTGAGCAAGGAGTGCTCAAAGGAAGCTTGAAGATAGTTTCTACCATTGAAGAGCTAAGGTGTTTACACCTTAGTTGGAGCCATACATCAATCCTTGTGATTGATAGGTAAAATTCTCAACACACTATGAATGTCATTTTTGTGTTTTATTGTATTTGCTACACATTACATGAGGTGGCCGAAATTTCTTGGTAAAAATTCGATTTTAAAACTTCCGTTGCGCTTCCGGTCACCGTAACCGATCCCCTATCAGTTGCATCAACACTGTACCGAGGCCCTTCTTCGACGCATCGGTATAAACAACAAAGTCCTCTGAACCATTGGGCAATGCAAGTACCGGAGCTGTCGTCAACTTATCTTTCATCTCCTGGAATCCACTTTGACATTCATTGGACCACTCAAACTTCACATCTTCCTCGTTAGATTGGTTAACGGAAGGGCAATCTTGGAAAAATCTGAAATAAAACGACGATAATAACCCGCCAAACCAAGAAAACTGCGTACCTCTGATACCCCGGTAGGGATAGGCCACTTCTGAATCGCCTCGATTTTCACTGGATCAACAGCTATACCATCTTTCGAGACAACATGGCCTAAGAAAGAAATTTGCTCCAACCAGAACTCACATTTCTTCAACTTAGCATACAACCTCTTCTCTCCCAACAATTGAAGAACAACTCTGAGGTGCTCTTCATGAAGCTCTCTGGTCTTGGAATAAATCAATATGTCATCGATGAAAACAATGACAAAGCTATCCAAATACTGCTTGAACACTCGGTTCATAAGATCCATGAAGACTGAAGGAGCATTAGTTAGACCGAAAGACATAACAAGAATGTAATGCCCAATATTTTAGTTTGATACTTTTGAATTATCTCTGTAACGAACCGTACTTTTCATACTTAAAATTTGCGGAAAAATTAAAAATTTTCTTAAATATAAACATCCATACGGTCGTCACTCATCATTCATCAAAATAATTTTTGAAATCAATATCGCCCACTAAAATTTGCTAAAAGAAAAGCTGCCTCATAATATCTAACATTCAAATCATAAAATCAGATTATAAATGTTTTCATGCTTAAAATCTTAAGATAACGTAGGCGGTCATCGGTTCTAGCCTCCCACTCAGTCCAAGCCTGCCCCTTGGTCGCCACCTCCCGTCTCCTCATCAACATAGTCACCGCATCCATCAAGTCTAGTGAGTCTAAAGACTCAACACGTATAAACTGGGATAACGAGTACTACATAATAAAATCCCATGCATCTTAAAAATAGAACGTACATAACGTGAAACTTGAGCTTGCATGATAACTTGAACTTGCATACATACATAGACGTGCCATCACGTGAAACTTTCATAATCATAACTGCATACTTGAGCATACTAAAACATACATGACTTCATCATTTTTCGTAGAGGATGTTTCAAAGCAAGTGACCCATAGCATAATAAACTCCTGATCAGACACACCACAGTACTGGGCTGACAGGGACGTATCCACTGCCGCATACATGAGATCCCCGATCATAATTTAACGGGCTGGTTGGTCCCCGTTCATAATTTAACGCTTTCCAACCACGATCTAACCCGTTCATAATTTAACGGGGCGGAGAGGTCCTCGGCCACGTTCACCGACTTCCAAACCCATTCAAATTTGGTCACAAGACATTTAGCATACTTCAAAAACTTAAAATATTTTCTTTGCACGTCATACATACTTACTTGGCGTTGAGGGATTCGTTGGACTTCGACTGGGGCCGTTGCTGCACACACTAACATGAACTTGCATACTTAACTTGCATAACTTAACGTAGAAATCATACTTACTCTCGAGTTCAATCATTACTTAGGACATTCTAAAATTTCCTGTAGCGCGACCTTGATAATCCTTGCACTACACCATGACGTCTAACCTCAAAGAATACTAAATTATTTTTCCCAAAGAAAAACGAAGGACACGGACCCCGTACCTACATCCGTGTAGGGGTCCGTGTAGACTCTGGAAGTAGACACCGAAAGGAAGCAAAGGCACGGACCCCGTGTCAGGGTCCTGGTGGACATCCGTGTAGGCACCGGAAGAATACACTAAGTGAAACCCAAAGGCACGGAACCCGTGTCAGGGTCCGTGTACGGGTCCGTGTACCCACTATGATCGCGAACTTACGAAAATTCTGTACATGCTTTGCTGAACATCCTAGACTCGATTACACGGACTATGAAACGACACCATGAGTCGTTCCTAGAACACTAAGTCATTATACCAAACCCAAGTAAACATTATCATTATTCCAAGAGTAACAAACCATCAACAACAACGACACAACTCAAAATTCAACACAATGTTACTTCCGACGACTCTTGATTCAACTTAGTACCTATCGATCCGAAATGGACCATTAGTGACAGTCCAAATAACATAAACAAGGTACCTATACGCAGCAACGATCACCCGTCGATCCCCAACGAAGTCTGCAACAATTAAACTTCAAGGATACATCAATATCATAACTTTTCTGAAAACGCAGTTAGAGCAGTCCCATGAAAAACATCATAACTCACTCAATTTTCATCCAAAAATCTCGAATTTTATATCAAATCGAAGGCATCGAAAAGTTCTACAATTTTTTATTTGAAAGTTTTCTCAAAATTCTGACAGAAAATCGCAGTTTTCAACAGAACAGTGAGTTGCGGGATTTCAGATCTAAAAAGTATTTCAAACGCATTCAAACCATTTTTCGCACAAACGACGAACGTCACACATAGATTTTCACGCATAAAAATACACAACGCATACTATGACAAGATCGATGCAGAAAGAACAGAATATACGTGCCTTTTGATATTTAAAGATACCAAAACGACGACACCGAAGCGGAGATGGAGCGAGGCTTGATCCGGGACGAACGTGGCACCGTTTTCTTGCAATAAAAATCCACCGAAATTTGCTGGAAAGGTAAGGGGAAGGGGACGGCTGCTTTCTACCTTAGAACCCTAGGTTTTTCTTTCTTTTAAAATCTGAAAATGAGATGTGTAGGGTGTGTTGTGTGTTTTAGTTTGTGTAAAAATGTGTAAGTGTGTGTGAGTGTGTGTAACGTGTGTGTGTGTGTGTTTTAATTAGGAGAGATTCTAGCTAAATTAACTATTTAAAATACTACTTAAAGGTTAACACTTAATAATTCACTCAAAACTCTCCAATTAAAATGATCTCACACCAATTTTTAAAATTTTAAACTCTTATATCACTAAATACATAATAATGCTTTAAAATATTAAAACTTAATAACTTATTAAAAATGCCCCATCCTCAACTTGGAATAAAATACCATGTTTTAAATTGTCACAATCGTCACCGGTCTCTTCCTCGATCCCGCCTCGAATAATCGTCTGAAACATGAAGCTTGAAAAAGACATTTTAACGTGTATCACAATGAACGTGAATAATTTAAAATAATGCATTTTCATAACTTATGCATGGCTAAAACTCATTTAAAAATAATTAAATGATCTAATAATTAAATGAATTCATGGGTTATACGTGTACTGAATTTGGGCACTACAGTTCCTCCCCCACTTATAAAAATTTCGCCCTCGAAATTAAGTCTTACCGAACAACTCCGGGTAGTGAAGTCTCATATCTTTCTCTGAATCCCATGTGGCCTCTTCCACTGATTGGTTTAGCCACCGAACTTTGACTAGCTTAGTCACTTTGTTCCGAAGCCTACGCTCTTGCCTGTCTAGGATTTGGACTGGTTTCTCCTAATAAGACAGGTCTGGAGCCAGCTGCAACGGCCCATAACTCAGAATATGCGAAGGATTCTCCAGATATTTCCTCAGAATCGAAACATGGAACACATTGTGCACCCCGGCCAGATTCGGCGGAAGGGCAACACGATAGGCTAGTGTCCCAACTCTGTCCAAAATCTCGAATGGCCCAATGAACCTCGGACTCAGTTTGCCTCTCTTTCCAAATCTCATAACACCCTTCATAGGTGCTATCTTGATAAAAACGTGATCTCCTACGGCAAACTCGAGATCTCTTCTCCTTTTATCGGCATAGCTCTTTTGACGGCTTTGGGCAGTCTTCATTCTCTCACAAATCTTGACCACCACGTCTGCAGTCTGTTGAACTATCTCTGGACCAAGTTCTGTCCTCTCACCAACTTCATCCCAATGAATTGGTGATCTGCACTTCCTCCCGTACAACGCCTCATAGGGAGCCATACCAATGGATGCTTGGAAGCTGTTGTTGTAAGTGAACTCCACTAGAGGTAGTCTAGACTCCCAAGTTCCTTGAAAATCAATCATGCACGCTCACAGGAAATCCTCTAAAATCCGAATCACGCGCTCAGACTGGCCATCTGTCTGCGGGTGAAAAGATGTACTGAAAAGCAACTTTGTCCCCATGGCTGCATGTAAGCTCTTCCAGAAGGACGACGTAAACCTTGGGTCCCTGTCGGACACAATTGAAACTGGAAATCCATGTAAACGAACTATCTCTCTGAGATAAAGCTCCGCATACTGCGTCATGGAGAAAGTCGTCTTCACCGGTAGGAAATGTGTTGATTTAGTGAGTCGGTCCACTATAACCCAAATAGAATTCGATCCTCTAACTGATCTCGGCAACCCAACCACGAAATCCATATTAATGTTCTCCCACTTCAACTCATGAATGGGTAATGACTTAACCAACCCTGCTGGCCTCTGATGTTCAGCTTTTACTTGCTGACAAGTGAGAAATTCTGATACGAATCTACGGATGTCTCGCTTCATCCCTGGCCACCAATACAATAACTGTAGGTCTTTGTACATCTTGGTACCTCCTGGGTGAATGGAATACGGAGATGCGTGTGCCTCTGTCAAAATATCCTGTCTGATCGAACCAACACTAGGCACCCACATTCTACCTTTGTATCTCACAATGCCGTCTGAAACTGTGTACGACACACTGCCCTTTGCTTCGTCTTTCAGTCTCCATTTCTGTAACTGCTCATCTGAAGACTGACCTGCTCGGATACGGTCTAGCAACCCAGATTTGACTATCAGATTAGACAGTCTAGGAGCTCTGCCCTCTCGATAAATCTCCATACCAAACTTCTGAATCTCAAACTGAAGAGGTCTATGTGCTGATAACTGAGCTATGACGGCATCTTTTCTGCTCAAAGCGTCTGCGACAACATTAGCCTTTCCCGGATGGTAGCTAATTTCGCAGTCGTAATCTTTCACAAGTTCCAACCACCGTCTCTGTCTCAAATTCAACTCTTTCTGCGTGAAGAAATATTTGAGACTCTTATGATCGGTGAAAATATGGCATTTCTCGCCGAATAGGTACTGTCTCCAAATTTTCAGTGCGAAGAAAACGGCGGCGAACTCAAGATCGTGTGTCGGGTAGTTCTTCTCGTGCACTTTCAACTGCCTGGAGGCATAAGCTATCACCCGACCTTGCTGCATCAACACTGCGCCTAATCCGAGCTTAGATGCATCGGTATAAAACACAAACTAGCCTTGCCCTGTCGGCATGGTTAGCACTGGCGCTGAAATAAGAGCTTGCTTCAGAGTGTCAAAGCTCTTCTGACATTCATCACTCCACACGAATTTAGCATTTTTCTTGGTTAGTGAAATGAGTGGCACTGCTATGGACGAAAATCCCTTAATGAACTTACGGTAATAGCCTGCTAAACCCAAAAAGCTGCAGATTTCTGATGCATTTTTTGGCTCGACCCATTCCTTAACGGCTGCTACCTTCGCTGGGTCCACCTCAATACCACTGCTAGACACTATATGCCCCAAAAATGCAACTTTCTGCAGCCAAAATTCGCACTTACTGAACTTCGCAAATAGCTTGCGACTCTGCAAGGTCTGCAAAACTGTCCTCAAATGCTGGTTATGCTCCTCATGGCTCTTCGAGTATATGAGAATGTCGTCGATAAACACTATGACGAACTGATCAAGGTAGGGCTGAAATACTCGATTCATGAGGTCCATGAAAATTGCTGGAGCATTCGTCAAACCGAATAGCATTACTAAGAACTCGAAATGCCCATACCTGGTCCTGAAGGCCGTCTTGTGAACGTCTGCATCCTTAACCTTCAGCTGGTGATACCCTGATCGAAGATCTATCTTAGAGAAAACTGTAGCTCCCTGCAATTGATCAAACAAGTCTTTGATTCTAGGAAGTGGGTACTTATTCTTGATCGTTACCTTGTTCAGCTCTCGGTAATCGATGCACAGCCTCATACTCCCATCCTTCTTCTTTACGAAGAGCACTGGTGCGCCCCATGGTGAGAAACTAGGGCGGATAAATCCTTTGTCGAGGAGCTCCTGAATCTGCTGCTTGAGATCTAACATTTCAGCTGGAGCTAATCGGTACGGTGCCTTAGAGATTGGCACTGTGCCTGGCACAAGATCGATTGCAAACTCCACCTCTCTCTCTGGTGGAAGGCCTGTGACGTCATCAGGAAAGACGTCTGGGAAGTCTCTGACTACTGGCACCTCTAATAAAGATGGAGTAGGCACGTCAGGCGCTGAAATAATACTAGCCAAAAAGGCCTGACACCCCTTGGAAATCAACCTCCTCGCCTGCATGCACGAAATCATGCGAGGAAAGCTTCTCCATCTGGCTGGTTCAAAAAGAAACTGTTCCATGCCCAGCGGTCTAACCAAGACTGACCTCTTCTGAAAATCGATTAAGACTCTGTTCTTTGTCAGCCAGTCCATTCCCAGAATGATATCAAACTCTGGCATTGGTAAGACGATCAAGTCGGCATACACTAGGTGGTCGTGTAGTTCTAGATCGGTATCTCTGACCACGCTGGTAGCTAACAGCTCTTCCCCCGATGGGACTGTCACTGAAAAGTTCACGTCTAAGCCGATGAACTTGAGGTCCAAATGATTAGCAAACGTCTCTGATACGAAGGAGTGAGTGGCTCCTGAGTCTATCAGTGCAGTTGTGGATAATCTCTTAATAAAAATGTTTCCTGAGATGCGTTACTGCAACACAACTTATATTCCCAAAATTTCTAACATAAACCCTAAGCACAATAGAACCCAATAACCCTAGGCACACAAAATATTACTAGCACGCTAATAATCCCAAGTAAAAATTCCACATGCAAGGCAAAATAATACTGAGCTTAGGTATAAAAGTTTACCAGTCAGTAGGGTGGTGTCTGGGTCCGCCTCATGTGCATGCATGGGGAATAACCTGCCCTGGGTTGGCTGCTTCCACTGTGGGCACTCTTTCAGCACGTGATCTGTAGCCCCACATTTAAAACATTTCCCGGATCCCCATAGGCACTGTCCGGGATGCTGGCGATTGCACTTCTGGCACACTGGGAAGTTACCGGGCTTCTGAGGCGCCCCTTGCTGCTGAATTGGACCCTTGCCCTTTGGCGGTCCTGGATATGGCTTTTTCCCAGGCGACCCCTAAAACGGCCTCTTAAACTGGGGTCTCTGCTGTTGTTGTTGCTGGTGTTGCGGGGGTGCCTGATAGGCCCTCTTGCCCTGCCTGTCCATCTCGATATCTCTCAGATCTTGTTCCGCAGCCAATGATCTAGAAACGGCAACTTCATAAGAAGTAGGGCCAGCTACCCTCACATCACTGCGCAGGATCGGCCGCAATCCATTCAGAAAGTGCCTCAGTTTCGCTTGGGCATCATTCGCAATGTGGGGTACGAAGTAACACCCCCTCTCAAACTTCCTCACGAATTCTGCCACGCTACTGTCTCCCTGTCATAGCGTCATGAACTCGCTGGTGAGTCTGGATCGTACTTCCTCGGTGAAGTACTTGGAGTAGAATACCTCCTTGAAGCCATTCCATTGCAGTACCTGCAAGTTGACTGCCACTGATGCGCTCTCCCACCACAGTCTAGCGTCTCCAGTCAATAAGAAGGTGGCACAACGGACTCTGTCAGCATCTGTCAGCTCCATAAAGTCAAATATTACCTCGATGGACTTGATCCATCCCTCAGTTACCATCGGGTCAGTGGTACCCGCAAACTCCTTTGGACTCATCATCCTAAACCGTTCATACACCGCCTCTGGTTGGGGCCTCGCCCCTGCACCTATTGCTGCTGCCTGGTTCCCCGCAAACTGTGCGAAGAACTGCCTCATACCAGCAAGCATCTGAGCCTGCATATCTGGAGGTGGTGGTGGTGGCGGATTGGCCCTCTCCTCAACTAGAGGCTCTCTGTCCTCATCTCTTGTTTCACGGTCGATCATACGTCTAGGAGGCATACTGTTCCAATTAATTACCCAACATGCATGTACATGATATAAATGACATATGATGCACGAAATTTGAACTTAAACATGAGCATGCTGAAATTAATGGCTTAATGCATATTACATAGCATAAGATTTTGAAAATTTAAAACTTACAGACTTGAGGTGTGACTTCGAGAGCTTCTTGCGACTAGCAGTAGGCATAACCCTTTACAAGAACACCGCTCTGATACCAACTGTAACGAACCGTACTTTTCATACTTAAAATTTGCGGAAAAATTAAAAATTTTCTTAAATATAAACATCCATACGGTCGTCACTCATCATTCATCAAAACAATATTTAAAATCAATATCGCCCACTAAAATTTTCTAAAAGAAAAGCTGCATCATAATATCTAACATTTAAATCATAAAATCAGATTATAAATGTTTTCATGCTTAAAATCTTAAGATAACGTAGGCGGTCCTCGGGTCTAGCCTCCCACTCAGTCCAAGCCTGCCCCTTGGTCGCCACCTCCCGTCTCCTCATCCACATAGTCACCTGCATCGATCAAGTCTAGTAAGTCTAAAGACTCAACACGTATAAACTGGGATAACGAGTACTACATAATAAAATCGCACGCATCTTAAAAATAGAACGTACATAACTTGAAACTTGAGCTTGCATGATAACTTGAACTTTCATATATACATAGACGTGCCATCACGTGAAACTTTCATAATCATAACTGCATACTTGAGCATACTAAAACATACACGACTTCATCATTTTTCGTAGAGGATGTTTCAAAGCAAGTGACCCATAGTATAATAAACGCCTGATCAGACACACCACAATACTGGGCTGACAGGGACGTATCCACTGCCGCATACATGAGATCCCCGTTCATAATTTAACGGGCTGGTCGGTCCCCGTTCATAATTTAACGCTTTCCAACCACGATCTTGTTAGAGTAGATGCCCTACAAGTCAACTGTTTACTAGGGATTTTATTGACTCGGTTGTAAAGAACAATCTTTATTTTAATATAATTCATTATTTCATGGTTCGTTATACTTTATCTGTATACCCATGCAAGCAGCATAGATAAAGTCCTTGATTATGCTTTAATATAAATGAATCGTAATTCGATATTGAAACTCATTTGTAAACACTGCATATTCTAAATTTGTTTCTAGTCGATTCAGCCGCCTAAAACAGGGATAAAGGTCGCTTGAGCTCGAGACTAGCGTCTGTGATGTTGTGTACTGCGTTTCTTGGTAAGGGCATAGAGATGTCCAAACATACAGATGGGTAGTCATATGATGATTATACCGAACAACCCTCCCTCGGACTTTCCAAGTGGTTCTCATACATCGAGAGGATAAGTCCGTGGTTATGATTGTATACCATTAGTCCTTATGACCCGAGACAACTCTGAGGCTCTATATGCTAGGGCTGTGCTTTGACTCGTTTACCGGCTCCAGGAGAGTCATCAGCTGGCGAGATTGGGTACAGTCGCGACACATATAGGAGCCAGTGCATTGTAGTCGGGGATTCACCGCTCACCTATGGGTGTGGATATCCTATGTGATCTGATGTAATAATAGTGCATGAAATCTCTGGCCAGAGTATGAGATGTACGTTGGAAAAGGAGTTCTCCAATAGTACACGCGATGCCACTATTATAGTTATCACATAGTTATCGAATTAATATGCAACCCTCGATGAACCAATGGTTGCAGATTCGATCGGGATATATGAGATGAATGGACCGTACTGTACGTTAATCATAATCGACTGGTTCTTGCAGGCACTATCAGTGATACCTAGGGGATCATGGGGCGATGCTACTAGACGCTCTTACCATGATCCGATGGGTGCAATCAGAAATGAGTTCTGACATTCTTGATCAAGGTGTTGATGAAAAGAATGGGGCTAACTAGGGTAAGCCCGAATAAAGGATTCTGTCCTGAATCACAAAGAGTTGTGAACCCACGGGTAGCTGTATCCCTGAACCATTGAGGGTCACACAAGTACTGGATTGTTTGTTCCCGTGGAGAGAATAAATTCAAGAAGTTGAATTTATATTATATAGTAAATTCAAGGAGTTGAATTTATGATAAATAAATTTTGAGAGAATAAATTCAAGTAGTTGAATTTATAAAATGTGATAATTTAATTTATTAAACTCAAATGTTGGGTTTATTAAATATTAAATTTTGGAGGTGATGTAAATTCAAGTAGTTGAATTTATAATTTAAATAATATATTCAAATGTTGAATTTATAATGTATTTAATTTATTAAGCTCAAAAGTTGAGTTGATTAATTAATAAATTAAATATGGTGGATAATATGTTTAATGGGCTTGTAGGGGTACAAGTGCAACATATTAAATAATTAAAGTTTTAATGGACTTTGATTAAATTAATTAAACTAGTTGGACTAGCCCAATTAATTAAATCAAGCCCAGTAATGTTAATTATGTAATTCGGGTTTATTTTGATTATAAAAACCACATGCAAACAAGTCAACCCTAGACACCACCTCACAACCTCACGTGATCCTCCATTCCAAAGAAAGAATTCGGCCACCTTGATTTATTTTAGGGTTTGAGCCGTCTCTCGATTATTTCTCTCCTACATAAAATCTCTTCTACTTTTCTAGTGCAAATTAGAAGAGGATCAAGCAATCTAGTCGTGGACTTGATAGGAGGATCAAACAAGGAGATTATTGAAGAAAGTTCGTAGGGAATCATCAAGAGCTAGATCTGTTTATATCGGATCAGTTGGAGCCAATTGATCTATTCACAAAGGTATAAATTTCTAACACCCTATGTTTGATTATGAAAACCATAAGAGTGTCCAAATATTATTTTGTTTTCAAAATAAAATAAAAATTTTAAACTTCCGCTGCGTTTGGGCACGTAGAAAACCGAGATCCAATAGTGGTATCAGAGCCAGGTTTTCTAAATCGTATGATTTAAATTATATTGAATAATGTGTTTCTAACCACACAAGAAAATTTTCAGAAATATTGATGCACCATAAAATTAAATTTTTCGGAAAAAAAAAAAAAAAATTCGCGATCTGCCCGGAATTGTTCCGGGTAGAACGCACGGCGCAGCGCCCTACGCCCAGAAGCGCGCAGCAAGCGCGTGCGGCGTGCGCGCGTGGAGCGGCGCAGCGAGCGGAACGTCCGCACGCTGTGCGCCCCCCTGCGCGGCGCAGCGTGCGGAGCGTCCGCACGCTGCGCACACCTGTGCGCGCTTGCGTGCACAGGTTGCTGCCACTGCCCGAAACGTTCGGGCAGCGGGGGGGAAGCGGGGGCGATTGCCCGGGATCATCTCGGGAAGCGTTCTGATTGGTGGGCTTGAATTGTTTGGGCCCATTGTGCAATTTTCTGATTTTTCAAAATTTTGGGTAAAATTGATATTTTTGAAAATTGGTTCAATTTTTATTTCGGAAAATTAATTTTGGGAAATTAATAATTTTCTTTTAAAATAAATAATTAGAATATGATTTTAATTATTTATGGTAAAAATGAGTTTTTATAAGAAATCAATTATTATTGATTTAATTAGAAATTAAATAAAGGAGTTTATTTAATTTATTAAATTCTTTAATAATTGTGGTGGTTAGTGATATAATTATTAGATATATGATTGATCAATTAATTAAATTGTTTAATTAAATTGATGTGCATATTTGATATTAAATGCATGAAGGATGATCGAGAGCCTTGACCAATGTGTTAGGTGTATGTTAGGATATTTGACTGTTTTTATTCAATTTTATAATATTTGATATTATTAAAGTGGGCCTGGTTTATGGCACGTTCCCACCCCATGAGATGTATCCCTTATGTGCCATGGCTATTCAAATGTAATAATTAGAAATAGTGGGAGATCAAGACTGGAAGATGGTGGGTCCGATGATCAAGATGAAGACATGTAAAATATTGGAAGCTTTTGTAATAAGTTGTATTTGCATCCATGCATTCACCTAGGTTTGGACCTGGATCCATGTATGGCTCACATGGATCTAATAGTGTTGGTGATCGATCATCCTTATTTATTGTTGAATGTCATATTATGATATATGTGATATATAGTAGTATGCATGTATGTATATTATTATATAATATAGTTGCATGAATCCGGCAAACATACAAACTCGTGGCACGCGATTTTTAAATTAAAATGATGAGACAATTTTTAAAATTAAAATCCCTCATTTTGAATAAGATTCAAAATTTATATCAAACCGAAAAAGTAAAAATTAAAGGAGTTTAATTTTTCCTTGCCTTCCATCAACCGTGGTTGCATGTTGATCGCTACCCGCGGACAGTGTCTGGCTCATATTATTGGGGAGGCCTGTACGCCGGAAAGCTTTGACTTCCACCGGACATATGATGTGAATTGAGTGGAACTCCCATGACTTCGGCTCATATTATTGGGGGAACTCATGGCGACCGTCTACTACAATTCAATATTGATGGGTTGGTTTGACACGCGAAAATAAACGACGTCATATTATTAGGTCCTTATTAAACGTGAGGCAAAACACGCGGAGGTTGCATAGGGATGCAATTGGACTCTACCTTTTAGAAATTATAATTGGCTGATATTATTCGGGATTATAATTGGCTAATTGGACTCTACGTGCCTACTAAGGAAATACAATTTCCCATTTTCATCAGAGGGTGGTGGAAATGTCAAAACAATGGGATGGAATTTATAAAATAAAAATCCATATTTTATATCTTAAAATTATTTTATAATAATCAGCAACAATTATTCTGTTTCCGTATCAGTATAATTTCGATTTCGTCACGTAATCAATTGTTTATTAACAAGCTAACCGAATCTAATTTTCAAGACTGGTTGAGAAAATTGTTCTGAATTCGGAGAAAATGACGTACACACTAATGTCAGTCTTGTTGAACTGACAATGCATGCAAGATGGTGGAACCATATTGTGCAAGCTAAAGTGTGATGTGCTCGCTTCTATGTCAAATGAACTATAGGGACTGTATGAGAAAATGTTGAATGCTGTTGACATTCGAATACACATGCAAGAGTTGCATAGTGCATGAAACTCGTACAGTGATGCACACCACTTTTAAAAGCTCATGACTACACGAATGCAAGATGGGGCTTTGGTCCATGAGCGTGGTGTATATATGATTGGGTTTAATGAGAAAGTGGTGGGCCTGGAATAGGTGATTCCTAACAAGTTACTTCATGACAATCAATTTGTTGTCATTCTCTTTATCATTTGACGGGTTTATGTTGAACTTCAATTTGAATAAAATTGATGATAGCCTTGATGAGCTATTCAACATGCTTATGACTTATGAAGTCATCATAAAATAGGAAAATGTTGTTTCCTAGTTGGGCTTGTTGTCAGGAACAAAAGTGGCCCGCAATGTAAGGGAAAGAAATGTTATGCCCCTCACAAGAAATAACCCACTAAGAGGCAAACTCCGAAAGACACTTAAAAGACCTACAAAGCCCGATAAGTGAGAACATATTTCACTGCAAGAAGTCCGGACATAAGAAGTTATATGAGCCAGAAATGTTCTGGAAATGATGAATGAATGTCCAAGTAAACAGGATTTCAACAACAAACAAAAGAAAGTTAGATGATCCAAATCCCGCACAAATATGGCATGCTAGACTAGGTCACATTTCTCAAAGAAGGATGCACAAGCTAGTGGGAGAATGCATGTTTGACTTGTCAGACATAAATTCTATACTTACCCGTGAGTCCTGTCTGAAAAGAAAAATGACCAAGACTCCGTTCGATGGAAACGTGAAACGTGCGCATGGTCTATTGGATTTGATCCACACAGACATTTGTGGCTCGCTAAGTGTTAGCACAGGATATGGGCAATCCTAATTCATTACCTTTACTGATGACCATTCGAGGTATGGGTGTGTTTATTTGATAAAACACAAATCTGAAGCATTTGAAAGGTTCAAAGAATTCAGATCTGAAGTAGAAAAACAGCTAGAAATGAGTATTAAGACACTTCGATCTGATCGAAATGGTGAATACTTGAGTGCTGAATTTTTGGGTTATCTAAAAGAGAATGAGATTCTATGACAGTGGACTCCACCAGCAACACCACAATTGAATGGTGTTTCTGAACGTCGAAATCGAACCTTGTTGGACATGGTTCAATCCATGATGGGATTCACTGAATTGCCTACATCGTTTTGGGGCTTTACGCTTGAAACTGCGGCAATGTTGTTGAATAATGTTCAAACTAAAGCAGTGTATAAAACACCATATGAGATATGGATGGGGAAACCTCCCAAGTATTCTTACATGAGAATATGGGGATGTCCTGCTTATGTGAAGCAGACAGTGGGAGACAAATTGGATAGTAGATCCACTTTGTGCTACTTTAGAGGATATCCAAAGAATTCTGTTGGATATTATTTCTATCATCCTAGTGAAGCAAAAGTGTTTGTTTCAAGAAATGCCACCTTTTTGAAAAGGGAGTTTCTATTAGATAGAAAAGGCAATATGATAGAACTTGAAGGAATTCAAGATACTCCCTCAACTTTAGAAGTTGAACCTAATCCCCTAGAACCAGTAGTTGAAGTACAAGCTCCTAGAAGGTCTGATAGGGTTATTAGACCACCTGGAAGATATACGCTTCTTCATAAACAAGGCCCTGATGAGCATTGTGTTGGATGTGATCCAATGAATTTCAAAGAAGCAATATCTGATACTGATTCAACCAAATGGCTTGAAGTCATGCAGTCAGAAATGGACTCTATGTATTCAAACCAAGTATGGACATTGGTGGATCAACCTGAGGGAATTGTTCCCATAGGGTGCAAATGGATCTACAAAAGAAAGTTTGGGACGAATGGGAAGGTAGTGACCTTCAAAGTAAGACTGGTTGCAAAAGGTTATACTCAAAGGCAAGTAGTTGACTATGAGGAAACTTTTTCACCAGTTGTTATGATTAAGTCCATTAGAATACTACTAGCCATAGCATCATAGTATGACTATGAGATATGGCAAATGAATGTAAAGACTGCATTCCTCAATGGAGACATCAAAGAAGAAATTTATATGTCTCAACCAGAGGGATACACATCAGTAGGAAGTGAGCATAATGTATGCAAACTTGAGAGATCAATATATGATCTCAAGCAGGAGTCAAGGAGTTGGAACCTCAGATTTGATAGCACTATCAAAGAGTTTGGTTTTGCTAAGAATCCTGAGGAACCATGTGTGTACAAGAAAGTTAGTGGGAGTGCAGTGACATTCCTAGTACTTTATGTTGATGATATCCCGCTCATTGGGAATGATGTAGGATTATTGCAATCAACTAAAGTATGGTTAGCAAGTAAATTCTCCATGAAAGACATGGGTGAAGCATCCTATGTATTGAGAATACAAATCTATAGAGATAGATCAAAAGGATGCTAGGGGTAACCCAAGCGATTTATATCGATATCATTCTAAATAGATTCTCTATGGAAGAGTCCAAGAGAGGATACTTACCAATGTGTCATGGTATTACTCTATCTAAAGCTATGTGTCCCAAAACTGATGAAGAGATAGAGATGATGACATGTATTCCATATGCGTCAGCTATTGGTAGTATCATGTATGGTATGATATCGACACATCATGATGTTTCTTACGCTTTGAGTGTTACAAGCAGATATCAGGCAAACCCTGGTCCAATGCATTGGAAGGCCGTGAAAGATATTCTGAAGTACTTGAGAAGAACTAAGAACTTGTTTATGGTCTATGGGGTGGAGAATTGAAATGGGAAGGCTACACGGATTCTAGCTTCCAATGTGACAGATGATTCGAAATCGACCTCTGGCTTTGTATTCATGCTTAATGGTGCGGCTGTCTCTTGGAAAAGTTCCAAGTAAGACACCGTTGCGGATTCCACCATTGAAGCTGAATATATTGTTGCATCTGATGCAGTCAAAGAGGGAGTTTGGATGAGGAATTTTGTCCAAGAGTTGGGCGTTATTCCTAATGGAGTTGATCTAGTTCCGGTGTACTGCGACAACACTGGTGCCGTTGCGCAAGCAAAGGAACCAAGGTCTCATCAACGATCCAAACATGTACTGAGGAAATTCCACATCATCCGGGAGATTGTGGGAAAGGGAGACATATCAGTCGAAAGAGTCCCCTCTGCAGATAACGTTGCTGATCCACTTACGAAGCCCTTGCCAGGTCCATTGTTTGAGAAGGATCGCGAAACAATGGGATTAAAGTTAATGGGTAGTTGGCTCTAGGGCAAGTGGGAGATTGTTAATATAATTCATTATTTCATGGTTCGTTATACTTTATCTGTATACCCATGCAAGCAGCATAGATAAAGTCCTTGATTATGCTTTAATACAAATGAATCGTAATTCGATATTGAAACTCATTTGTAAACACTGCATATTCTAAATTCGTTCCTAGTCGATTCAGCCGCCTAAAACAGGGATAAAGGTCGCTTGAGCTCGAGACTAGCGTCTGTGATGTTGTGTACTGCGTTTCTTGGTAAGGGCATAGAGATGTCCAAACATACAGATGGGTAGTCATATGATGATTATACCGAACAACCCTCCCTCGGACTTTCCAAGTGGTTCTCATACATCGAGAGGATAAGTCTGTGGTTATGATTGTATACCATTAGTCCTTATGACCCGAGACAACTCTGAGGCTCTATATGCTAGGGCTGTGCTTTGACTCGTTTATCGGCTCCAGGAGAGTCATCAGCTGGCGAGGTTGGGTACAGTCGCGACACATATAGGAGCCAGTGCATTGTAGTCGGGGATTCACCGCTCACCTATGGGTGTGGATATCCTATGTGATCTGATGTAATAATAGTGCATGAAATCTCTGGCCAGAGTATGAGATGTACGTTGGAAAAGAGTTCTCCAATAGTACACGCGATGCAACTATTATAGTTATCACATAGTTATCGAATTAATATGCAACCCTCGATGAACCAATGGTTGCAGATTCGATCGGGATATATGAGATGAAGGGACCGTACTGTACGTTAATCATAATCGACTGGTTTTTGCAGGCACTATCAGTGATACCTAGGGGATCATGGGGCGATGCTACTAGACGCTCTTACCATGATCCGATGGGTGCAATCAGAAATGAGTTCTGACATTCTTGATCAAGGTGTTGATGAAAAGAATGGGGCTAACTAGAGTAAGCCCGAATAAAGGATTCTGTCCTGAATCACAAAGAGTTGTGAACCCACGGGTAGCTGTATCCCTGAACCATTGAGGGTCACACAAGTACTGGATTGTTTGTTCCCGTGGAGAGAATAAATTCAAGAAGTTGAATTTATATTATATAGTAAATTCAAGGAGTTGAATTTATGATAAATAAATTTTGAGAGAATAAATTCAAGTAGTTGAATTTATAAAATGTGATAATTTAATTTATTAAACTCAAATGTTGGGTTTATTAAATATTAAATTTTGGAGGTGATGTAAATTCAAGTAGTTGAATTTATAATTTAAATAATAAATTCAAATGTTGAATTTATAATGTATTTAATTTATTAAGCTCAAAAGTTGAGTTGATTAATTAATAAATTAAATATGGTGGATAATATGTTTAAGGGGCTTGTAGGGGTACAAGTGCAACATATTAAATAATTAAAGTTTTAATGAACTTTGATTAAATTAATTAAACTAGTTGGACTAGCCCAATTAATTAAATCAAGCCCAGTAATATTAATTATGTAATTGGGGTTTATTTTAATTATAAAAACCACATGCAAACAAGTCAACCCTAGCCACCACCTCACAACCTCACGTGAGCCTCCATTCCAAAGAAAGAATTCGGCCACCTTGATTTATTTTAGGGTTTGAGCCGTCTCTCGATTATTTCTCTCCTACATAAAATCTCTTCTACTTTTCTAGTGCAAATTAGAAGAGGATCAAGCAATCTAGTCGTGGACTTGATAGGAGGATCAAACAAGGAGATTATTGAAGAAAGTTCGTAGGGAATCATCAAGAGCTAGATCTGTTTATATCGGATCAGTTGGAGCCAAGTGATCTATTCACAAAGGTATAAATTTCTAACACCTTATGTTTGATTATGAAAACCATAAGAGTGTCCAAATATTATTTTGTTTTTGAAATAAAATAAAAATTTTAAACTTCCGCTGTGTTTGGGCACGTAGAAAACCGAGATCCAACAGATCTAACCCGTTCATAATTTAACGGGGCGGAGAGGTCCTCGGCCACGTTCACCGACTTCCAAACCCATTCAAATTTGGTCACAAGACATTTAGCATACCTCAAAAACTTAAAATATTTTCGTTGCACGTCATACATACTTACTTGGCGTTGAGGGATTCGTTGGACTTCGACTGGGGCCGTTGCTGCACACACTAACATGAACTTGCATACTTAACTTGCATAACTTAACGTAGAAACCATACTTACTCTCGAGTTCAATCATTACTTAGGACATTCTAAAATATCCTATGGCGCGACCTTGATAATCCTTGCACTACACCATGACGTCTAACCTCAAAGCATACTAAATTATTTTTCCCTAAGAAAAACGAAGGACACGGACCCCGTACCTACATCCGTGTAGGGGTCCGTGTAGAGTCTGGAAGTAGACACCGAAAGGAAGCAAAGGCACGGACCCCGTGTCAGGGTCCGGGTGGACATCCGTGTAGGCACTGGAAGAAGACACTAAGTGAAACCCAAAGGCACGGACCTCGTGTACGATTCCGTGTACCCACTGTGATCGCGAACTTATGAAAATTCTGTACATGCTTTGCTGAACATCCTAGACTCGATTACACGGACTATGAAACGACACCATGAGTCGTTCCTAGAACACTAAGGCATTATAGCAAACCCAAGTAAACATTATCATTACCCCAAGAGTAACAAACCATCAACAACAACGACACAACTCAAAATTCAACACAATGTTACTTCCTACGACTCTTGATTCAACTTAGTGCCTATCGACCCGAAATGGACCATTAGTGACAGTCCAAATAACATAAACAAGGTACCTATACGAAGCAACGATCACCCGTCGATCCCCAACGGAGCCTGCAACAATTAAACTTCAAGGATACATCAATATCATAACTTTTCTGAAAATGCAGTTTGAGCAGTCCCACGAAAAACATCATAACTCACTCAATTTTCATCAAAAAATCTCGAATTTTATACCAAATCGAAGGCATCAAAAAGTTCTACAATTTTCTAGTTGAAAGTTTTCTCAAAATCCCGACAGAAAAATCGCAGTTTTCAACAGAACAGTGAGTTACGGGATTTCAGATCTAAAAAGTATTTCAAATGCATTCAAACCATTTTCCGCTCAAACGACAACGACACACATAGATTTTCACGCATAAAAATACACAACGCATACTATGACAAGATCGATGCAGAAATAACAGAATATACGTGCCTTTTGGTATTTAAAGATACCGTAACGACGACACCGAAGCGGAGATGGAGCGAGGCTTGATCCGGGATGAACGTGGCACCGTTTTCTTGCAATAAAAATCCACCGAAATTTGCTGGAAAGGTAAGGGGAAGGGGGCGGCTGCTTTCTACCTTAGAACCCTAGGTTTTTCTTTCTTTTAAAATCTGAAAATGAGATGTGTAGGGTGTGTTGTGTGTTTTAGTGTGTGTAAAAACATGTAAGTGTGTGTGAGTGTGTGTAACGTGTGTGTGTGTTTTAATTAGGAGAGATTCTAGCTAAATTAACTATTTAAAATACTACTTAAAGGTTAACACTTAATAATTCACTCAAAACTCTCCAATTAAAATGATCTCACACCAATTTTTAAAATTTTAAACTCTTAAATCACTAAATAAATAATAATGCTTTAAAATGTTAAAATTTAATAACTAACTAAAAATGCCCCATCCTCAACTTGGAATAAAATACCATGTTTTAAATTGTCACAATCGTCACCGGTC
This sequence comes from Primulina eburnea, assembly GCF_022965805.1. Classification (NCBI taxonomy): domain Eukaryota; kingdom Viridiplantae; phylum Streptophyta; class Magnoliopsida; order Lamiales; family Gesneriaceae; genus Primulina; species Primulina eburnea. The sequence goes on along the minus strand of NC_133106.1, from coordinate 13,346,382 downwards.
TCTTCCTCGATCCCGCCTCGAATAATCGCCTGAAACATGAAGCTTGAAAAAGACATTTTAACGTGTATCTCAATGAACCCGAATAATTTAAAATAATGCATTTTCATAACTTATGCATGGCTAAAACTCATTTAAAAATTTTAAATGATCTAATAATTAAATGAATGCATGGGTTATACGTGTACTGAATTTGGGCACTGCAATCTCATATTATGAATAAGGGAATGGAAGAAAAGACATGGAGAGGCGACGTTGCAATTCGAGTTTTGGATGTACAGTAGAGTCAGTGCACCCGCACCATAAAAGTGACTGCACCTACGGTGTTGGGACAGAGGGGGCAACGCACCCGCGGTATAAAATGCACCGCACCCGCGGTCGTGCCTTCTGAATTGTTGGACGTGATCCAGCACCCTCAGAACACCCGCGGTGAGACGTGTGGAACAAAGAATAAGCCATTTTCCCTCACCATGCAAGATATTGTTAGAATAGGTGCCCGTCGAGCCAAGTGTTGGCCGAGTGTTCAAAATGAAACTCTATGTATAAGCAATCTTTATTTTAAACATATTTGAAATTATTGTTTTGGCAAATCTTTATCTGTATAACACTGCTAGTTGCATAGATAAAGCCCTTGAATATACAAATAGTAGAAAGAATATGAGATGCTCATATGATGAGTATCATGAAACTCATATTTGGAATACTGTATATTCTAAACAGTTCCTAGTCGATAAAGCCACCGCTTAGAAGGATATAGGCCGCTCGAGTTCGAGATTAGTATCTGCGATGTGAGTACCATGTTTCATTGGTAGGGGACAATGTGATGTCCGAACATGCAGATAGGTGCTCCTTGTAGAGTGCACTGAACAACCCTCCATAAAAAGACTTTCCAAGTGGTTCTCACTTATCGAGTGGAAAAGTCCTGGTTTATGTTTGTACACCATTAGTCCTTATGACCCGGGAAAACATTGAGACTCTATGTGCTAGCATTACACTTTGACTTGTTTACCGACTCTCAAGGGGTCATCGGGTAGCAAGGTTGGGTGTTTTGTCGAAACATATAGGAGTCGATGCATTGTAGTCGGAGATTCACCGCCTACCTTCGGGTATGGATGTCCTATGTGTTCTCATGTGTATGTAGGTTGAAATCTCTGATCAGAGTATGGTGGTAATTATGAAAGGGGTTTCATAGATTACACCATCGATGCAACTACGACATGACACATAGTATCGATTCATTGACAACTCTCGATAAAACAATGGTTGTCGAATCGATCGGGATATATGAGTTGAAGGGACCATACTGTACGCTAACCATAATTGATTGGTTCTTGCAGGCACTATCATTTGATACCTAGGGAATCATGTAAGCGATGATGCTAGGCGTTTAACATGATTGGTTGGGTACCATCAGACTTGAGTTCTGACGTTCTTGTTATCAAGGTGTTGATAAGTAAGAATGAAGCAATTGGGGTATGCTCATATAAGGACATGTTTAGTCCGAATCACATGGAGATGTGAACCCACGGCTAGTTGTATCAATGAACCATTGAGGGCCACACAAGTACTAGATTTCTAGATCCCGTTGAGAAGAGAAATAGTTCAATGTGTTGAACGGCTTATAAAGGAGTTTATAAGCGTAAAGAAAAATTAGAAGTTTGATTTCTATAAAGGAGAAAATAGTTCAATGTGTCGAACGGCTTATAAATGAGTTTATAAGCGTAAAAAAAAATAGAAGTATGACTTCTATGAGAGAAATGAAAATTTTAATTTATGGAAGTGTTTCTAAATTAAAAGTTGGCCAAGTGAATAATGTATTTGAAAATTGTGATTTTCATAAACATTATTATGGACTAAATTAAATTAATTCAAGTGTTGAATTAATTAAACACTAGTGGACCTAGTAGAGTCCAAATAATTAAATTAATTCAAGTGTTAAATTAATTAAATTACATTGAGTCTTGTAGAGCTCAATTTAAATAAATTATTTAACTAGTGGACTTGAGTAAATTCAAGTAATGTTTATTTAGTCTCAAATATTTTTGAGATAATCAAATTTAGTCCATGGTTTTTAATTGTTAAAAACACCATATAATATTGCATGCATGAGAGGTGAAGAGTTGGAGACAACTTTTTCAAATATCAAGGCTTGGCATGCTACTTTTTCTTTTAGCTTTTTGCAAGACCAAGACAAGTCTTCCTCTCCCATTTTTTGATATGCAATGTCCGAAATTTCTAGTCAAGTTTTCTCTCCATTTTTCTCTCATTTTTCTTCTTCAAGTGTTGAGGAAAGAAAATAATTCTCATTGAAAAATCCTCTTAATTTTCTAGTGCAAATTAAGATGGGATCTACCTAGTTGGTGGTGGGCTTAATAGTTGAGCAAGGAGTGCTCAAAGGAAGCTTGAAGATAGTTTCTACCATTGAAGAGCTAAGGTGTTTACACCTTAGTTGGAGCCATACATCAATCCTTTTGATTGATAGGTAAAATTCTAAACACACTATGAATGTCATTTTTGTGTTTTATTGTATTTGCTACACATTATAAGGGGTGGCTGAAATTTCTTGTTAAAAATTTGATTTTTAAACTTCCGTTGCGCTTCCGGTCACCGTAACCGATCCCCTTTCAAGTGGTGTCCGAGATATGGTTACGATTTTGTGTAGAATTACAAGATATTATATTGAGATTGATTTTTAACCGCATGATAGTAAAATTTTGCATCGAATCAAGGCCGGTTTAGGGGGGAATTTTGTGCAGCTAGTTTCTGCCCATTTCGAGGGGCTGCAGAAACAGGCAGCAAGGGCAGCCCAAGGGGCTGCCCGAACAGCCCCCTTCGAAAATTTAATAAAAAAATTTTTTTTTCATGTTGGCCGGAATCCGACGAAGGAGCTCCGGTGGAGACGATGACGACTAGGGTTTCCAAAAATGTTTTGGATAATCAAAGTGTCATGGGCCTTGATGTTGTTGGGCCATTAGATGGTTAACATATTTGTAAGGCTCGAGATTCATTAGTCTTTATTGACGTGAGACTCGGAAGATATGAGAATGCATGTCATAAGATGAAAGTAGAAACTATTGCATGAATTATGGAATTTTGAGCGAGCATGGCCGAAGCTACACCGCACCCGCGGTGCTAGGAGACACAACACCCGCGGTGCATTGACAGAAAGTTGGTGGATTTGTGCGAAGCAAGACCGCACCCGTGGTGCGAGCAAGACCGCACCCGCGGTGGTGTGACCGCACCCACGATCCTGCAATGATCGCACCCGCGGTCGGAGAATTCCAGAAAAATGCAAGGCATGCCGTGGGCACAGCGCACCCGCGCTCCTGAGCCACCGCACACGCAGTCATGTGTGGCTTTTGAAGAATGAGCCATGTGTTTTAAACCATGCAATATAGATTATGTGTCTTCATCTCCTTCATTTCAGAGTGCTGAGGCCGAGAGAACTTCAAGGAGAGAGCTTCCATTTCTTTTGATCTTGGAGTTGTGATTGTGCGAGATTTAGCCATCCGATTTGTGTTCAGAGTTAAGATTTGTGTTCCTTGCATCGACGGCTACAAGGTGATGTAAGTTTTATGTAATTCCAACATGTTCCGAATTATAGATGTTGGGGAAATTGTAATATGATGGTTATATTGCGTTCTTGACGTATCGAACAAGACATATTTGCAATTGGATCAAGAAACGGATGCTATATGCTATGGTGGATAGTTTACAGCATGTATAGATTGAAGTGATACAGATTTCGAGTATTGTCCTATGCTTATGATGCTGTGTATGAGTTGAGGACTTTATATTGTTGATACATGTTGAGATTGGATTGACTGGTATCAAGGAATTACGTCGTTATGCCGTCGAATTGTACCAAGATCACGTATAGAAGTAGATATGTGTTGATTGGATTAACGATTGATAGAATGTCTCAACATTGCCATTTCAGATTGACATCGGTAAGATTCGTCTTCGAGACTGCGACTACGACAAAGATTGTGCGACGAAAGGTATAATTCATGTGGTCACGGGATTGCACAACTCGGTTCAGATTTGATACGAGTTTCCCTAAATCACATACTGGATTGTTATTACATTTGATTATGTAATGTTTTGTTTATTGATTTATATTGAGTCCTGAGATAGGAGATATTGGCAGATCGGCCAAAACTAGACGTTTCGGTGTATCGACGCATAGTAGCAGATTTTCTCTATGTGTAGACCCTCGATACAGAATTGACCGAAGTCTAGGAATAAGACGTACCGTCACCCCGAGTGGTTGGGTAGGTGACAGACCGTCTTATTCACACCGGGATCCCTAGATTAGAAACGAATTGAGTCAAGAATTTGATGTTGAATACAGATTTGTATTCCTTTACATGTTTAGATTTAAATTCATTTTATCTGATATATGTTATGCCTTTGTGCATGATTATTACATTGCATGCATACATGTTTTATACTGGGATATGTTCTCACCGGAGTTATCCGGCTGTTGTCGTGTCTGTATGTGTGCATGGCAACAGGTGGGGCAGGATCTGGGTCTCGAGCTAGATGAGAGATTGACGATAGCGTGGAGATCTCGGGCGTTGAAGATTTCTAGTGTTTCCTATTAGACTGTTACTACTTATGTTTGTAGTTGGGATTTGAACACTAGTGTATGATTGTACTAAGCAGACATGTATGTACATGATGTTGTTTAATTATTATAAAGACATGTGATGCTTTGATTATATATTTGAATTAATGTTAAAAGCAAAATTTTGACCCACATTTTCGAGCAAAGATCCAATAAATCCCAAAAGAATTGAGTTAGAGCCCGGGTCCCCACAACAAGTGGTATCAGAGCAGTAGGTTCTGTAGACTGAGATAAAATAGAATGAGCGGGGTAGATCGAGTCATCTTCCTTGCTTATATCATGCTAGCACATATTATGATTTATTGCTTTCCCTATTATATGTTGTTGCATTATCTGAGTTGATTTACAGCATATACTTGTCAAGTCTGAATCAGAACCGATTCTTGATCAGAGGTTTATGATTAGAGGAGGGCTGAGACAGATGATATTGATTTTGTACTAATCAGTTTGATAATCAGATTTATGCCGCCTAGACGTATACCACAGCCAGAGCAGGGTAGCACATCAGGTGCACAGATGGATGTTACCGCTACGCCGATGGAGACCTTATTGAAGAGATTTCAGTCTTTCCATCCGCCTACCCTGAAGGGCACAGAGAGTGCAGTAGAGTGCGAGAGCTGGCTTGATGATATCGAGATGTTGTTTGAGTCTTTGGCATATACTGATGAGCGACGTGTGAAATTGGTAGGGCATCAGCTGCAAGAGGTTGCAAAGAGCTGGTGGTTGACTGTGTAGAGAGCCTTGGAGCACCGAGGCATTGACATTACGAGGAAAGTCTTTAAGGATGAGTTCTATCAGCGCTTCTTCCCCGTCTCCTACCGAAAAGATAAAGGAGCTGAATTTGCGAATCTGAGGCAGGGACAGTGGAACATCGAGGAGTATGTTGCTAAATTTTCTGCATTGCTACGATTTGCACCTCATGTACAGGGAACGACGAGGCAGTGGCCGATCAGTTTATCAACGGGTTGAATCCAGACGTCTTTACTTTGTTGAACACGGGCCGGCCTAATACTTTTTCAGAGGCACTGAACCGAGCGAAGGGAGCAGAGGCTGGCCTGATCAGGCAGCGAGGCGCTTCTTACAGTGTTCAAGGGCAGAGACAGCCACAACCTACCGCCGTTCAGTTTCCACCACCTCCTCCTCGCTTCGATAGTGGATCTAGTAGTAGTGGTAAGAAGGAATTTCTGAAGGTTAAGGGCAAGCAGTTTAAGCGATCTGGGAGCAGTTCATCGAGTTCGAGTGGATCTCGACAGAGAGGTCAGGGTTCAGATTATAGTGGCGTGTATTGCAGTTCGTGCGGAGGGCGACATGCCACGGAGCAGTGTCAAGGAGTTATGGGACGCTGCAACATCTGTAGGCAACCGGGACACTTTGCCAGAGTTTGTCCCCAGAGAGGTGCACAACGATTCCAGAGCACGGGGTCATCAGCACCAGCGCCACAGATTGAGAGACAGGCATCCTCTGTACACTCTTTCCAGCCACCATCTGCACAGATCTAGCAAAGACCAGGAGGTAGTCAGACAATGAGTCAACCTCCCAGACAGCAGGCCCGTGTCTTTGCCTTGACAGAGGAGCTGGCTCAGGATGCGCCCGATGACGTGATAGCAGGTAACTGTTTTCTTTGCGGTTATCCTGCATATGTGTTGATAGACACAGGTGCATCCCATACATTCATTTCTGAGCATTTTGCATTGAGACATTCATTGCCTGTCGAGTCGATGTCTACTGTAGTGTCTATTACATCTCCGTTGGGAAGTGGTTTGATATCTGTGACTACTGTTAGACATTGTATGCTTCAGTTTGAGGGGCATGAGATTGATCTAGATTGTATAGTACTTGGTTTAGCTGATTTTGACTGTATAGTTGGTATAGACATGTTGACCAAGTACAGGGCCACTGTAGATTGTTTCCACAAAATTGTCAGATTCAGACCCAAAATGACAGATGAGTGGAAATTCTGCGGAAAGGGTTCCAGATCTCGGATTTCCTTAGTATCTGCTCTGACTATGAGTAGATTGCTTCAGAGAGGAGCAGAGGGCTTTCTTGTATATTCAGTAGATTTACTGAAGTCGGGCCCAGCATTGGCAGATCTGCCAGTAGTTTGCGAGTTTGCAGATGTTTTTCCAGATGAGATTCCGGGATTGACTCCAGTCCGAGAGGTAGATTTTAGCATAGATCTTGTGCCAGGCAGTGTTCCTATTTCGAGAGCTCCGTATAGGATGGCGCTTATTGAACTGAAAGAATTGAAAGCACAGTTGGAAGATCTTCTGTCCAAGGGATATATCAGACCCAGTGTATCTCCTTGGGGTGCTCCGGTGCTTTTCGTTAGAAAGAAAGATGGTTCGATGTGGTTATGTATTGATTACAGACAGTTGAACAAGGAAACAGTAAAGAACAAGTATCCTTTGCCTCGCATCGACGATTTATTTGATCAGTTACAGGGATCTTCTGTATACTCGAAGATTGATCTGAGATCAGGGTATCATCAGCTCAGAGTAAGAGACGTTGATATACCGAAGACTGCATTCCGAACCAGGTATGGACATTACGAGTTTATTATTATGCCTTTAGGTTTGACGAATGCACCAGCGGTATTTATGAGTTTGATGAACCGCATCTTTCAGAGATATTTAGATGATTTTGTGATTGTGTTCATTGATGATATTTTGGTTTATTCGAAGAGTCTGACTGAGCATGCAGATCATCTGAGGATTGTATTGCAGACTTTGAGAAAAGAGCAGTTATACGCCAAATTGTCCAAGTGCGAATTCTGGCTGAAACAGGTTGTCTTTTTGGGGCACATTATATCTGGAGATGCTATTGCGGTAGATCCGAGTAAAGTTGAGGCTGTGATAAGCTGGCCGAGACCGACTTCTGTGCCGGAGATACGCAGTTTCATGGGTCTGAAGCCAGTTTTGTAGAATTGAAGAAGAGGCTGACTAGTGCGCCTGTCTTGACGATTCCTTCAGGTACAGGTGAGTTCGTTGTATACTGTGACGCATCTCACAGAGGGCTAGGATGTGTTCTTATGCAGCGAGGGCACGTGATAGCGTACGCCTCTAGACAGCTGAAGCCGCACGAGACCCGTTATCCGATTCATGATTTTGAATTGGCGGCGATTGTATTTGCCTTGAAGATCTGGCGTCATTATTTTTATGGCGAGAAATTTGAGATCTATTCCGATCATAAGAGCTTGAAGTACCTTTTTTCTCAGTCAGAGTTGAACATGAGGCAACGACGATGGCTTGATCTGCTGAAAGATTTTGATTGCGAGATCAAGTACTATCCAGGGAAGTCGAATGCAGCGGCAGGCGCCTTGAGTCGAAAGGTATGTGCTCTTTCCTTGTCGACAGTAGGTGTATCAAATTTAGTAGAGGATTGTTGCTTGTCTGGGTTGACATTTGATACAGAGAGTAGACCGTTGCGACTTGCTGCGATTCAGATTGAGCCAGATTTGATTTTGAGAATCAAAGAAGCGGAGAGAACTGATCCGAGTGTTCAGAGATCAATTGATATGGTCAGAGCGGGTCATATATCAGAGTATCAGGTTAGAGATTCTGTTCTGTTTGTGAATAACCATCTGGTAGTGCCAGATGTTCCCGATTTGAGACGACAGATCATGGCAGAAGCACACTGTAGTCGGTTCAGCATTCATCCTGGTGGCAGGAAGATGTATAATGATCTGAAAACACAATTCTGGTGGAAGCAGATGAAGACAGATATTGCAGAATTTGTGTCTAAATGTTTGAATTGCCAGCAGGTGAAGGCAGAAAGAAAGAAGCTCGGAGGTTTACTTCAGAGTTTGTCTATTCCTGAATGGAAAAGGGATTACATTTCCATGGATTTCGTGACGAAGTTACCTCTATCTTCGCGGGGCTGTGACGCGATTTGGGTTGTGATTGACAGACTGACCAAATCAGGGTGCTTTATTCCGTACAGAATGACCTATCGACACGATCAGATGGCAGAGTTGTATGTCAGAGAGGTCGTTAGATTGCACGGTGTGCCGAAGTCGATCGTATCAGATCGTGATCCACGATTCACTTCTCACTTCTGGCACAGTTTGCAGCAGGCTCTAGGTACGACTTTACACCTGAGCACTGCTTATCATCCTCAGACAGACGGACAGTCAGAGCGGACTATCCAGACTTTAGAAGACATGCTGAGTGCTGTAGTACTAGATTTTGGTACTAGTTGGCAAGATTCATTGCCGTTGTGTGAGTTTTCATACAACAACAGCTATCAGACTAGCATTGAGATGGCACCGTTCGAAGCTTTATACGGAAAGAAGTGCAGATCTCCGTTGTACTGGGATGATATCTCTGAGGTACCAGAGTTGGGGCCTGATATGATTCGTTAGATGAACGAGAAAGTAAAGATCATTCAGAAGCGAATGAAGACAGCACAGGATAGGCAAGCGAAATACGCCAATATCAGACGCAGACCGTTGATATTTGAACAGGGAGACAGATTATTTTTGAAGATTTCACCTTTCAGAGGCGTTGTCAGATTTGGCAAGCGTGGGAAGTTATCTCCTAGATACGTTGGTCCGTATGAGATTCTTGAAAAGATTGGCGATCGAGCTTACAGACTTGCTCTTCCTCCTTCTTTGTCGGGAATACATGACGTATTCCATGTATCGATTTTGCGCAAATATATGCCAGATGATTCTCATGTCATTCAGCTTGACGAAGCCGAGTTAGATCAGACTCTGAGCTATGTTTAAAGACCGATACAAATTCTTGATCGGAAAGAAAAGAAGCTCAGAACGAAGACTATTCCGCTAGTAAAAGTCCAATGGAGTCGTCATGGCATCGAAGAAGCAACTTGGGAGACAGAATCAGAGATGATACAGAAACATCCCGAGTTATTCATATGATGTAAGTAAATATTCAGTTTTGATTATATTGCTTATGTTCGTGCTTTGATAGATTGCCTGCGATTTCGAGGACGAAATCATTTCTTAGATGGGGAGAAATGTAAGGCTCGAGATTCATTAGTCTTTATTGACGTGAGACATGGAAGATATGAGAATGCATGTCATAAGATGAAAGTAGAAACTATTGCATGAATGATGGAATTTTGAGCGAGCATGGCCGAAGCTACACCGCACCCGCGGTGCTAGGAGACATAGCACCCGCGGTGCATTGACAGAAAGTTGGTGGATTTGTGCGAAGCAAGACCGCACCCGCGGTGCGAGCAAGACCGCACCCGCGGTGGTGTGACCGCACCCGCGGTCCTGCAATGATCGCACCCGCGGTCGGAGAATTTCAGAAAAATGCAAGGCATGCCGTGGGCACAGCGCACCCGCGCCCCCGAGCCACCGCACCCGCAGTCATGTGTGGCTTTTGAAGAATGAGCTATGTGTTTTAAACCATGCAATATAGATTATGTGTCTTCATCTCCTTCATTTCAGAGTGCTGAGTCCGAGAGAACTTCAAGGAGAGAGCTTCCATTTCTTTTGATCTTGGAGTTGTGATTGTTCGAGATTTATCCATCCGATTTGTGTTCCGAGTTAAGATTTGTGTTCCTTGCATCGACGGCTACAAGGTGATGTAAGTTTTATGTAATTCCAACATGTTTCGAATTGTAGATGTTGGGGAAATTGTAATATGATGGTTATATTGCGTTCTTGACGTATCGAACATGATATATTTGCAATTGGATCAAGAAACGGATGTTATATGCTATGGTGGATAGTTTACAGCATGTATAGATTGAAGTGATACAGATTTCGAGTATTGTCCTATGCTTATGATGCTGTTTATGAGTTGTCGTGTCTGTATGTGTGCATTTCCCTAGGATTGGACCTAGGCCCGTGTTTAGCTCACACGGTCCATTAGTATTGGGGCGATTGATCATCCTTGTTTTGTTTACTGTTTATAATATATGCATGATATGTTATAAATAATGAGTATGTGCGTTATTTTTATGATAATAACAAAGTTGCATGAATCCGGCAAACATACGATCAAACATGGCGAGCTTTTAAATAAAATTAATGATGAGACCTTTCAAAATTAAAAACCCTCATTTTGAATAAGATTCAAAATTAATATCAAGCCCGAAAAGGGGAATTATAAATTTGTTTATAATTTCCATGTCTTCCATCGACAATGGGTGCATGATGAACGCTAACCGTACTCGGGGCTCGGCTAATATTATTGGGGGTGCTCTGGGTGCCAGAAAGCTGTGACATCCATTGGCATGGTGATGTGAACTACGTGGAACTCCCATGATTTCGGCTCATATTATTGGGGGAACTCATGGCGACCGTCCATTAAGTTTCAACATCGATGGGTAAGGCTTGACACGTGAAGATGAACGACGTCATATTATTGGGTCCTAATCAAACGTGAGACAAAAGTTTACGTAGAGGGTTGCATTGTGATGCAATTGGAAACTACCTTTTAGGAATTGTGATTGGCTCATATTATTCGGGATCATAATTCACTAATTGGACCTTACGTACCTACTGAGGAAAGGAGTTTCCCGTTTTCACTAGAGGGTAGTGAAAGATGTCAAAACAGTGGGAGCAAATATTTATGAAGTAAAAGTCCAAACTTCATATCTTACTAAATATTTTAAAATAGTCATCAACATTTATCTGTTTTTACTTTTCAGTACAAATTGACAATGTCTTCGATTCGCAATCCGATATCTGCAATACTCGACAAACACATATTAACTGGACCTAATTACCTCACTTGGCTCAGAAACCTGAAAATCGTCTTGAATTCGGAAAGGGTAGCATATACACTGACTGAGTCCCCCCCTGTTGAGGCTCCGACTGAGTGCACTCTGAGGAATTGCAGGCTTACAAGGAATGGTGTGACCATGACTTGATAGCCAGGTGTTATATGCTGACTTCTAAGAATGATGAGCTGCAGAGGCGTTTTGAGCATGCAAAGATTGTTGCAGACATTCATTTGCATATCAAGGAGCTCTTTGTTGAGCAAACACGGCCTCTTAGGCATACTATCGTCAAGGAGCTGATCACTATGCGCATGCGAGATGGGGCCTCGGTCCATGAGCATGGCCTGAAGATGATTGGGCTCGTGGACAAGCTCGTTGGCATGGATCTGATCATGCCTTCGGAGTTGACCACCGACGTGTTGCTGTTATCATTGCCTAGCTCATTTGATCCTTTTGTGGTGAACTTCAACATGAACAAGATGGAACCGACCCTTGACGAGTTGGTGAGTATGCTTGTTACGTTTGAATCAACCATCAAGAAAGAGAAGTTGGTTCTTTATGTGGGTTCTTCATCTGGTACGAAGATTGATCCACATGGGAAGGGAAAGAAGCGTTCTTTCCAACGTCCCAAGAAGAACGTGCCCTTGATGAGGCAATCTCCGAATCCCGTTGAGGCAGCCAGACCAGTTAAGGCTGACAAGACTGATGATGTATGTCATCACTGCAAGAAGCCTGGACATTGGAGGCGTAATTGCAAGGAATATCTTGCCCAGAAGAGTTCTGGAAACGGTATGTTAAAAATTGAAGTAAACATTTCAATTAACTCTACTTCTTGGGTATTAGATACCGGTTGTGGTTCATATCTCTGTAATGAGTTACAGGTGATGGGAAGAAGTAAGAAGCTTAAGGAAGGTGTGACCTTCTTGAGGATGGGCAATGGAGCAAGAGTTGCTGCCAAGGCTGTTAATTTTATGAGATGTTTTTGTTTGTACCTAATTTTGTAAAAACATTGTTTCCATTTCTATGCTGATAAAAATGGATATTCTTGTTTATTTTGCAAAGGTGTTTGCAACATTTACATGAATAAATGTTTCATTGGTACTAGTGAACTTGAAAACGATCTCTATAACTTAAAATTGAAAGATATTCCATTAAATGTCCATGCAAAGGCAGACACCATATCAGATATGGATGGGTAAGCCTTCCAAATATTCTTTTCTTAGAATATGGGGGTGCCCTGCTTATGTGAAGCAGGTAGTGGGAGACAAATTTGATAGTCGATCCATTTTATGTTTCTTTGTAGGATATCCAAGGAATTCAGTTGGATATCATTTCTATCATCCCCAAGAAACAAAGTGTTTGTTTCTAGGAATGCAACCTTTTTGGAAAAAGAATTTCTATTGGATAGAAAAGGGGAGATGATAGAACTCGGAAAGGTTCGAGAGACACCCCCACACCCGAAGAGCCAAGTGATGAGATACAAGCTCCTAGAAGATTTGAGAGAGTCTCGAGACCACCTATGAGGTATGGTCTGCTTCTTGAAGAGGGCCATGACAAGCCAAATCTTGGATGTGATCCAAGGACCTTCAAGGAAGCGTTATCTGATGCCGATTCATCCAAGTGGCTTGAAGCAATGGAGTCTGAGATGAATTCCATGCATTCGAACCAAGTGTGGAATCTCGTGGATCCACCTGAGGAAATTGTTCCCATAGGGTGTAAATGGATTTACAAGAGGAAACTTGGGGCGGATGGAAGGTATTGACCTTCAAAGCACGATTGGTGGCAAAAGTATATACTCAAAGACAAGGAGTTGACTTTGAGGAAACCTTTTCACCAGTTGCAATGTTCAAGTCTATAAGGATATTGCTAGCCATAGCTGCATGGTATGACTATGAGATATGGCAGATGGATGTCAAGACAGCCTTTCTTAATGGGGATATTAAGGAAGAGATTTACACATCTCAAACCTGGAGGGTTTACATCTATCGGAAGCGAGCATATGGTATGCAAACTTCAAAGATCTATTTATGGTCTAAAGCAGGAATCTAGGAGTTGAAACCTCAGATTCGACAGTACAATCAAAGAGTTTGGTTTTGATAAGAATCATGAGGAACCCTGTGTGTATAAGAAGGTCAGTGGGAGTGTTGTGACATTCCTGGTGTTTTATGTTGATGACATTCTAATCATTGGGAATAATGTAGGAATGTTGCAATCAACTAAAATATGGTTAGCAAGTGAGTTCTCGATACAGGACTTGGGTGAAGCATCTTTTGTATTGGGAATACAGATCTATATAGATAGATCAAGAAGATTGCTTGGTCTCACCCAGTCCACATACATTGATACCATCGTGAAGCGGTTCTCGATGGATGAGTCCAAGAGAGGACATCTACCAATGTGTCATGGCGTGTCCCTATCCAAGTCTGTCTTTCAATACTGATGCAGAGATAACGGCGATGACAAGCATTCCTTTATGCATCTACGATTTGTAGCATCATGTATGGGATGATATCTACACGTCCTGACGTGGCTTTCGCACTAAGTGAAGTGAGTAGATATCAATCGAACCCTGGTCTTCCACATTGGAAAGCTGTGAAAGACATCCTCAAGTAGTTGGGAAGGACCAATAAATTGTTCTTGGTCTATGGGGTGGAGAACAGAAATTGGAAGGCTATACCGACTCTAGCTTTCGAAGCGATATCGATGACTCGAAGTCAACCTCTGGGTTTGTATTCATGCTCAATGGTGCTGCTGTCTCTTGGAAGAGTTCCAAGCAAGACAATACTGCGGATTCCAGCACAGAGGCCGAGTACGTTGCTGCATCAGATGCAGCAAGGGAGGCTGTTTGGATAAGGAATTTCGTCTAAGAGTTGGACGTCATTCCTAATGGAGTTGCTCCTCTCCCGGTGTTGTGTGACACAACACAAGAGCTTTAGCTCAAGCAAAGGAGCCAAGGTCTCATCAGAAGTCCAAACATGTATTGAGAAAGTACTACATCCTCGGAGAGTTTGTGGAAAGAGGAAGAAGTGTCTTTTGACATAGTCGGCTCTGCAGATAATGTTGCTGATCCACTAGCTAAGCCTTTACCTGGACTATTATTCGAGATGCATCGCGAATCAATGGGTTTGAAGCATATGGGTAGTTGGCTCTAGTGCAAGTGGGAGATTCTTAGAGTAGGTACCCGTCGAGCCAAGTGTTGGCCGAGTGTTCACAATGAAAATCTATGTATAAGCAATCTTTATTTTAATAATATTTGAAATTATTGTTTTGGCAAATCTTTATCTGTATACCCATGCTAGTTGCATAGATAAAGCCCTTGAATATAAAAATTGTATAAAGAATATGAGATGCTCATATGATGAGTATCATGAAACTCATATTTAGAATACTGTATATTCTAAACAGTTCCTAATCGATTCAGCCGCCGCTAAGAAGGATATAGGCCGCTCGAGTTCGAGACTAGTATCTGCGATGTGAGTACCATGTTTCATTGTTAGGGGACATTGTGATGTCCGAACATGCAGATAGGTGCTCCTTGTAGAGTGCACTGAACAACCCTCCGGAAAAGGACTTTCCAAGTGGTTCTCACCTATCGAGTGGAAACGTCCTGGTTTATGGTTGTACACCATTAGTTGTTATGACCCGGGATAACATTGAGACTCTATGTGCTAGCATTACACTTTGACTTGTTTACAGATTCTCAAGGGGTAATCAGGTGGCAAGGTTGGGTGTTTTGTCGAAACATATAGGATTCGATACATTGTAGTCGGGGATTCACCGCTTACCTTCGGGTATGGATTTCCTATGTGTTCTCATGTGTATGTAGGTTGAAATCTCTGATCAAAGTATGGTGGTAATTATGAAAGGGGTTTCATAGATTACACCATCGATGCAACTACGACATGACATATAGTATCGATTCGTTGACAACTCTCGATAAACCAATGGTTGTTGAATCGATTGGGATATATTAGTTGAAGGGACCGTACTGTACGCTAACCATAATTGAATGGTTCTTGCTGGCACTATTATTTGATACCTAGGAAATCATGTAAGCGATGCTGCTAGGCGTTTAACATGATTGGTTGGGTACTATCAGACTTGAGTTATGACGTTCTTGTTATCAAGGAGTTGATAAGTAAGAATAGAGCAATTGGGGTATGCTCATATAAGGACATGTTTAGTCCGAATCACATGGAGATGTGAACCCACGGCTAGTTGTATCAATGAACCATTGAGGGCCACACAAGTACTAGCTTTCTAGATCCCGTTGAGAAGTAAAAATAGTTCAATGTGTTGAACGGCTTATAAAGGAGTTTATAAGCGTAAGGAAAATTAGAAGTATGACTTCTATAAAGGAGAAATTAGTTCAATGTGTTGAACGGCTTATAAAGGAGTTTATAAGCGTAAGGAAAATTAGAAGTATGACTTCTATAAAGGAGAAATTAGTTCAATGTGTTGAACGGCTTATAAATGAGTTTATAAGCGTAAAGAAAAGTAGAAGTATGACTTCTATGAGAGAAATGTAAATTCTAATTTATGGAAGTGTTCCTAAATTAAAAGTTGGCCAAGTGAATAATGTATTTGAAAATTGTGATTTTCATAAACATTATTATGGACTAAATTAAATTAATTCAAGTGTTGAATTAATTAAACACTTGTGGATCTAGTAGAGTCCAAATAATTAAATTAATTCAAGTGTTGAATTAATTAAATTATATTGAGTCTTGTAGAGCTCAATTTAAATAAATTATTTAACTAGTGGACTTGAGTAAATTCAAGTAATGTTTAATTAGTCTCAAATATTTTTGTGTGGGGACCCGGGCTCTAATTCATTTCTTTGGGATTAAGTGGATCTATGAGAAAATGTGGGCCAAATTTTTATTTTTTTTGCTTTTAACATTACATCAAATGTTCATAAAACTAAGCACAACATATACATCTACTTTATTTCATCAAATGTAAATACCAGTCTTGTTATTATACATTCGTACGAACTAGTGTCTAAAACGAACTACTATCTACAAGTAGTACAAAGCTAGTAAAAACCACTAGTCTTCTGATGCGCCCGAAGTCACCACGCTATCACGATCTCATCTCTGTCTCGACCCAGATCCTGCCCCACCTGTTGTTATGCACACATACAGACATAACAACAGCCGGAAACTCCGGTGAGAACAAATCCCAGTATAAACATGTATACATGCATAAAATCAATCTAAAACATGAAACATGCTAATATGAATGACATCCATATAAACATGCAATGCGAATCAAACCATGTTTGGACTCGACTCGACTATAACTCTAGGGATCCCGGTGTGAATAAGACGATCTATCACCTACCCTCCCAATCGGGGTGACTGTACGTCTTATTCCTAGACTTCGGCCCGATCTGTATCCACATCTACAATAGGAGACTGATCTTCCCCTAAGCTGTGATATCACTGAACGTCTAGAAGTTTGACTGTTCTGTCAAGACTCCCTATCTTAAATGCAATGAATAACAATCTGTAAACAAAGCATAATCATCTCCAAAGATTTGAATACAAGTCTATAAACAAATCACAATCATATTACAAGATAAACAATAAATCTAGTATGTGATTTTGGTTGGGAAACTCAAATGGGATCTCATTTGAGTTGTATCTCCACAAACAAAACATGCATTATACCTTTCGTTGTTAAACCTTTATCGATGTCGAGGTCTCGATGTTGAAGTGAGGATGATGAATCTGAAATGGCAATGTTCAATACACATTCTATTAATTTCTAACTCAATTCAATACATTTACAAATCATTAGTACATCTAAACACAATTTGACGGCATAACGGTGTAGTTTCTTGATACCGATCAATCCAATCTCAATCTATATCAACATTGTAATCCTCAATTCCTAAACAACATAATCTACCTCATAACATCTCAAAATCTACATAATCTCATATACAACCATTCTGAAAAACCGTAACAATAGTATACAATATCCGTTCTTCAATCCAATTTTGTTTCTACGGTGTCAATAACTTCAAGAACATATATCTACAAGCATAATACAGTTTCCCCAATATCAATATCTCATATCATTTAGAAACTGAGTGAAACTTATATCCTCTCTTAGCCTTTCAAGCAAGGAACAAGAATCTCTATTCGGTATAAAAATCGGATGGCTAAATCTTAAGAAATCTTACCCCAAACCCTTGAAGAAACTTGAGGATTCTTGGAGGAAAGTCTCGGTTCTCAGCTGTTGAAATGAGAAAGAATGATTCAGCATACTTCTATATATGTACTTTGCCATGTGTCATTATAAGAAACAAAGGTGGCTTTCTCGCATGCAGCACCGCGGGTGCGCTCACTCTTGCACCGCGGGTGCGCTCATGTTTCGGCATGGCTTTTATTTTTCAAAAATGACGACCGCGGGTGCAGTCTTCTCGCACCGCGGGTGCGGCCTTGCTTCGAATAAAATTTGCCAACTTTCTGTCCATGCACCGCGGGTGCGGTCTGGGTGGCACCGCGGGTGCGGTGTGGCTTCGGCCTTTCTTGTAAAAATTCCTAATTGTATGACCGCGGGTGCACTCCTGTTCTGGGCGCGGGTGCGGTCATGTAAAACCCTAATTTCTCATGTCTTTTCTCCTCTCCTTACACGTCATGCATTCTCATATCTTCCGAGTCTCATATTAATGAATACTAATAAATCTCAGACCTTACATTTCTCCCCCTCTAAGAAATGATTTCGCCCTCGAAATTGCAGGCAATTTATCAAAGCATGAACATAAGCAATATAGTCAAGACTGAAAAAGTACTCACATTATGTGAATAATTCGGGATATTTTTGTCGCATGTCTGTTTCTGTTTCCCAAGTCGCTTCCTCGATGCCATGACGACTCCATTGGACTTTCACTAGCGGAATAGTCTTTGTCCTGAGCTTCTTTTCTTTCCGATCAAGAATTTTTATCAGTTGCTCAACATAACTCAAAGTCTGATCAAGCTCAGCTGCGTCAGGGTGAATGACATGGGAAATATCCGGCATATATCTATGCAACATCGACACATGAAAAACGTCATGTATCCCGGATAACGAAGGAGGAAGAGCAAGTCGATAGGCTCAGTCGCCAATGTAAGGCTCGAGATTAATAGTTTTCATTGAAGTACGACTCGGAGGATATGAGAATGCATGTCATAAGATGAAAGTACAAAATATTTCATGTATGAGAGGCCGCACCCGCGCTTAGAACAAGAGTGCACCCGCGGTCATAAATTATGGAAATTTTGAATGTGCTGCCGAAGCCACACCGCACCCGCGGTGCATGGACAGCAAGTTGGCCAAAATTTTCGTAGCATCACCGCACCCGCGGTGCAGAAGGACCGCACCCGCGGTCGTCACTTTCAAAGGACCGCACCCGCGGTGCTAACGTTACCGCACCCGCGGTGCTGCATGCGAGAAATCCACCATCTCTTCTTGACTTGACATATGGCACATATATATATAGATTTGAGCTGAATCTTCATTCTCTTCATTCCAGCAACCGACGACCGAGAGCTCCTTAGAAATTCCTCACCTTTCTTCAAAGTTTGAGGTAAGATTTCTTAAGATTGAGCTATTCAAATTTTATACCAAATAGAGATTATTGATCCTTGCATCGAGAGCTTTAAAGAGATGTAAGTTTCTTTAAGTTCCAGCATGGTTTGAAATTTAAATGTTGAGGAAATTATGATATGATGTATAATATGTGTTCTTGAGATTATGAGTATCGTATATTCGCAAACGGATCAAAGAACGAATGTCATATGCTATTGTTGCTATTTTCTAGCATTTTTAGAAGTAAAATATTCAGATTTGGAGTAATATCATGTGCTTCTAATGATGATTATGAGTTGATGAGTTTAGATTGATAATGTGTTGATATATGTTGAGATTCAAATTTGTTAGTATCGCGAGAACACGTTGTTATGCCGTCAACTTGTATCAAGACTAGATATAGATGGTATAAATGTCTTGGTTGAGTTAGAGATTGATAGAATATGTATCAACATTGCCATTTCAGATTGATATCGGTAAGATTCGTCTTTGAGACTTCGACTACGACCGAGTTGTGCAACGAAAGGTATAATGCATGTTTTGTTTGGGGAGATACAACTCAAATGAGATCACATTTGAGTTTCCCAACCAAAATCACATACTAGATTTATTGTTTATCTTGAATTGTGATTGTGATTTGTTTATAGACTTGTATTCAAATCTTTTGAGATGATTATGCATTATTTACAGATTGTTGTGCATTGCATTTAAGATAGGGAGTCTTGACAAATCCGTCAAACTTCTAGATGTTCGGTGATATCACAGCTTAGGGGAAGATCATTCTCCTATTGTAGATGTGGATACAGATCAGGCCGAAGTCTAGGAATAAGACATACCGTCACCCCGATTGGGAGGGTAGGTGATAGATCGTCTTATTCACACCGGGATCCCTAGAGTTCTAGTCGAGTCGAGTCCAGACATGGTTGATTCGCGTTGCATTGCATGTTCATATGGATGACATTCATTAAAGCATGTTTCATGTTTAGATTGATATATGCATGTACACATGTTTATACTGGGATTGTTCTCACCGGAGTTTCCGGCTGTTGTTATGTCTGTATGTGTGCATAACAACAGGTGGGGCAGGATCTGGGTCGAGACAGAGACGAGATTGATATAGCGTGGAGACTACGGGCGCAGCAGAGGACTAGTGGTTTTAGTAGACTTGGACTATTTGTATTTGCTTTACTGTATTAAACACTAGTTGGATGGATGTACTAGAACAAGATATGTTTGTATGTTTGTAAATTAAATAAAGACGTTACGTTTGTATATGCAACATCAGAATGAATGTTGAAAAGCGAAAAATTTGACCCACTTTTTATATTAATGATCCATTTAATCCCAAAGAAAAGAGTTAGAGCCCGGGTCCCCACAACAGGTGGTATCAGAGCGATAGGTTCTGTAGACTGAGATAGAGTAGCATGAGCGGGGTAGATCGAGTTTTCTTCCTTGCTTTATGATGTGCTAGCATGATTTATTGCATTCATTATTGCATGTTGTATGATTATCTGACTTGTATTACAGCATGTGTTAGTAAAGACTGAATCAGAACCGATTCTGGATCAGAGGTAAATGATCAGAGGAGGGCTGAGACAGTTGTATAGATGATATACTAATTTGTTGAATAGCAGATACATGCCTCCTAGAAGAACAGCAGTGCCTCTACGACCCACAGCACCAGAACAGGGTAGCACATCCGGGGATCCAATGGACGTTACTGCTACACCCATGGAGACTCTGTTAAAACGATTCCAGTCTTTCCGACCACCTACCTTACGGGGTACCGAAAACGCAATCGAATGTGAAAGCTGGTTGGAAGATATCGAGATGTTATTCGAGTCTCTAGAATACAGTGATAAGAAAAGAGTGAAACTCATTGGCCATCAACTGCAAGATGTGGCTAAGAATTGGTGGTTGAAAATCAAAAGAGCATTGAAACAGCGTGGCACGGAGATTACATGGAAAGTGTTCAAGACAGAGTTTTATCAGCGATTCTTTCCTATATCTTACCGAAAAGATAAAGGCGCTGAGTTTGCAAACTTGAGGCAAGGGCAACTGAACATCGAAGAGTACGTCGCTAAATTTTCTTCCTTGCTTCGATTTGCACCTCACGTTTCAGGTAATGATGAGGCCGTGGCAGATCAGTTTATAAACGGCTTAAATCCCGATATCTTTACGTTGGTAAATACTGGAAGACCCAACAATTTTGCTGAGGCATTGTGTAATAGCCGAGCCCGGTGTACGGTACGATTTAAGTTTCGTATGTTATTTGGGATATGTGATTAGGTGTTTAGAGTTTTGTTTTGGGCTATAGTATTATTGGTTATTATTTTATTGAGGTGTTAGTTGGTGTTGATTATTCGTTTCAACGTTTCGGATCGATTTTAGTTGATTTAGTAATGTTCATTGCCGTGGCTTGAGTGCACCCGCGCTCTTAGAAGAGTGCCCCCGCGGTGTACAATTCATCATTTTGGTTTTGGAAGGCCGTGGCATCACCGCACCCGCGGCAGTGCAAGGACCGCACCCGCGGTGTGCACCGCACCCGCGGTAATTGTAGCACCGCACCCGCGGTGATCGTGCATGGGAATTATTTTGGTTGGCCGAAGGCATAGCGCACCCGCTGTGCTTGTGGCAGCGCACCCGCGGTGTAAGTATGGGCGAGATATTTAGTTGCTTTTGGGAGTGGTTGGCCATACCTTATCTTATCCTTTCCTCTTCATTTCGAGATTCTCTCATTTCTTAAGGGTTTTCCTCCATTTCTTTTGCTTCCTACCTTTGATTCTTGGAGTTATTTGGATTTCCGACTTGAGATCGACGTTCTCCGTGGTATAAGGAAGCTTAGGTAAGTTTTTGGTGCGATTCTATCATGGTTTTAGGAGATGAGTTGTTATAGGGTGTTGTTATTGTTGGTTTAATGGAATATTTGACTTGTAATTGTGGATATAGACTTGATATTGGTGTTATTTATGGATTATTGTTGTAGGTGGTGTACCAAGAGTTAGTTTGGAGGTGTTCTATTGGTTTGTAAGTGGAATTTCATCCCTTTGCTCACATGATGTTATATGTATTGTGTTTTAAAGGTTTCAAAGTGTTATTCCCTTCCATTGATCCATTGATATGTATTGATTTCATTGACTATCTATTGGAGGTATTGTATATCTCACTATTGTTAAAAAGGGAATACAAGAGAAAAGATAGAGATTTCGAAACGACGGCTTTAAATGCTATTCAGAGTTCAAATGTTTTATTGGATTGATTAATCATAGTCAGAGCATTGCATGCAATTAGTTGATCAACGCCTATAGGCTTATATCCCTCACAGTTATCGATTTATATCGATGGGATATTTGCACCCACAGTCAGAGATACTATTGATATCAATCCAACCAGAGAAAAGAGAATACCATCTTATTGCTATCTTATTGATATGCTATTGCTACAGTTATTGCTACAGTATTCATGTTTCAGAGTTGATGGTATTTATGATTTCAAAGTCATGTTTTACAGAGTATACTATGTATCATTGCTATGTTAGAGTTCCACTTGCTGAGTTTTTATACTCATTTCAGTTATTTTCATGTGATGCAGATAAGAGTGACCGACCAGGACAGTGTGTTAGAGTAGGTGCACGTCGAGCCAAGTGTTGGCCGAGTGTTCACAATGAAACTCTATGTATAAGCAGTCTTTATTTTAATAATATTTGAAATTATTATTTTGGCAAATCTTTATCTGTATACCCATGCTAGCTGCATAGATAAAGCCCTTGAATATACAAATAGTAGAAAGAATATGGGATGCTCATATGATGAGTATCATGAAACTCATATTTGTAATACTGTATATTCTAAACAGTTCCTAGTCGATTCAGCCGCCACTAAGAAGGATATAGGCCGCTCGAGTTAGAGACTAGTATCTGCGATGTGAGTACCATGTTTCATTGGTAGGGGACATTGTGATGTCCGAACATGCAGATAGGTGCTCCTTGTAGAGTGCACTGAACAACCCTCCATAAAAGGACTTTCCAAGTGGTTCTCACTTATCGAGTGGAAAAGTCCTGGTTTATGGTTGTACAGAATTAGTCCTTATGACCCGGGACAACATTGAGACTCTATGTGCTAGAATTACACTTTGACTTGTTTACCGACTCTCATGGGGTCATCAGGTGGCAAGGTTGGGTGTTCTGTCGAAACACATAGGAGTCGATGCATTGTAGTCGGGGATTCACCGCTTACCTTCGGGTATGGATATCCTATGTGTTATCATGTGTATGTAGATCGAAATCTCTGGCCAGAGTATGGTTGTAATTATGAAAGGTGTTTCATAGATTACACCATCGATGCAACTACGACATGACACATAGTATCGATTCATAGACAACTCTCGATAAACCAATGGTTGTCGAATCGGTCGGGATATATGAGTTGAAGGGACCGTACTGTACGCTAACCATAATTGAATGGTTCTTGCAGGCACTATCATGTGATACCTAGGGAATCACGTAAGCGATGCTGCTAGGCGTTTTACGTGATTGGTTGGGTACTATCAGACTTGAGTTCTGACGTTCTTACTATCAAGGAGTTGATAAGTAAGAATGGAGCAATTGGGGTATGCTCGAATAAGGACATGTTTAGTCCGAATCACATGGAGATGTGAACCCACGGCTAGTTGTATCAATGAACCATTGAGGGCCACACAAGTACTAGCTTTGTAAATCCCGATGAGAAGTAAAATAGTTCAATGTGTTGAACGGCTTATAAAGGAGTTTATAAGCGTAAGGAAAATTAGAAGTATGACTTCTATAAAGGAGAAAATAGTTCAAAGTGTTGAACGGCTTATAAATGTGTTTATAAGTGTAAAGATAAATAGAAGTATGACTTCTATGAGAGAAATATAAATTTTGATTTATGGAAGTGTTCCTAAATTAAAATTTGGCCAAGTGAATAATGTAATTGAAAATTGTGATTTTCATAGACATTATTATGGACTAAATAAATTAATTCAAGTGTTGAATTAATTAAACACTAGTGGGCCTAGTAGAGCCCAAATAATTAAATTAATTCAAGTGTTGGATTAATTAAATAATATTGAGTCTTGTAGAGCTCAATTAAAATAATTATTTAAACTAGTGGGACTTGAGTAAATTCAAGTAATGTTTAATTAGTCTCAAATATGTTTGAGATAATTAAATTTAGTCCAAAGTTTTTAATTTGATTAAAAACTATATAATATGCATGCATGGGAGGTGAAGGGTTGGAGATTACTTTTTAATAAAATAATGCAAGGCATGCACCTTTTTCATTTTTGCTTTTTGCAACACCAAGAAAATGAATTAACTCATTCTCCCTTCCCTCAACCATGAGATGGCCGAAACATGCTCTAAAATTCTCTCCCATTTTTCTCTCTTCTTTGTGTTCTTGAATTGTTTAAGAACACACACTTCTCTTTGATAAATCCTCACATTTTTCTAGTGCAAATTGTGAGGGGATTTCCCTGGTTAGTGGTGGGCTTAATTTGAAGGAAAGTTTCAAGGATTTGGAGGAGGAGCTTGTAGATTCATCTTCCATTCAAGAGCTTTGTTGTTTGACAACAAAGTTGGAGCCAAACATCAATCCTTGTGATTGATAGGTAATCTTTCTTACATCCTATGTATGTTAATGTTTTTGTAAATATTGCACAAGTCCTATGGGGTGGCCGAAATTTTTATGTCAAAAATTCGATTTTTGTGCTTCCGTTGCGTTTCCGGCCACCGTAACCGGTCCGCTTTCAAGTGGTATCCGAGCTTAGGTTACGGATTTTGTGTAATATTTACGTAATATTATGTTGAGATCGATTTCTAACCGCTTGAGAAATTTTTTGGTGCATGTATGGTGAAGGCCGAAATTTTAAACAAAAAAAAAATAAATAAATAATTTTTCGGGAGCTGCCCGAGGGCTGCCCGAGGGGCTGCCCGAGAATTTCGGGCAGCCGAGGGGCAGCCCAAGGGGCTGCCCGAAATGTTCAGTTTTTTAAAAAAAAAAAAAAAAATTTTTTTGTTGTTGCCGGAATCCGGCGACGGAGCTCCGGCGACGGCGATGACGGCTAGGGTTTCCAAAAGTGTTTTGGACAATCTTAGTGTCATGGGCCTTGAGATGTTGGGCCATTGGATGGACAACATTATTTGTGAAATTTAAATGGGCCTAAGTATTTTTGGTGAAAAATGGGTTTTGGGCCCTTAAGTTTAAATTTACAATTGTTGCACATATTTTCTCATAAAATAAATAATTGAAGTAGGACCTCAATTATTTATAGTAAATGGTGATTTACAAGAAATTCGATTATAAATAAATTAATTTGAAAGTAGACAAAGGTGTTTGTATACTTTGTTAATTTAATTTATAATTGTGGCGGTTAGTGATTGGATCAAGATATATAATATTGGATCAATTAATTATAGTGATAATTAATTGATGGTGTATGATATGTGATATTATGCATGAAGGATGATCAAAAGCCCAAGCCCAATTTGCTAGGTGTATGCTAGGATATTTGTGTTGTATGATTGTAATAATTATCAATTTTTAAAGTGGGCTTGGTTTATGGCCCGTTCCCACCCCATGAGATGTATCCCTATGTGCCATGGATATTTATTTGTAAATATTAGAATAGGGGAAGATCAAGATTGGAAGATGGTGGCCTTGGTGATTATGAAGATCGAAGACATGTAATATTGGATGCTAATGTAATAGTATAGTTGCATTGCATCCCGTGCATTTACCCTAGGATTGGACCTAGGCCCGTGTTTGGCTCACACGGGCCATTAGTTTTGGGGCGATTGATCATCCTTGTATTGTTTTCTATTTATGATATATGCATGATATGTTATAAATAATGAGTATGTGCGTTATTATTATTATAATAACAAAGTTGCATGAATCCGGCAAACATACGATCAAACATGGCGAGCTTTTAAAATAAAATTAATGATGAGACCTTTCAAAATTAAAAACCCTCATTTTGAATAAGATTCAAAATTAATATCAAGCCCGAAAAGGGGAATTATAAATTTGTTTATAATTTCCTTGTCTTCCATCGACAATGGGTGCATGATGAACGCTACCCGTACTCGGGGCTCGGCTCATATTATTGGGGGGGCCCTGGGTGCCGGAAAGCTGTGACATCCATTGACATAGTGATGTGAACTACGTGGAACTCCCATGATTTCGGCTCATATTATTGAGGGAACTCATGGCGACCGTCCATTAAGGTTCAATATCGATGGGTTAGGCTTGACACGTAAAGATGAACGACGTCATATTATTGGGTCCTAATCAAACGTGAGACAAAAGTTTACGTAGAGGGTTGCATGGCGATGCAATTGGAAACTACCTTTTAGGAATTGTGATGGCCGATATTATTCGGGATCACAATTCGCTAATTGGACCTTACGTACCTACTGAGGAAAGAGTTTCCCATTTTCACTAGAGGGTAGTGAAAGATGTCAAAACAGTGGGAGTAAATATTTATAAAGTTAAAGTCCATACTTTATATCTTACCAAATATTTTAAATAGTCATCAACATTTATCTGTTTTTACTTTTCAGTACAAATCAACAATGTCTTCGATGCGCAATTCGATATCTATAATACTCGACAAACACATATTAACTGGACCTAATTACCTCACTTGGCTAAGAAATTTGAAAATAGTCTTAAATTCGGAAAGGGTAACATATACACTAACTCAGTCGCCCCCTGTTGAGGCTCCGACTGACTGCAATCCTGAGGAATTGCAGGCTTACGAGGAATGGTGTGACCATGACTTGATAGCTAGGTGTTATATGCTGACTTCTATGAACGATGAGCTACAGAGGCGTTTTGAGGGTGCAAAGAGTGCTGCTGACATTCATTTGCATCTCAAAGAGCTCTTTGGTGAGCAAACACGACCTCAAAGGCATGCTACCGTCAAGGAGCTGATCACTTTGCGCATGCGAGATGGGGCCTCGGTCCATGAGCATGGCCTAAAGGTGATCGGGCTCGTGGACAAGCTCGTTGGCATGGATTTGATCTTGCCTTCGGAGTTGACCACGGACGTGTTGCTGTTATCGCTGCCTAGCTCATTTGATCCTTTTGTGGTGAACTTCAACATGAACAAGATGGAACCGACCCTTGAGGAGTTGGTAAACATGCTTGTTACATTTGAATCCACCATCAAGAAAGAGAAGTTGGTTCTTTATGTGGGTTCTTCATCTGGTACGAAGATTGATCCACATGGGAAGGGAAAGAAGAGTTCTTTCCAAAGTCCCAAGAAGAACGTGCCCTTGTTGAGGCAATCTCCGAATCCCGTTGTGGCAGCCAGACCAGTTAAGGCTGACAAGACTGGTGATGTTTGTCATCACTGCAAGAAGCCTGGACATTGGAAGCGAAATTGCAAGGAATATCTGTCCCAGAAGTGTTCTGGAAACGGTATGTTCTAGATTTAAGTAAACATTTTAATTAACTCTACTTCTTGGGTATTAGATACCGGTTGTGACTCACATCTCTGTAATGGGTTACAGGTGATGGGAAGAAGTAGGAAGCTTAAGGAAGGTGTGACCTTCTTGAGAATGGGCAATGGAGCAAGAGTTGCTGCCAAGGCTATTAAGGATGTTTACTTATTGTTGAACAATGACTTTAAGTTAATTTTAAGAGATGTTTTGTTTGTACCTGTTTGATGTAAAACATTGTTTCCATTTCTATTGTGATAAAAATGGATATTCTTGTTTATTTAGCAAAGGTGTTTGCAACATTTACAAGAATGAATGTTTAATTGGTACTTGAGAACTTGAAAACGATCTCTATAACTTAAAAGTAAAAGATATTCTACTAAATGTCCATTCAAAGGCAGATACCATATGAGATATGGATGGGTAAGCCTCCCAAATATTCTTATCTTAGAATATGGGGAGCCCTGCTTATGTGAAGCAGGTAAGTGGGAGATAAATTGGATTGTTGATCCATTTTATGTTACTTTGTGGGATATCCAAGGAATTAAGTTGGATATCATTTCTATCATCCCCAAGAAACAAAAGTGTTTGTTTCTAGGAATGCAACCTTTTTGGGAAAAGGATTTTCTATTGGATAGAAAAAGGGAGATGATAGAACTCGAAGAGGTTCGAGAGAAACCCACAATTATGGAACCCACACCCGATGAGCCAAGAGAGGAGATACAAGCTCCTAAAAGATCCGAGAGACTCTCGAGACCACCTATGAGGTATGGTCAGCTTCTTGAAGAGGGCCATGATGAGCCTAACCATGGATGTGATCCAAGGACCTTCAAGGAAGCGTTATCGGATGCCGATTCATCCAAGTGGCTTGAAGAAATGGAATCTGAGTTGAATTCCATGCATTCGAACCAAGTGTAGGATCTTGTGGATCCAACTGAGGGAACTGTTCCCACAGGGACTTGGGGCGGATGGGAAGGTATTAACCTTCAAGGCGCGATTGGTGGCAAAAGGATGTACTCAAAGACAAGGAGTTGACTTTGAGGAAACCTTTTCCCAATCGCAATGTTCAAGTCCATAAGGATTTTATTAGCCATAGCTGCATAGTATGACTATGAGATATGGTAGATGGATGTTAAGACAAGTCTTTCTTAATATGGATTTTGAGAAAGTGTTTTACATGTCTCAACCTGAAGGGTTTACATCTGTCGGAAGTGAGCATATGGTATGCAAACTTCAGAGATCTATTTATGGTCTAAAGAAGGCATCTAGGAGTTGGAACCTCAGATTCGACAGTACAATCAAATAGTTTGATTTACTAAGAATCATGAGAGACCCTGTGTGTATAAGAAGGTCAGTGGGAGTGTTGTGACATTCCCGGTATTTTATGTTGATGACATTCTACTCATTGGGAATGATGTAGGAATGTTGCAATCAACTAAGATATGATTAGCGAGTGAGTTCTCGATGTAGGACTTGGGTGAAGCATCTTTTGTATTGGGATACAGATCTATTGAGATAGATCGAAAAGATGGCTTGGTCTCACCCAGTTCACATACATGATACCATCGTGAAGCGGTTCTCGATGGATGCGTCCTTGAGAGGACATCTACCAATGTGTCATGGCGTGTCCCTATCCAAGTCTGTCTCCTGAGACTGATGCAGAGATAGTGACGATGACACGCATTCCGTATGCTTCGGAAATTGGTAATATAATGTATGGGATGATATCTACACGTCCTGACGTGGCGTTTTCACTATGTGTAGTGAAGAGATATCAATCGAACCCCGGTCTTCCACACCATAAAGCTGTGAAAGACATCCTCAAGTTGTTGAGAAGGACCAATAAGTTGTTCTTGGTCTATGGGGATAGAGAACTGAAATTGGAAGGCTATACCGACTCTAGCTTCCAAAGCGATATCGATAAATCGAAGACAACCTCTAGGTTTGTATTCATGCTCAATG
Source organism: Primulina eburnea (assembly GCF_022965805.1). Lineage (NCBI taxonomy): Eukaryota > Viridiplantae > Streptophyta > Magnoliopsida > Lamiales > Gesneriaceae > Primulina > Primulina eburnea. Next base: position 13,317,052 of record NC_133106.1, on the reverse strand, counting down.
GTGCTGCTGTCTCTTGGAAGAGTTCCAAGCATGACAATATTGCGGATTCCAGCACAGAGGCCGAATACATTGCTGCATCAGATGCAGCAAGAGAGGCTGTTTGGATAAGGAATTTCGTCTAAGAGTTGGACGTCATTCCTAATGAAGTTGCTCCTATCCCGGTGTTGTGTGACAACACGGGAGCTTTAGCTCAAGCAAAGGAGACAAGGTCTCATCAGAAATCCAAACTCGTATTGAGAAAGTACCACATCCTCGGAGAGATTGTGGAAAGAAGAGTAGTGTCTATTGACAAAGTCGGCTCCGCAGATTATGTTGTTGATCCACTAGCTAAGCCTTTACCTGGACCATTGTTCGACAAGCATCGCGAATCAATGGGTTTTACGCATATAGGTAGTTGGCTCTAGTGCAAGTGGGAGATTGTTAGAGTAGGTGCACGTCGAGCCAAGTGTTGGCCGAGTGTTCACAATGAAACTCTATGTATAAGCAGTCTTTATTTTAATAATATTTGAAATTATTATTTTGGCAAATCTTTATCTGTATACCCATGCTAGCTGCATAGATAAAGCCCTTGAATATACAAATAGTAGAAAGAATATGGGATGCTCATATGATGAGTATCATGAAACTCATATTTGTAATACTGTATATTCTAAACAGTTCCTAGTCGATTCAGCCGCCACTAAGAAGGATATAGGCCGCTCGAGTTAGAGACTAGTATCTGCGATGTGAGTACCATGTTTCATTGGTAGGGGACATTGTGATGTCCGAACATGCAGATAGGTGCTCCTTGTAGAGTGCACTGAACAACCCTCCATAAAAGGACTTTCCAAGTGGTTCTCACTTATCGAGTGGAAAAGTCCTGGTTTATGGTTGTACAGAATTAGTCCTTATGACCCGGGACAACATTGAGACTCTATGTGCTAGAATTACACTTTGACTTGTTTACCGACTCTCATGGGGTCATCAGGTGGCAAGGTTGGGTGTTCTGTCGAAACACATAGGAGTCGATGCATTGTAGTCGGGGATTCACCGCTTACCTTCGGGTATGGATATCCTATGTGTTATCATGTGTATGTAGATCGAAATCTCTGGCCAGAGTATGGTTGTAATTATGAAAGGTGTTTCATAGATTACACCATCGATGCAACTACGACATGACACATAGTATCGATTCATAGACAACTCTCGATAAACCAATGGTTGTCGAATCGGTCGGGATATATGAGTTGAAGGGACCGTACTGTACGCTAACCATAATTGAATGGTTCTTGCAGGCACTATCATGTGATACCTAGGGAATCACGTAAGCGATGCTGCTAGGCGTTTTACGTGATTGGTTGGGTACTATCAGACTTGAGTTCTGACGTTCTTACTATCAAGGAGTTGATAAGTAAGAATGGAGCAATTGGGGTATGCTCGAATAAGGACATGTTTAGTCCGAATCACATGGAGATGTGAACCCACGGCTAGTTGTATCAATGAACCATTGAGGGCCACACAAGTACTAGCTTTGTAAATCCCGATGAGAAGTAAAATAGTTCAATGTGTTGAACGGCTTATAAAGGAGTTTATAAGCGTAAGGAAAATTAGAAGTATGACTTCTATAAAGGAGAAAATAGTTCAAAGTGTTGAACGGCTTATAAATGTGTTTATAAGTGTAAAGATAAATAGAAGTATGACTTCTATGAGAGAAATATAAATTTTGATTTATGGAAGTGTTCCTAAATTAAAATTTGGCCAAGTGAATAATGTAATTGAAAATTGTGATTTTCATAGACATTATTATGGACTAAATAAATTAATTCAAGTGTTGAATTAATTAAACACTAGTGGGCCTAGTAGAGCCCAAATAATTAAATTAATTCAAGTGTTGGATTAATTAAATAATATTGAGTCTTGTAGAGCTCAATTAAAATAATTATTTAAACTAGTGGGACTTGAGTAAATTCAAGTAATGTTTAATTAGTCTCAAATATGTTTGAGATAATTAAATTTAGTCCAAAGTTTTTAATTTGATTAAAAACTATATAATATGCATGCATGGGAGGTGAAGGGTTGGAGATTACTTTTTAATAAAATAATGCAAGGCATGCACCTTTTTCATTTTTGCTTTTTGCAACACCAAGAAAATGAATTAACTCATTCTCCCTTCCCTCAACCATGAGATGGCCGAAACATGCTCTAAAATTCTCTCCCATTTTTCTCTCTTCTTTGTGTTCTTGAATTGTTTAAGAACACACACTTCTCTTTGATAAATCCTCACATTTTTCTAGTGCAAATTGTGAGGGGATTTCCCTAGTTAGTGGTGGGCTTAATTTGAAGGAAAGTTTCAAGGATTTGGAGGAGGAGCTTGTAGATTCATCTTCCATTCAAGAGCTTTGTTGTTTGACAACAAAGTTGGAGCCAAACATCAATCCTTGTGATTGATAGGTAATCTTTCTTACATCCTATGTATGTTAATGTTTTTGTAAATATTGCACAAGTCCTATGGGGTGGCCGAAATTTTTATGTCAAAAATTCGATTTTTGTGCTTCCGTTGCGTTTCCGGCCACCGTAACCGGTCCGCTTTCACAGTGATCGTGGATGGGGGTCATATGCATACACCGTTGGAAGGAAGATTATTTTCCAAATATTTTGGGACATGATCATAAGAATGATTGTTTTGTATTTTGTATGTCATTTGAATGATCATGTATTTATTTTGTAAACATTTTTATGAAATGTATTTTGAACTCCTTCCATATTTGAAATAAAATTTTAAATTCCGCTGTAATTTTAATCGTTACGGGTCAGGGTGTCACATTTAGTGGTATCAGAGCGGTGTTCTTCGGACCAATGCATATGACTTCGTCTACTTTCAACTGTCCGGGTATGTTTTCTTGCATCTATCCATTGTTATATATTGATTGGTGTCTTGTGAGCAATTGTAGAGTATGCCTCCTAAGCGTAAGGCGGCAGAGGGTGAGGATAGTTCTTCGTCGAGAGTTGTCGATGAGTTCGGCAAGTTGCTTAAGGAGCATGCCAAAGTTCATAGCGATCAGATTCAGCAGTTGCTCCGATTGCAAGGAGCAGGACAGGGTCGAGGCCAAGTGAGAGGTCAGGTTGCTCAAGCTGTTGGCACTGATGCCGTCTTTTCTGCTTTCAAGAGAATGGATCCACCGGAATTCGCAGGTAGCACCGATCCTCTAGTTGCTGTCGAGTGGGTCAAGGCGCTTGAAGCTATCTTCGATCATCTCCAGTATGAGGACAAAGATAGGATCAGCTGTGCAGTGTTCATGTTGGTTAAAGCTGCACGTATCTGGTGGAATTCCACGAAAGTTGGAGTTCATGTTGCGACATTGAAGTGGTCAGAGTTCACAGACTTGTTCTATGACAAGTATTTCCCCGATGCACTTCGAGCGAGGAAGGTTACGGAGTTCTTGGAGCTTCGTCAGGGGAGCTTGGATGTTGCTGAGTATATTCTGAAGTTTGAGGAGGGTTGCTTGTTTGCTCCTTACATTGCTTCCAATGACAAAGATAAAGGCGCTCATTTCATTCGAGGCCTTAGAGCTGAGATTCGTCGTGATATCAACATGTCCAAGGCCGTGACTTTCAAGGAGATTGAGTCCAAAGCAGTATTGGCCGAGCAAGATGAGAAGGACATCACCAGAGAGAGGCAGGAGAGGCACCAAGCTGTTGTTCAGAGAGGTCAGGGTTCTAATCAGAGGGGCAGGGATCGTTTCAAGGGCAAGGGCAAGATGGAGTCGAGTCCTAGACCACCGCCAGTTCCAGTTGATCCCGAGAAGCCTTTGTGTCAGAAGTGTGGCAAGCATCACCGTGGAGAGTGTAGATTTGGCACTCAGTCTTGTTATCGTTGTGGCACGGCAGGCCACGCTGCCAGAAATTGTCCTAAGGGAGCTAGCCAAGGGAAGGTGCAGGGTCGTATCTTTACGATGACGAAGGAAGGTATTAATCATGATTCTTCATTGATCTCTAGTACTATTTTGATTTCAGGCAGAGTAGCTACTACTTTGATAGATACTGGTGCTACTCATTCTTTTATGTCTGAATTGTTTTTGAGATCTTTGGGTATAGTTCCTTCTGTACTTCCCCTCCAGCTTAGTGTTGTTTTGCCTTCGGGAGATGTCTTGTGCCCGACATCGATTGTGTTTGCGTGCCCTGTTCGTATTGAGGAGCGAGTTGTCTTCGCTGATTTGATTGTTATCCCTATGGTTGCCTTTGATGTTATTCTTGGCATGGATTGGCTTTCGACTTACCGTGCAGTTATCGATTGTGTTGCTAAGAAGGTGACTTTTGCAGATGATGGCCAGGGAGGAGTTCTCGCCAGCTCAGGTAATTCGCTGGTCCTTCCTTTTATTTATTGTCTTGAGGCTGAGAGATTGCTATGTAGAGGTTTCGATGGGTTTCTTGCTTCTATTGTGGATGTTGATGGTATGGTTAAGTTGAATATTGATGATATTGATGTTGTGAGGGAGTTTGCTGATGTGTTTGAGGATGATGTTCCGGGTTTGCCGCCGGATAGGGATGTTGAGTTTTCGATCGATTTAGCTACTGGTACGGTTCCTATCTCTAAGGCTCCGTACCGGATGGCTCCTACCGAGATGAAGGAGTTGAAGGCGCAATTGCAGGATCTAGTGGACAAGGGTTTCATTCGACCGAGTTCTTCGCCTTGGGGAGCTCCGGTTCTGTTTGTCAAGAAGAAGGATGGTTCTTTGCGTCTGTGTATCGGCTACAGGGAGCTCAACAAAGTGACTGTCAAGAACAAGTATCCGTTGCCACGGATAGATGATTTGTTTGATCAGCTCCATGGTGCCACTGTGTTCTCGAAGATTGATCTTCGGTCTGGCTAATATCAGTTGAAGGTTAGGGAGTCTGATGTCCCTAAGACGGCTTTCAGGACCAGGTATGGTCATTTTGAGTTTCTCGTGATGTCTTTGGGTTTGACCAATGCCCCTTCAGTCTTTATGGACCTGATGAACCGAGTGTTCAAGCCGTTCTTGGATAGCTTCGTCATTGTCTTCATTGATGATATCTTGATCTATTCCAAGACCAGAGAGCTTCATGCCGAGCATCTCAGAGTGGTTCTTCAGTTGTTGCGAGAGAAGAGGTTGTTTGCCAAGTTGAAGAAGTGTGAGTTTTGGCTGGATCAGATTTCTTTTCTAGGCCATGTCGTTTCAAGGGATGGCATTGCTGTTGATCCATTGAAGATAGAGGCGATTCAGAATTGGCCTATTCCTACTACTGTTTCAGAGGTACGCAGTTTCCTTGGTTTGGCGGGTTACTATCGTCGTTTTATTTCAGATTTTTCCAAGATTGCCCTGCCATTGTCCAATCTGACGAGGAAGACTGTGAAGTTCGAGTGGTCCATTGATTGCCAGAGTGCATTTCAGGAGTTGAAGGATAGATTGACGACAGCTCCTGTTCTTTCATTGCCCAGTGGTTCTGAGGATTTTGTTGTCTATACCGATGCGTCAAAGAGAGGCCTTGGTGCAGTGCTGATGCAGCGAGGTAAGGTCATTGCCTATGCTTCTCGCCAGTTGAAAGACTACGAGAAGAATTATCCGACGAACGATTTGGAGCTAGCAGCTGTGGTTTTCGCCCTGAAGATTTGGAGACATTACTTGTATGGCGAAAAGTGTGAGATCTTCACAGACCACAAGAGCTTGAAGTATCTGTTTTCGCAGAAAGAGCTCAACATGCGGCAGAGGAGGTGGTTAGAGCTTGTCAAAGATTATGATGTGACGATCAGTTATCACCCAGGGAAAGCGAATGTTGTGGCCGATGCTTTGAGCCGCAAGTCGAGTGCTTCATTGAGTTCTTTGATTCAGAGGCCGTTGTTGATGGATTTGCAGCGAGAGGAGATTTCTTTGGTAGTTCCGGGAACCATTGCTCGTCTTTCAGCGTTGGTTATTCGATCTACTTTGACGGACAAGATCCGTAGAGAGCTGTCGACTAATGTTCAGTTGACAGAGTTGAGAGCTAGAGCAGAGGAGAGTGGCAACTCAGAGTTTGGTTCGAGTGGTGATGGTTTGGTGACTTTCAGAGGCCATATTTGTGTTCCTATTGGCGATGATATTCGACGAGACATTCTGACAGAGGCTCATACCGCACTTTATTCGATTCATCCAGGCAGTACGAAGATGTATCATGATCTTCGTCGACTCTACTGGTGGCCAGGTATGAAGAAAGATGTTGCTTTGTTCATTTCTCAGTGCCTTACTTGTCAGCAGGTGAAGATTGAGCACCAGAGACCTGCTGGGACATTGCTATCTTTGCCGATTCCTCAGTGGAAGTGGGAGCACATTACGATGGATTTCGTGACTGGTCTTCCCAGAGTGCAGAAAGGTTATAATTCTATTTGGGTCATCGTTGATCGATTGACCAAGTCAGCGCACTTTCTCCCAGTCAAGACGACGTATTCCATGAACCAGTATGCCGAGGATTATATTGCAGAGATTGTTAGACTTCATGGTGTGCCTGTGTCGATTGTGTCTGATCGTGACCCCAGGTTTACCTCCGAGTTTTGGAAGAGTTTGCATAGAGCTATGGGTTCTCGGTTAGCTTTCAGTACAGCTTATCACCCTCAGAGCGACGGTCAGTCAGAGAGAGTCATTCAGATTCTTGAGGATATGCTCAGAGCTTGTACTATTGATTATTCTGGTAGCTGGGATTCTAAATTGCCACTTGTGGAGTTCACGTACAACAATAGCTACCAGGCGTCGATTGGCATGGCACCGTATGAGGCACTTTATGGCAGGAAGTGCAGATCCCCTTTGTTTTGGGATGAAGTTGGTGAGAGGAAGATGTTGGGACCAGAGTTGGTTCAGCAGACGGCCGATGTTGTTGCTGTGATCCGTGAGACGATGAAGACAGCACAGTCCAGGCAGAAGAGCTATGCAGATGTTCGTCGTAGACCTTTGCAGTTCGAGGTTGGCGACCATGTATTTCTGAAGATTGCACCTCTCAAGGGTGTGATGCGATTTGGCAAGAAGGGTAAGTTGAGTCCGAGATTTATTGGCCCTTTTGAGATATTGGACAGAGTTGGTGACCGAGCCTACAGATTATCCCTACCGCCCGATCTTGACAGAGTTCACAATGTGTTTCACGTATCGATGCTCAGGAAGTATATTGCAGATCCTTCCCATGTTCTTCACCATGAGCCATTGGACTTGACGCCGAATTTGACGTACCAAGAGATTCCGATTCAGATTTTGGATCGCACAGTTAGAGTATTGAGGAACAAAGAGATCGGCATCGTTAAAGTCCTTTGGAGGAACCATTTGATCGAGGAGGCTACGTGGGAACTAGAGGATGAGATGAGAGAGAAGTATCCTGAGTTGTTCGTGCAGTGACGTCAATTTCGCGGACGAAATTCCTCTAAGGAGGGGAGATTGTAATAGCCGAGCCCGGTGTATGGTACGATTTAAGTTTCGTATGTTATTTGGGTTATGTGATTAGGTGTTTAGAGTTGTGTTTTGGGCTATAGTATTATTGGTTATTATTTTATTGAGGTGTTAGTTGGTGTTGATTATTCGTTTCAGCGTTTCGGATCGATTTTAGTTGATTTAGTACTGTTCATTGCCGTGGCTTGAGTGCACCCGCGCTCTTAGAAGAGTTCCCCCGCGGTGTACTATTCATCATTTTGGTTTTGGAAGGCCGTGGCATCACCGCACCCGCGGCAGTGCAAGGACCGCACCCGCGGTGTGCACCGCACCCGCGGTGATCGTTCATGGGAATTATTTTGGTTGGCCGAAGGCATAGCGCACCCGCGGTGCTTGTGGCAGCGCACCCGCGGTGTAAGTATGGGCGAGATATTTAGTTGCTTTTGGGAGTGGTTGGCCATACCTTATCTTATCCTTTCCTCTTCATTTCGAGATTCTCTCATTTCTTAAGGGTTTTCCTCCATTTCTTTTGCTTCCTACCTTTGATTCTTGGAGTTATTTGGATTTCCGACTTGAGATCGACGTTCTCCGTGGTATAAGGAAGCTTAGGTAAGTTTTTGGTGCGATTCTATCATGGTTTTTGGAGATGAGTTGTTATAGGGTGTTGTTATTGTTGGTTTAATGGAATATTTGACTTGTAATTGTGGATATAGACTTGATATTGGTGTTATTTATGGATTATTGTTGTAGGTGGTGTACCAAGAGTTAGTTTGGAGGTGTTCTATTGGTTTGTAAGTGGAATTTTATCCCTTTGCTCACATGATGTTATATGTATTGTGTTTTAAAGGTTTCAAAGTGTTATTCCCTTCCATTGATCCATTGATATGTATTGATTTCATTGACTATCTATTGGAGGTATTGTATATCTCACTTTTGTTAAAAAGGGAATACAAGAGAAAAGATAGAGATTTCGAAACGACGGCTTTAAATGCTATTCAGAGTTCAAATGTTTTATTGGATTGATTAATCATAGTCAGAGCATTGCATGCAATTAGTTGATCAATGCCTATAGGCTTATATCCCTCACAGTTATCGATTTATATCGATGGGATATTTGCACCCACAGTCAGAGATACTATTGATATCAATCCAACCAGAGAAAAGAGAATACCATCTTATTGCTATCTTATTGATATGCTATTGCTACAGTTATTGCTACAGTATTCATGTTTCAGAGTTGATGGTATTTATGATTTCAAAGTCATGTTTTACAGAGTATACTATGTATCATTGCTATGTTAGAGTTCCACTTGCTGAGTTTTTATACTCATTTCAGTTATTTTCATGTGATGCAGATAAGAGTGACCGACCAGGACAGTGATCGTGGATGGGGGTCATATGCATACACCGTTGGAAGGAAGATTATTTTGCAAATATTTTGGGACATGATCATAAGAATGATTGTTTTGTATTTTGTATGTCATTTGAATGATCATGTATTTATTTTGTAAACATTTTTATGAAATGTATTTTGAACTCCTTCCATATTTGAAATAAAATTTTAAATTCCGCTGTATTTTTAATCGTTACGGGTCAGGGTGTCACACATTGAACCGTGCCAAAGGAGCAGAAGCAGGATTGCTTAGGCAACGGAGTGTTCCGTATGTTGCCCCGAGTCCGAGACCGCCACTACCTCCAGCACAACCTCCTCATAGATTTGATAGCGGCGGTAGTAGTAGCGGGCGAAAGGATCAGTTGAAAGCAAAAGGGAAGCAGTTCAAAAGACCTGGGAGCAGTTCTTGTGGTGGCAGGCATGCCACAGAGCAGTGCCAGGGTGTAGTGGGCAGATGTAACATATGCAGGCAACAGGGGCATTTCGCCAAAGTGTGTCCCCAGAGAAGCTCACAGAGATTTCAAGGTGCAGGGTCATCTGCATCCGTAGCTCAGCCTGAGAGGCACGCTTCATCTGTTCACTCCTTTCAGCCACCACAGACACAGACGCAGCCCAGAGGCAGAGGTAGCCAGACCGTGAGCCAACCTCCTCGACAACAGGCTCAGGTTTTTGCATTGACAGAGGAACAAGCACAGAATGCCCCAGATGATGTCATAGCAGGTAACTGTTCCCTTTGCGGTTATCCTGCTTATATATTGATAGATACTGGTGCATCGCATACATTCATCTCAGAACGATTTGCATTATTGCATTCCTTGCCTGTCGAGTCAATGTCGGATGTAATGTCTATTATTTCTCCGTTGGGAAGTGGTTTGATAGCGGTGACTACGGTTAGACATTGCATCTTACAATTTGAGGGTCATGAAATTGATCTAGATTGTATAGTACTTGGGTTAGATGATTTTGATTGCATTGTTGGGATTGACATGTTAACAAAGTACAGAGCCACCGTGGATTGTTTCCACAAGATTGTCAGATTCAGACCAGAAATGGCAGAAGAGTAGAAGTTCTACGGAAAGGGTTCCAGATCTCGGATTCCCTTGATTTCGGCTTTGACTATGAATAGATTGTTGCAGAAAGGCGCGGATGGTTTCCTTGTGTATGCTGTAGATGTACAGAAATCGAGGCCGGCATTGGCAGATTTGCCAGTAGTACGGGAGTTTGTGGATGTGTTCCCAGATGAAATCCCAGGGTTACCTCCAGCTCGAGAGGTAGATTTTAGCATAGATCTTATGCCAGGTACTGTTCCTATATCCCGAGCTCCGTATAGGAAGGCGCCTGTTGAACTGAAAGAACTGAAAGCACAGTTGGAAGATCTTCTAGCCAAGGGATATATCCGACCCAGTGTATCTCCTTGGGGCGCACCAGTGCTCTTTGTGCGGAAGAAAGATGGATCGATGCGATTGTGTATAGACTATCGGCAATTGAACAAAGCGACAGTGAAGAATAAATATCCATTGCCGTGCATCGACGATCTCTTTGATCAATTACAGGGATCTTCTGTTTATTCTAAGATTGATTTGCGATCCGGATATCATCAGCTCAGAGTTCGAGATGTGGATATACCGAAGACAGCATTTCGAACCAGGTATGGGCATTACGAATTTATTGTAATGCCTTTTGGTTTAACAAATGCCCCAGCGGTGTTTATGAGATTGATGAATCAAATCTTTCATAGGTATTTAGATGATTTTGTGATTGTCTTTATTGATGACATTCTGGTGTATTCAAAGAACAGAAATGAGCATGCAGAGCATCTCAGAATTGTGTTGCAGACATTGAGGAATGAGAGATTGTATGCTAAATTATCAAAGTGTGAATTTTGGTTGAATCGAGATGTCTTGTTGGGACATATCATATCGGGAGATGGTATTGCTGTAGATCCAAGTAAAGTGGAAGCTGCGATCAGCTGGCCAAGACCGAATTCTGTGCCAGAAATACGCAGTTTCATGGGTCTGGCAGGATATTATAGACGATTTATTAAAGATTTCTCCAGTATTGTGAAGCCAATCACCCAGTTGACACAAAAGAATGCGTCATTTATATGGTCTGAGGATTGTGAGTCTAGCTTCGTGGAATTGAAGAAGAAGCTGACTAGTGCTCCAGTACTGACGATACCTTCAGGTACAGGTGATTTCGTTGTATATTGTGATGCCTCTCACAGAGGTTTGGGATGTGTTCTTATGCAGCGAGGTCATGCTGTCGCATACGCCTCGAGACAACTGAAGCCACATGAAGTTCGATACCCCATTCACGATCTTGAATTGGCGGCTATCGTATTTGCATTAAAGATCTGACGTCACTATCTCTACGGCGAGAAATTTGAGATTTACTCCGATCAAAAAAGCCTGAAGTATCTATTTTCCCAATCAGAACTGAACATGAGACAGCGTAGATGGCTTGATCTACTGAAAGACTTTGATTGCGAGATCAAATACTCTCCAGGGAAGTCAAATGCGGCAGCGGACGCCTTGAGTCGAAAGGTTTGTTCTTTATCCTTATCGACGATAGGTGTTACAAAGTTAGTTGAAAACTGCTGTTTGTCTGGATTAGAATTCGATACAAAGAGTAAGCCACTACAACTTGCTGCTATTTGAGTTGAGCCTGATTATATCATGAAGATCAAAGAAGCACAAAGAACGGATCCGAATGTGCAGAAATCGATTCAAATGGTCAGATCAGGGCATTTATCAGAATATCAGGTGCGTGATCATGTGCTGTATGTGAATAACCGCCTTGTCATGCCAGATGTTTCAGAATTGAGACATCAAATTCTATCAGAAGCACACTGTAGTCGGTTCAGCATTCATCCTGGTGGACGAAAGATGTATAATGATCTGAAGACACAGTTCTGGTGGAAGCAAATGAAGTCAGATATCGTAGAATTTGTGTCTAAGTGCTTGAATTGCCAGCAAGTGAAAGCCGAGAGGAAGAAGCCCGGAGGTCTACTTCAGAGTTTAGCTATTCCAGAATGGAAATGAGATCATATTTCCATGGATTTCGTGACAAAGTTACCTCGATCATCTAAAGGCTGTGATGCAATTTGGGTAATTATTGACAGAATGACCAAATCAGCTTGCTTCATTCCGTACAAAATGACTTATCGACATGATAAGATGGCGGAGATATATGTCCGAGAGGTAGTTAGATTACATGGTGTGCCGAAGTCTATCGTATCAGATCGTGATCCACGATTCACTTCACACTTCTGGCACAGTTTACAGCAGGCCTTAGGTACGACATTACACGTGAGTACTGCTTATCATCCTCAGACAGACGGACAGTCAGAGCGGACTATCCAGACTTTAGAGGATATGTTGAGAGCCGTAGTGCTAGATTTTGGCACTAGTTGGCAAGATTCTCTACCTCTTTGCGAATTCTCTTACAATAATAGCTACCAGACGAGCATTGAGATGGCACCGTTTGAAGCTTTATATGGTAAGAAGTGCAGATCTCCGCTATACTGGGATGACGTTTCAGAGGTACCAGAGCTTGGGCCAGATATGATTCGTGACATGACTGAGAAGGTGAAAGTCATTCAGAAGAGAATGAAGACGGCACAAGATAGGCAAGCCAAATACGCCAATGTCAGACGTAGACCATTGGTATTCGAGCAAGGAGACCGAGTATTTCTAAAGATTTCCCCATTTAGAGGCGTTGTCAGATTTGGTAAGCGTGGGAAGTTGTCTCCTAGATACGTCGGTCCTTACGAGATCTTAGAAAAGATTGGTGACCGAGCCTATCGACTTGCTCTTCCTCCTTCGTTATCCGGGATACATGATGTCTTTCATGTGTCAATGTTGCATAAGTATATGCCAGATATTTCTCATGTCATTCAGCCTGACGAAGCTGAACTTGATCAGACCTTGAGCTACGTTGAACAACCGATACAGATTCTTGATCGGAAAGAAAAGAAGCTCAGAACGAAGATTATTCCACTTGTGAAAGTTCAATGGAGTCGTCACGGTGCTGAAGAAGCGACATGGGAGACAGAAGCCGACATGCGACAGAAACACCCCGAGTTATTTCAAGGATGTAAGTATTGATCTAACTTTGATGTTATTACTTTTGATGCTTGCACTGATAGAATGATGTGCGATCGAGGGCGAAATCATTTCTTAGAGGGGGAGAAATGTAAGGCTCGAGATTATTAGTTTTCATTGAAGTACGACTCGGAGGATATGAGAATGCATGTCATAAGATGAAAGTACAAAATATTTCATGTATGAGAGGCCGCACCCGCGCTTAGAACAAGAGTGCACCCGCGGTCATAAATTATGGAAATTTTGAATGTGTGCTGCCGAAGCCACATCGCACCTGCGGTGCTAGGAGACACCGCACCCGCGGTGCATGGACAGTAAGTTGGCCAAAATTTTCGTAGCATCACCGCACCCGCGGTGCAGAAGGACCGCACCCGCGGTGACAAGACCGCACCCGCGGTCTTGCAGGGGCCGCACCCGCGGTCGTCACTTTTAAAAATTAAAAGGCATGCCGAAAGCATAGCGCACCCGCGGTGCTAACGTTACCGCACCCGCGGTGCTGCATGCGAGAAATCCACCATCTCTTCTTGACTTGACACATGGTAGATATGTATATAGATTTGAGCTGAATCTTCATTCTCTTCATTCCAGCAACCGACGACCGAGAGCTCCTTAGAAATTCCTCACCTTTCTTCAAAGTTTGAGGTAAGATTTCTAAAGATTGAGCTATTCAAATTTTATACCAAATAGAGATTATTGATCCTTGCATCGAGAGCTTTAAAGAGATGTAAGTTTCTTTAAGTTCCAGCATGGTTTGAAATTTAGATGTTGAGGAAATTATGATATGATGTATAATATGTGTTCTTGAGATTATGAGTATCGTATATTCGCAAACGGATCAAAGAACGGATGTCATATGCTATTGTTGATATTTTCTAGCATTTTTAGAAGTAAAATATTCAGATTTGGAGTAATATCATGTGCTTCTAATGATGATTATGAGTTGATGAGTTTAGATTGATAATGTGTTGATATATGTTGAGATTCGAATTTGTTAGTATCGCGAGAACACGTTGTTATGCCGTCAACTTGTATCAAGACTAGATATAGATGGTATAAATGTCTTGGTTGAGTTAGAGATTGATAGAATATGTACCAACATTGCCATTTCAGATTGATATCGGTAAGATTCGTCTTCGAGACTTCGACTACGACCGAGTTGTGCAACGAAAGGTATAATGCATGTTTTGTTTGGGGAGATACAACTCAAATGAGATCACATTTGAGTTTCCCAACCAAAATCACATACTAGATTTATTGTTTATCTTGAATTGTGATTGTGATTTGTTTATAGACTTGTATTCAAATATTTTGAGATGATTATGCATTATTTACAGATTGTTGTGCATTGCATTTAAGATAGGGAGTCTTGACAGATCCGTCAAACTTCTAGATGTTCGGTGATATCACAGCTTAGGGGAAGATCATTCTCCTATTGTAGATGTGGATACAGATCAGGCCGAAGTCTAGGAATAAGACATACCGTCACCCCGATTGGGAGGGTAGGTGATAGATCGTCTTATTCACATCGGGATCCCTAGAGTTCTAGTCGAGTCGAGTCCAGACATGGTTGATTCGCATTGCATTGCAAGTTCATATGGATGACATTCATTAAAGCATGTTTCATGTTTAGATTGATATATGCATGTACACATGTTTATACTGGGATTGTTCTCACTGGAGTTTCCGGCTGTTGTTATGTCTGTATGTGTGCATAACAACAGGTGGGGCAGGATCTGGGTCGAGACAGAGACGAGATTGATATAGCGTGGAGACTACGGGCGTAGCAGAGGACTAGTGGTTTTAGTAGACTTGGACTATTTGTATTTGCTTTACTGTATTAAACACTAGTTGGATGGATGTACTAGAATAAGATTTGTTTGTATGTTTGTAAATTAAATAAAGACGTTACGTTTGTATATGCAACATTAGAATGAATGTTGAAAAGCGAAAAATTTGACCCACTTTTTATATTAATGATCCATTTAATCCCAAAGAAAAGAGTTAGAGCCCGGGTCCCCACAGCCAATCTTCTCTAAGATCTCGTAAGGACTGACGTATCTAGGAGACAACTTCCCACGCTTGCCAAATCTGACAACGCCTCTGAATGGGGAAATCTTTAAAAATACTCTATCTCCTTGCTCAAATACTAATGGTATACGTCTAATGTTGGCGTATTTCGCTTGTCTATCATGTTCCATCTTCATTCTCTTCTGAATGATTTTCACCTTCTCAGTCATGTCTCGAATCATATCCGACCCAAGTTCTGGTACCTCTGAGATGTCATCCCAGTACAGCGGAGATCTGCACTTCTTGCCATATAAAACTTCAAACGGTGCCATCTCAATACTTGTTTAATAGCTGTTATCGTAAGAGAATTCACAAAGAGGTAGAGAATCTTGCCAACTAGTGCCAAAATCTAGCACTACGGCTCTCAACATATCCTCTAGAGTCTGGATAGTCCGTTCTGACTGTCCGTCTGTCTGAGGATGATAAGCAGTACTCAAGTGTAATGTCGTACCTAAAGCCTGCTGTAAACTGTGCCAGAAGTGTGAAGTGAATCGTGAATCACGATCTGATACGATAGACTTCGGCACACCATGTAATCTGACTACCTCTCGGACATATATCTCCGCCATCTGATCATGTCGATACGTCATTCTGTACGGAATAAAGCAAGCTGATTTGGTCAGTCTGTCAATAATGACAAAAATCGCATCACAGCCTCTAGATGATCGAGGTCACTTCGTCACGAAATCCATGGAGATGTGATCCCATTTCCATTCGGGAATGGCTAAACTCTGAAGTAACCCTCCGGGCTTCTTTCTCTCAGCTTTCACCTGTTGGCAATTTAAACACTTTTACACAAATTCAGCGATATCTAATTTCATTTGTTTCCACCAGAATTGTGTCTTCAGATCGTTGTACATCTTCCTGCCACCAGGATGAATGCTAAACCGACTACAGTGTGATTCTGATAGAATCTGATGTTTCAAGTCTGAAACATCTGGCACGACAAGACGGTTATTCACATACAGCACATGATCACGTACCTGATATTCTGACAAATGCCCTGATCTGACCATCTGAATCGATCTCTGCACATTCTGATCCATTCTTTTTGCTTCTTTGATCCTCATAATTAAATCAGGCTCAACTCGGATTGTAGCAAATTGTAGTGGCCTATTCTTTGTATCAAATTCTAATCCAGACAAACAGCAATTTTCAACTAACTTTGTAACACCTATCGTCGATAAGGATAGGGAACAAACCTTTCGACTCAAGGCGTCCGCTACTGCATTTGACTTCCCTGGATAGTATTTGATCTTGCAGTCAAAGTCTTTCAGCAAATCAAGCCATCTACGCTGCAAATCTCGATTGAGAAAATAAATACTTCAGGCTTTTGTGATCGGAGTAAATCTCAAATTTCTCGCCGTAGAGATAGTGACGCCAGATCTTTAATGCAAATACGATAGCCGCCAATTAAAGATCATGAATGGGGTATCGAACCTCATGAGGCTTCAGTTGTCTCGAGGCGTATGCGACCACATGACCTCGCTGCATAAGAACACATCCCGACCCTCGGTGAGAGGCATCACAATATACAACGAAATCACCCGTACCTGAAGGTATCGTCAGTACTGGAGCACTGGTCAGCTTCTTCTTCAATTCCACAAAGCTAGACTCACAATCCTCGGACCATACAAATGGCGCATTCTTTTGTGTCAACTAGGTAATTGGTTTTGCAATACTGGAGAAATCTTTAATAAATCGTCTATAGTATCCTGCTAGACCCATGAAACTGCGTATCTCTGGCACAGAAGTCGGTCTCGGCCAATTGATCACAGCTTCCACTTTACTTGGATCTACAGCAATACCATGTCCAGATATAATATGACCCAAGAAGACAACTCGATTCAACCAAAACTCACATTTTGACAATTTAGCATACAGTCTTTCATTCCTTAAGGTCTGTAATACAATTCTTAAATGCTCTGCATGCTCATTCCTTTTCTTAAAATACATCAGAATGTCATCGATAAAGACAATCACAAAATCATCCAAATACCTCTGAAAGATTCGGTTCATCAAGCTCATAAACACTGCTGGAGCATTTGTTAAACCAAAAGGCATGACAATAAATTCGTAATGTCCATACCTGGTTCGAAATGTTGTTTTCGGTATGTCTACATCTCGAACTCTGAGTTGATGATATCCGGATCGCAAATCAATCTTAGAATAAACCGATGATCCATGTAATTGATCAAATAAATCGTCGATGCGCGGCAATGGATATTTATTCTTCACTGTCGCTTTGTTCAATTGCCGATAGTCTATACATAATCGCATCGATCCATCTTTCTTTCGCTCAAAGAGCACTGGTGCGCCCCAAAGAGATACACTAGGTCGGATATATCCCTTGTCTAGAAGATCTTCTAACTGTGCTTTCAGTTCTTTCAGTTCAGCAGGCGCCATCCTATACGGAGCTCGAGATATAGGAACAGTACCTGGCATAAGATCTATGCTAAAATCTACCTCTCAAAGTGGAGGTAACCATGGTATTTCATCTGGAAACACATCTGCAAACTCCCGTACTATGGGCAAGTCTGCCAATGGCGGGCTCGGTTTCTGTACATCTACATCATACACAAGTTACCCATCTGCTCCTTTCTGCAACAACCTATTCATAGTCAAAGCTGGAATTAAGGGAATCCGGGATCTGGAACCCTTACCGTAGAATTTCCACTTTTCTGCCATTTCTGGTCTGAATCTGACAATCTTGTGGAAACAGTCCACGGTGGCTCTGTACTTAGTTAACATGTCAATCCCAACAATGCAATCAAAATCGGATAACCCAAGTACTATGCAATTTAGATCAATTTCATGACCCTCAAACTGTAAAATGCAATGTCTAACCGTAGTCACAGCTATCAAGCCACTTCCCAACGGCGAAGTAATAGACAATACATCCAACAAAGACTCAACAGGCAAGGAATGCAATAACGCAAATCGTTCTGAGATGAATGTATGTGATGCACCTGTGTCTATCAATATATAAGCAGGATAACCGTAAAGAGAACAGTTACCTGCGATGACGTCGTCTGGTGCATCTTGGGCTTGTTCTTCCGTCAATGCAAACACCTGAGCCTGTTGCCGAGGAGGTTGGCTCACAGTCTGGCTACCTCTGGCTCTGGGCTGCGTCTGTGCCGGTGGTGGCTGGAAGGAATGGACCGATGATGCTTGCCTTTCAAGCTGAGGTACTGAACCAGATGCTCTTCCAGATGCTCTTCCACTTTGAATTTGCTGTACACCTTTCTGTGGACAGACTTTGGCAAAGTGATCTGGTTGCCTACAAATATTACATCGGCCCGTAACTCCCTGACACTGTTCAGATGCATGTCTACCTCCACAAGAATTACAGTAGAAACCTGTATACCTTGTACTCTGATCAAAACCAATCTGTCTTGTTCCACTAGAGCTCGACGAACTTCTCCCTGCTCTTTTAAACTGATTCCCTTTCGCTTTCAACTGATCCTTTCGCCCACTGCTACTCCTGCTGCTATCGAATCTAGGAAGAGGTTGTACGGGAGGTAATGGCGGTCTCGGACTCGGGGAAACATACGGAACACTCCGTTGTCTAAGCAATCCTGCTTCTGCTCCTTTGGCACGGTTCAATGCATCGGCGAAATTGTTGGGTCTCCCAATATTTACCAATGTAAAGTTATCGGGATTTAAGCCGTTTATAAACTGATCTGCTACGGCCTCATCACTACTTGAAACATGAAGTGCAAAGTGAAGCAAGGAAGAAAATTTAGCGACATACTCTTCAATGTTCAATTGCCCTTGCCTCAGGTTTGCAAACTCAGCGCCTTTATCTTTACGGTAGGATACAGGAAAGACTCGCTGATAAAATTCTGTCTTGAACACTTTCCAGGTAATCTATGTGCCACGCTGTTCTAATGCTCTTTTAATATTCAACCACAAATTCTTAGCCACGTCTTGCAGTTGATGGCAAATGAGTTTCACCCGTGCCATGTGTCAACTCAATGATTCAGCTCAATTCTATATATACCCAAGCCATGTGTCAACTCAAGATGCAAAGGTGTCCTTCTCGCATGCAGCACCGCGGGTGCGGTAGATTCAGGAGCGCGGGTGCGCTGTGCTCTCGGCACCAATTTCATTTTCTGAAATTCGACGACCGCGGGTGCGGTCCTGTTCTTACCGCGGGTGCGGTCACCCCACTGTTGCTGCACCACGGGTGCGGTCCTTCTAGCACCGCGGGTGCGGTGTGGCTTCGGCCTCACTTTCAAAAATCAGAATTTTATGACCGCGGGTGCACTCCTGTTCTAGGCGCGGGTGCGGTCTATCAACACTCTAATTTCTCATGTCTTTCTCCCCTCAATGCACGTCATGCATTCTCATATCTTCCGAGTCTCACGTCAATGAAGATTAATAATCTCGAGCCTTACATTTCTCCCCCACTAAAAAAATGATTTCGTCCTCGAAATCTCTGGCAATCTATCAAGCATGAACATAAGCAATATAATCAAACTGAAGAATTACTCATATCATATAAATAGCTCGGGACGTCTCTGTCTCATATCTGCTTCTGTCTCCCAAGTCGCTTCCTCGATGCCATGACGACTCCACTGGACTTTCACTAGCGGAATAGTCTTCGTCCTGAGCTGTTTTTATTTCCGATCAAGAATCTGTATCGGTTGCTCGACATAACTCAAAGTCTGATCAAGCTCATCTTCATCAGGGAGAATGTCATGGGAAATATCTGGCATATATTTGCGCAACATTGATACATGAAAGACGTCATGTATCCCGGATAAAGAGGGAGGAAGAGCCAATCGATATGCTCTGTCGCCAATCTTTTCTAAAATCTCATATGGACCGATGTATCTAGGAGACAATTTCCCGTGTTTGCCAAATCTGACAACGCCTCGGAAAGGAGAAATCTTTAAAAACACTGTCCCCTTGGTCGAATACCAACGGCCTACGTCTGATATTGGCGTATTTGGCTTGCCTATTCTGTGTCGTCTTCATTCTCTTCTGAATTGTCTTCACTTTCTCAATCATCTCACGTATCATAACAGGACCAAGTTCTGGTACCTCAAATACATCATCCCAGTACAACGGAGATCTGCACTTCTTGCCATACAAAGCTTCAAATGGTGCCATCTCGATACTCGTCTGATAGCTGTTGTTGTACGAGAATTCACATAATGGCAGTGAATCTTGCCAACTAGTACCAAAATCTAGAACTACAGCTCTCAGCATGTCCTCTAAAGTCTGGATAGTCCGCTCTGACTGTCCGTCTGTCTGAGGATGATATGCAGTACTCAAGTGTAATGTCGTACCTAGAGCCTGCTGCAAACTGTGCCAAAAGTGCGAAGTGAATCGTGAATCACGATCTGATACGATAGACTTCGGCACACCATGCAACCTAATTACCTCTCTGACATATATATCTGCCATCTGATCATGTCGGTAGGTCATTCTATATGGAATAAAACATGCTGATTTGGTTAATCTATCGATAATGACCCAAATCGCGTCACAGCCTCGGGAAGGATGAATACTGAACTGGCTACAGTGCGCTTCTGATAAAATCTGTTGTTTCAACTCTGAAACATGTGGCACTACAAGACGGTTATTCACGTATAGCACATGATCACGTACCTGATATTCTGACACATGCCCTGATCTGATCATCTGAATTGATCTCTGAACATTCTGATCTGTTCTTTGCGCTTCTTTAATTCACATAATCAAATCTGGCTCAACTTGAATCGAAGAAAGTAGTCATGGTCTACTACCTATATCAAATGCTAATCCAGACAAACAACAATCTTCAACTAAATTCGAAACCCCTATCGTCGACAAGGATAAAGCACAAACCTTTCGACTCAAGGCGTCTGCTGCTGCATTTGACTTCCCTGGATAGTATTTGATTTCGCAATCAAAATATTTCAACAAATCGAGCCATCTACGCTTGTCTCATGTTCAACTCAGATTGAGAGAATAGATACTTTAGGCTTTTATGGTCGGAATAGATCTCAAATTTCTCGCCATAAAGATAATGACGCCAAATCTTTAATGCAAATAAGATAGCCGCCAATTCAAGATCATGAATTGGGTATCGAGTCTCGTGAGTCTTCAGCTGTCTCGAGGCGTATGCGATCACATGACCCTGCTGCATAAGAACACACCCCAACCCGCTGTGAGATGCATCACAATATACAACGAAATCGCCAGTACCTAAAGGAATCATCAACACAGGTGCACTGGTCAGCCTCTTCTTCAATTCTAAGAAGCTAGACTCACAATCTTCAGACCACACAAATGGCATATTCTTCTGTGTCAACTGGGTAATAGGATTAGTAATGCTGGAGAAATCTTTGATGAATCTTCTATAGTACCCTACTAGACCGATGAAACTGCGTATCTCTAGCACAGAAGTCGGTCTAGGCCAACCAATCACAGCTTCAACTTTACTCGGATCCACAGAAATACCATCTCCAGATATAATATGACCCAAGAAGACAACCTGTCTCAGCCAAAACTCACATTTTGACAGCTTAGCATATAATCTTTCATTTATCAGTGTTTGCAACACAATTCTTAAATGATTGGCATGCTCATTCAAATTCTTTGAATATACCAAAATATCATCAATAAAAACAATCACAAACTCATCCAAGTATTTCTGAAAGATGCGGTTCATTAAACTCATAAACACCGCTGGAGCATTCGTTAAACCAAAAGGCATGACAACAAACTCGTAATGTCCATACCTAGTTCGGAATGCTGTCTTCGGTATATCAACATCTCGAACTATGAGTTGGTGATATCCCGCTCGCAAATCAATCTTGGAATAAATAGAAGATCCCTGCAACTGATCAAATAAGTCGTCGATTCTAAGCAAAGGATATTTGTTCTTTATCGTTGCCTTATTCAGTTGCCTGTAGTCGATACATAATCTCATCGATCCATCTTTCTTTCGCACAAACAGCACTGGTGCGCCCCAGGGAGATACACTAGGTCTGATATATCTCTTGGCTGGAAGATCTTCTAGTTGTGCTTTCAGTTCTTTCAGCTCTATCGGCGCCATCCTATACGGAGCTCTCGAAATTGGAACGGTACCTGGAATCAGATCAATGCTAAAATCTACCTCTCGAGCTGGAGGTAACCCTGGAATCTCGTCTGGGAATACATCTGCAAACTCCCGTACTACTGGCAAATCTGCCAATGCTGGGCTCGATTTCTGTAGATCTATAGAATAAACAAGGAACCCTTCTGCTCCTTTCTGCAACAATCTACTCATAGTCAGAGCAGATACCAAGGGAATCCGAGATCTGGAACCCTTACCATAGAATTTCCACTCTTCTGTCATTTCGGGTCTGAATCTGACTATCTTGTGAAAACAGTCTACGGTAGCTCTGTACTTAGTCAACATGTCAATCCCGACAATGCAATCAAAATCAGATAGACCAAGTACAATACAATCTAAATCAACCTCATGTCCCTCATACTGTAGTATACAATGTCTAACTGAAGTCACAGATATAAGACCACTTCCCAACGGAGAAGAAATAGACAATACAGTAGACATTGACTCGACATGCAATGCATGTCTCAATGCAAAATGTTCAGAAATGAATGTATGTGATGAACCTGTGTCTATCAACACATATGCAGGATAACCGCAAAGAAAACAGTTACCTGAAATCACGCCGTCTGGCGCATCTTGTGCCTGCTCCTCTGTCAATGCAAACACCTGAGCCTGTTGTCGGGGAGGTTGGCTTACTGTCTGGCCCCCTCTGGCTCTAGGCTGGGACTGTGTAGGCATGGGATGGAAGGAATGGACCGACGAAGCTTGCCTCTCGGGCTGAGCTCCTGAAGCTGATGACCCTGCACTCTGAAATCTCTGGGCACCTTTTTGGGGACAAACTTTGGCGAAGTGTCCCGGCTGTCTGCAATAATTGCATCTGCCCATAACTCCCTGGCACTGCTCAGTGGCATGCCTACCACCACAAGAACTGCAATAAACCCCACTATACTCGGAACTCTGACCCTGACCTCTCTGTCGGGATCCATTGGAGCTCGACGAACTGCTCCCTGCTCTCTTAAACTGTTTACCCTTAGGCTTCAAAAACTCTTTCTTTCCACTAGTGCTTCCACTATCATATCGAGGAGGAGGTGGTGGAAACTGTGCGGCAGGCGGTGGCGTCGGTCTCTGACCCTGAACATTATATGAAGCTCCTCGCTGTCTGATCAAACCAGCCACTGCTCCCTTTGCTCGGTTCAACGCCTCAGAAAAAGTGTTAGGTCGCCCCGTGTTCACCAAGGTGAAAATATCCGGATTTAAACCGTTTATAAACTAATCGGCAACTGCCTCATCATTCCCTGCTACATGTGGTGCAAATCGAAGCAAGGACGAAAATTTGGCGACATACTCCTCTATTTTCCATTGCCCCTGTCTCAAATTGGCGAAAACTGCCCCGGCTCAATTAGAGTGTTCTAATGCTCTTTTAATATTCAACCACCAATTCTTAGCCACGTCTTGCAGTTGATGGCCAATGAGTTTCACCCGTGCCATGTGTCAACTCAAGATGCAGCTCAATTCTATCAGTCCATTATTGAAAAAAGATGCAAGGTTTATATGAACAAAAGAACACACAGAAGGACTTATCTATTTAAAGGAGGTTTGTAAAAATCTTCCAAAAATGGCTATTCCTCAAGACGAAGATGATCTGGTATTATATACTGATGCCAGTGATCATTGATGGGCAGCAATTCTTACTAAGCTCACACCAGATGGAGAACAACCATGCAAATATTGCAGTGGGTTATTCTCAGATGCAGAAGCCATCAGATGGCATATCAATGAAAAGAAATTTTATGCAGTAAAAAGAGCTTTTGAAAAATGACCATTATTTTTACTTGCAAAGAAATTTACTTTAAAACTTGATAACACACAGGTAAAAGCTTTCTTAAGGAATAGAATTGAGTCTAAACCTGAGAAGGCAAGATTATTAAGATGGCAGGCACTATGTCAGAATTATATTTTTGATATTGTGATAATAAAATCTCATTAAAATATTCTTGTAGATTTTTTAACAAGAGATGGACAGCGGTGATATCGATTCCATCATCAAGATGCAGAGGCATTTGAGGGAACACCTTGAAATGCTTCAAACGAGTTTAACAAGCTAGTCGTAAACGCAGAAGTTGCGGGAAGACTACAACAAGCTGATAAGAGAGTTGTCTCTGATCGAATTACAAGATGTTTTCAAGAATATACTCAGTTATGGTCTGTAATGCAAAGGCCTATCCTTCAAGGCATTGAGAAGCCATTGGTTTCCCAAATGGAGAGTTTTCGAGTACAGGACTTTATACCTGTAGCGGGGGATTCAAATACCCCTTGCACAAGTGTTAAGTCGGGATCATCACAAGATGAATCGGCTGAAACAAAAATTGAGACTCCTGATCCTTATTTTGAGAAATCAAGTCAACCCTTCACCTCGGGGATTGAAGAGGGAGAGATCAACCTCAGGCCCCGTACTGACAAAGGCAAAGCCAAGGTTGGTACTAATGAAATTGCAATTTCTCCATTTCAGGTTTACCAACATAACTGGGAGAATTAAAAACAAGAATTGGCATTAACCCAGCTACCAATCGGGTTGATGTTTCAGAGAAATATCCTAGGGTATGGATGAAACCTAATTCATATCCCAAGGAGGTCAAAGAGTGCTATGAATTCGGGGCTCTTGCTTCAGTTTATACTACATCACTCAGCTTTCCGGAAATCTCAGGACTACCAAAGTGGATCCAGGAAGCTGTTCACGAAACTTGGGCAAATAATGATTATTTGTCCAGAGGAGATGTTTTGGAGCTATACTTTTTCAGTGCAGCACCAGAACCAGCAGGGAAAGGTTCTCACGAAGCCTTTCATTTCATCAAGTTAAGGAGGCCAGATTCAAATATTCAAAAATTTATCAAAGTTCCTCCAACAGAAGAAACACCCCTGGTTGCTTCAATCACTGAAGATGACATTTCTATCAGAAGAGCTTGGGGTCTATGGGTTTGTCTCACTGAGATGGACAAAGTCAAGTTTCCATTCAAATTTTATAATCATTCAGTGAACGGATCATTCCTGTTAAACACTATGACAGGAAAAACCATAAGTTTTGCAGAAAATTTATTCGAGAAAAAGAGAAATCTTTTGTGGAACAGCAAGCTGCCTGCCAGTAAAGAGACTCGCCGAAAATTCTGTAACATGGCACATATAGGAAGATGGTCAGAAAATATCTGCCTTGAATTCCAAAACCAGAAGGAACCCGAATTCAGTAAAGGATTCAAGCCGAGATCTGATCGGAAACACTTTACCGATACAAGTACAAGTGGAGATGGACCACATTCAGGTTTTCCTCGAGGAAACCGAAAGCCAAAGATTCCTCGACAAAATTAAAAGGAATATGTGAAGCATCCCACCAAGAAAAGAAGGACCACCATGTGAAAAATCATGTGAGTGGAATTCAAGGACCACCAATAATCGGCGGAAAAGGAGAAAGGACATTGGATTCCTTATCTTTAAAGATAAGGGAAATCTAAGAAAAGGACGAGAAACTGGACCCAAATAAATCTATAAATAAAGACCAAATGGGAATCAGTAACTCACACCAGACTTAAACCAAAACTGGAAACAAAATGTATTTTTCATATCTCAGAGTTTCCAGGAAAAAGGATTAAGGCAACAAGAAAAGAGCTGAAAAATTTCAAAAAATTTCAAAAGAAGCTCGAAGAAACAGGAAAAGGAATACAAGCTGATCTGATCTGATCCAGGTGCATATAAACTATTTATGCCGACAGATAAAATTGCAAGAAATGACTGTTTTTAGATTAATAATCTAGAAGAAGACAAATCAAGAAAGATGGAGGGACCATCTTAAAAGGACCACTCAACCACTATATGGTCCATATGCAAGCTGTAAAGGCTTATCAAAGTTTGAAGTCCGAGTTTCAAATCCGAAGAAGCCTTCTATAAATAAGGAAGCAGAAGGAAGATGAATGCATCGATCAACCTCTTCATTTTTCTTCAAACCATTTGTAATATTTTCTCTTTCAAGTTTATGTGTGTAGTAAGTTCAGCTACTATTAGTAGCTAAACAAGTTTCTCCTCCTCTATAGGAGGTTACTATGTATTAAATAAAGTTATGTGTTTGAATAAATAAATCTTTGCTCTTAGCCCCTCTCATGTATTATTTTCAAAATTTTATCTTATACTTTACACCTTAAGGTAGGAAACGAATTAAGGTTGTGCCAAGTGTTGCTGAAGGAATCTACGTCGGTAACCATCGGTTGCGATCGCGTGGTTGAACTGTGAGGAGCAGTTCGTAAAATACGGTGGATATAACCCCGTGGCACTCCGGTCAAAAAGGTATAAAATTTAATTTATTTTACGAAAGCATGATGGGCCATTATTTAAAAAGAAAATCAATTATTTAAATAATAAGGATTGAGGGGTAATTTAGGTAATTAATAAAGAGAAGGGAGTGGAAAGAATGTTTTGGGTCAAACAGGTACTGAACACCAACTTCCCCTACATAATAAAATAAGAACAAGATCGTTTCTAGAAGTTTTAAGGCTTATCTCTTCTATCTCTCTTTTTATTCTATTTTCAGAAAGTATCACTAAAAGACTTTGATTAGTATACTCTTGTACAAACCTATTTCAATAGGACTTATCTTTGCCTATTGAAACTATTAGTATTACAGCTTAACACTTGGTAACAATTGGTTTTTGGAGAGAGTATTTCAACTAATTACAAATGCTTCACACTTTATAGGCTATAAGAATGAGTGTGAGCTATAATAGTACAATTGATCTTCTAAATCAGATAGAAACTTTAAGCGTTTCTGGATTTTCAGATCTTGAATATATGAAAAATTTGAGTCGGAGAGTGCGATTGAATAAATTTTTTTTTCGAGAGAGATAGATCGATGACTTTTTGTGAATCACTCAAAAATCCTTAAATAACCTTTTTCAAAAAGTTTAGTGTTAGCTGATCCAAAGGTAGTATATATATATATATATATATATAAATATATATATATATATATATATATATATATATATTTACTAATAGTGTGTGCTGGTTTTTGACAAATGTAAAACAATGTTTTATCAACTATTCCAATAATAAATCATGATTGATAAAGAATTGTGAGAAAGTGTCGTGTCATATCATATCATATCATATCATTGGTGCTTGTTTAAGACCAGATAATGCTTTATCTGATTTCAAAACCTGATTTGAAAGAGAATGATATACAAACCTGATGGTTGTTTCACAAAGACTTCTTCTCGCAAAATACAATTGGAAAATGCAATCTTCGCATCCAATTTAAACAATTTAAAATTCTTGAAATATCAAAGACTAAGATTATTCTTGAAACATCTACTAATATTTACGCTTATTTTTAAATGGTATGCTTTTCAGTAAGATTGTATGCATGGAAATTATTTAAATGATATTTACGAATATATGAACTTTTACAGAGTTCGGCACCTACAATCCTCTCATAAACATGCTCACTTGCATCACACATGTCTAGTGAGTTTAAAGACTCAACACACCTGTACCAGAAATAACAAGTACATATACATAGCACTTAACAGTGAAAATATACTGTAATCAACATACCATTCATGAACTTTAAAAGCAAAATGTAATCGTATCATTTGAAATCATAACATGTCAAAACAGCTCATCATTATCATCATATACTTATACATTATTTCCTTTAATGAATTTAATTCATTACTTGTGACCTTCGTAACATCATTCATCATTATACGATGGATACATATACATAAACCGTGGTACATGGCGGCTGTCGGACATCAGTGAAAGTATTACCTATCCACTGTGTCTAGGACTCATCATCAGCATTTACATATACATCTTAAGAATTTATATATACATCATTAGTCACAACTAATTCTGATCCTTCAAAACATCATCATCGTTTTCATCACTTATCAAAATCATGCACATGCGTAAATTTTTTTCTTAAAATCATGCATGCAACATATTTTTATAATTTCATAAAAATCATAATAATGATGCATAAACATTTAAAAGCATGATAAATTTGTGTCAGGGGTGCTGCCAGGACCAAAAACTCAACCTAGGTGCAAAATGACCATTTTGCCCATGGAAACCCAAAATGACCGTTCTACCCTTGGACCTCTAAATTTTTTACCCAAAGATAATTACCAAACTCCTTTAAACATCCCAAAATAGATTTAAAAGTGTTTCTTAGACATAAAATCGAGCATGTTTCAAAACTTAACCGATTCATTTTAAAACTTGGATCGGGGTCCCGGTTTTAACCCGAATCGAACCGAAACTTAGCCAAATTTCTCCCGAATTTTTACCACACCTTATGAACACATTAACAGCCCTAAAACCATCAAGACCATCCCCTTAAACCTGTCGACCAGGCCCCATAGGCTGCTGGAAAATTCTGCACAATACACCTCGAAACCCTAGCCGCCCCCTTTCCCAAACCATCGATCCTAGCCTCTAGCCCATGGGACCATCCACTAACCAAACTCACCTAGACCACCCTAGGATCCCTCTGGAGTAGCTGAACCCACGGCCACACCACCATGCAACCCAAACCACACACATGATCGCTAGCTACACCTGAAGCACGCCTGAGTCCAACACACACGTCCCTCAACCATGAGGCCTCTACCCTAGTCCCAGCCTAGTTCGAGCCACCCAAGGCCATGGTTCAGACCCATTAGGATCTGCTCCAGGGATAAGGACGTCCCTTGCACAGCCCCATCATCCGATCTACTCCTCAACAAGCTTCGGCCGAATCTTTTTCTCCTAAATCCTTCGGCCAACAGCACTTAGTCTTGACTCTAGCACTAATTTTTCTTAAACCTTGACATGTTTCATTCCTCAAGCTTCATCAACCGACAGCCCCTTGCACCAGGTCATAAAAAAGTGAGTTGGATGTATAAAAATGTGTATTTCATGAATAAAATTGAAGCATAAATGTAAAACCATGCAAGGACTATAAAAATTCGACCATGACACACATGCAGCAGGTATATAGCGTGAATGATGCAAAAATGAAATTACATGGCATGTTTTGAAGATTTAAGAACGAAAACATTAAGAAATACGTGTCAGGGAAGCGTCGAACGAGCGAGAAATGATTTTCTTGAGAGCATGCATCTATGGCCAAGATTTGCTGCTATTTTTTTATGAAATGTCGAGGGGAGGCTGCTGAAATGTAGGGGAGGGTGGCTGCTAGCTTAGGGTTAGGTTTAGGGTTTGTGAAAATAGGTTTAGGTTTATTTAAAATGCACTAATGAGCTCTCACTTAATTTAAAAAGAATAAAAATGATTTTTGAGCACATTTAGCAATAAAAAAAAACCCAACAAGGCCAAAAATTCTCTCGAAAAATATTTCGTTTTGGTACTTTTCGATAATATTGTTCGAGTTCTCAAAAAGTCATTTGAATCGTTAAAATTTGCGTATCAGATAAAAATATGCTCTGACGAGTAAAAATACCCAACAAAGCCCATTTCTTGAAAAATACACTTAAAAAACCTTATATTAATATATAAAAACTAAACATATAATACAATAATTTTCCGAATAATTCTCCGGTCTCCATTCTTTGATCGAGCACGAAATGCATTTAGAAACCCTAATGCGTAAACTTTTTAAAATAATCGTGAAATGAGTCCTATCATACAATAATTATGCATTAAATTCATAAAAATAAATAAACACGTATTTTAAATAAAACTATAGATTGCATGCATTCAGGTTACGTAAATTAAATTCCTGGACCTTACATCTCTTTCCCCCCTTAAATAAAATTTCGTCCTCGAAATTAAAACATATCGAATAAATCCGGGTAGTGTCTCCTCATCTCGGTCTCCATCTCCCATGTGTCTTCTTCTAAGAATGATTCAGGAACTTGACTTTGACCATGTGGATCACCTTGTCTCGGAGCCTCTTTTCCTGTCTATCTAGTATCTGTGTGGGTTTCTCCTCAAATGATAGGTGCGATGTCAGCTGAAGTCGCTCATAGTTCAACACATACAAAGGATTCGACATGTACTTTCGCAGCATAGAGACGTAGAACACATTTTGAACTCCCGCCAGATTCGGCAGTAAAGCAACTCTATATGTGAGTGTCTCAACTCTCTCTAGGATCTTGAATGCTCCGATGAATCTAGGGATAAGCTTGCCCTTCTTCCCGAACCTCATCACACCCTTCATCGATGGGACCTTCACAAAAAAATGATCACCTACTACGAACTCAATATCTCGTCGCCTCTGATATGCACTCTTCTGACGGCTCTGAACGGTACTCATCCTATCTCGAATCCTGACCACTAACTCTGCGGTCTGCCTGACAATATCCAGACCCAAATCTGCTCTCTCTCTCCTAACTCATCCCAATACACTGGCGACCTACACTTCCTCCCATACAGTGCCTCATATGGAGCCATACTGATCGATGCCCGATAACTGTTGTTGTAGGAGAACTCCAAAAAAGGTAACTTTGGCTCCCAGCTACCCTGGAATTCAATAATGCAAGCTCGGAGTAGGTCCTCCAAAATCTGAATCACCTTCTCTGACTGTCTGCCTGTCTGAGGATGGAAAGCAGTACTGAACAGTAACTTAGTACTCAACGCCTGATGCAGACTCTTCCAAAACGCAGACGTGACCTTGGATCCTTGTCTGACATGATGGACACTGGAATCTCGTGCAGTCTGAGTATCTCTCTTGTGTTTACAGCTCTGCATACTGAGTCATGGTGAAAGAATTCTTGATAGGTAGGAAATAAGATGATTTAGTGAGCTGATCAACAGTCATCCACATGGCATTATATACTCCAGTAGTCCTTGGAAGCCATGTCACAAAGTTCATGGTGATTTTCTCTCATTTTAACTCCGGAATAGGGAGTGGTCTCAGCTTCCCTGCAGGTCTATGATGCTCTGCCTTGACCTGCTGACATCAAACACTCGGAGACAAAACGCAGAATATCCCGCTTCATGCCCGACCACTAATAAAGAATCTAAAGGTCTTTATACATCTTTGTACACCCTGGATGGATGGAGTACGGGGTGTTGTGGGCCTCACTTGATGTGAATCCTCGTGTGGGGACCCGGGCTCTAACTCAATTCTTTTGGGATTTAATTGGATCTTTGTTCGAAAATGTGGGTCAAAAATTTGCTTTTAACATTAATTCAAATGTGTAGTCACAGCATAACATTGTCTTTATAAGAAATAAACAACATAATGTACATACATGTCTGTCTAGTACAACCATACACTAGTGTTTACAAACCAACTACAAACATAGGTGATACAAGTCTAAATAGAAACCACTAGAAATCTTCCATGCCCGAGATCTCCACGCTATCATCAACCTCTCATCTAACTCGTGACCCAGATCCTGCCCCACCTGTTGCCATGCACACATACAGACACGACAACAGCCGGATAACTCCGGTGAGAACATATCCCAGTATAAAACATGGATGCATGCAATGTAATAATCATGTACAAGAGCATAGCATATATCAAGTAACATTAATGCAAATCTAAACATGTAGAAGAATACAAATCTGTATTCAACATTTAAATCTTGACTCGACTCATTTCTAATATAGGGATCCCGTGTGAATAAGACGGTCTGTTACCTACCCAACCACTCGAGGCAACGGTACGTCTTATTCCTAGACTTCGGTCAACTCTGTATCGAAGGTCTACACATAGAGTAAATCTACTACCATGCGTCGATACACCGAAACGTCTAGTTTTGGCCAGTCTGCCAATATCTCCTATTCAGGACTCGAATATAAATCAATAAACAAGGCATTACATAATGAAATGTAATAACAATCTAGTATGTGATTTAGGGAAACTCGTATCAAATCTGAATCGAGTTGTGCAATCCCGAGACCACATGAATTATACCTTTTTTGTCGAACAATCAGTGTCGTAGTCGAAGTCTCGAGTTCGCAATAGCCAATACAAATCTGAAATGGCATAATCAATGTGCACTCTATCAATATACATCTCAAACAATTCCATATACAAGGCTGAAATCAGTTTCAATATAATTCGACGGCGTAACGGCGTAATTCTTCGATACCGCTCAATCCCATCTCAACATAACAATAATCGATTAACCTCAATCAATTCAACATCAATAGCACAATCATTTCAACACTGAAAATCTGCATAATCTCTCATAATACATGCTGGAATTTCGAAACAACGTCATACGGTATCTGAAAATCAATCCGGTAACGTTTCTACGATGCTCATAATATCAAGAACACATATTATAACTCAAATCTGAATTCTTCCAACACACAAATATCGAAACATGCTGAAAATAACTGAAACTTACATCTTCTTGTAGTCTTCAAAGATAGGAGTTCAAATCTATGCTTGGATTTAAATTTGGAGGTATAAATCTTTCACAATACCAATTCTAATATGAAAAGCTTGAGGGAAAGCTTGTTCTCGGTTCTGCTGATGAAGAATAAAGAGAAATGAAGACAGATCAACTCATATATATTGCATGAAATCTCATACGTGTCTTCTTAAAACATTAACACATTTCAGGCGGCGCTCGGGCGGTAAGAATGTACCGCTCGGGCGCGGAAGCTTCTGCCCAAAACATAATTTTGTTGGACAATGGCGCTCGGGCGGGCTTTTTCTACCGCTCGGGTGCCACTGAATCTGTTCCAATATTATGCCCTTCACATTTTTAAACCAACTAATCTCGGGATGGTCCGTCTATAACTATATCAGTCCCGATTAACTTATAAAATTATAATTTCATAGATTTAACATTTCCGGGCATTACATTTCTCCCCCTCTGAAACATGATTTCGTCCTCGAAATCGCATGCCATTCTACTAATGCAAGTATAAAAGACAATAACGTTAGAGTTAGGTAAATACTTACATCATCAAAATAACTCGGGGTGTTTCTGTCGCATATCTGCTTCCGTCTCCCAAGTCGCTTCCTCTATGTCATGTCGACTCCACTGAACTTTCACAAGTGGAATGATCTTCGTTCTAAGCTTCTTTTCCTTCCGATCGAGAATCTGTATCGGTCTTTCAACATAGCTCAGAGTCTGATCTAGCTCGGTTTCGTCAGGCTGAATGACATGAGAATCATCTGGCATATATTTGCGTAACATCGATACATGAAATATGTCATGTATTCCAGACAAAGAAGGAGGAAGAGCAAGTCTGTAAGCTCGATCGCCAATCTTCTCTAGGATCTAATATGGACCGACGTATCTAGGAGACAACTTCCCACGTTTGCCAAATCTGACAACGCCTCTGAAAGGTGAAATCTTCAAAAATACTATGTCTCCTTGTTCAAACACTAACGGTCTGCGTCTGACATTGGCGTATTTCGCTTGCCTATCTTGTGCCGTCTTCATTCGCTTCTGAATGATCTTCACTTTTTCGGTCATCTCACGAATCATATCAGGCCCCAAATCTGGTACCTCAGATATATCATCCCAGTACAACGGAGATCTGCACTTCTTTCCGTATAAAGCTTCGAACGGTGCCATCTTAATGCTAGTCTGATAGCTGTTGTTGTATGAAAACTCACACAACGACAATGAATCTTGCCAACTAGTACCAAAATCTAGTACTACAGCTCTCAGCATGTCCTCTAAAGTCTGGATAGTCCGCTCTGACTGTCCGTCCGTCTGAGGATGATAAACATTGCTCAGGTGTAAAGTCGTACCCAAAGCCTGCTGCAAGCTGTGCCAAAAGTGAGAAGTAAATCGTGGATCACGATCTGATACGATCGACTTGGGCACACCGTGCAATCTGACGACCTCTCTGACATACAACTCTGCCATCTGATCGTGTCGATAGGTCATTCTATACGGAATAAAGCACGCTGATTTGGTCAGTCTGTCTATCACAACCCAAATCGCGTCACAGCCCCGCGAAGATCGAGGTAACTTCGTCACGAAGTCCATGGAAATGTGATCCCATTTCCATTCAGGAACAGATAAACTCTGAAGTAAACCTCCGGGCTTCTTTCTTTCTGCCTTCATCTGCTGGCAATTCAGGCACTTAGACACAAATTCTGCAATGTCTGTCTTCATCTGCTTCCACCAGAATTGTGTCTTCAAGTCGTTATACATCTTCCTGCCACCAGGATGAATGCTGAACCGACTACAGTGTGCCTCCGACATGATCTGTCGTCTCAAATCTGAAATCTCTGGCACTACTAAGCGGTTATTAACATACAGAACAAAATCTCTAACCTGATACTCTGATATATGACCAGCTCTGACCATATCAATCGATTTCTGAACGCTTGGATCAGTTCTCTGCGCTTCTTTGATCCTCAAAATCAGATCTGGCTCAATCTGAATCGCAGCAAGTTGCAACGGTCTACTCTCTGTATCAAATGTCAACCCAGACAAGCAACAATCTTCTACTAAACTCGATACACCTATAGTCGACAAGGACAAAGAACATACCTTTCGACTTAAGGCGTCTGCCGCTGCATTCGACTTCCCTGGATGGTACTTGATCTCGCAATCAAAATCTTTCAGCAGATCAAGCCATCGTCGCTGCCTCATGTTCAACTCTGACTGAGAAAAGAGATACTTCAGGCTCTTATGATCGGAATAGATCTCAAATTTCTCGCCATACAGTTAATGACGCCAGATCTTGAGTGCCAATACAATCGCCGCCAATTCAAGATCATGAATCGGATAACGGGTCTCGTGCGGCTTCAGCTGTCTAGAGGCGTACGCTATCACGTGCCCTCGCTGCATAAGAACACACCCTAACCCTCTGTGAGATGCGTCACAGTATACAACAAACTCACATGTACCTGAAGGAATCGTCAAGACAGGTGCACTAGTCAGCCTCTTTTTCAACTCTACAAAACTTGCTTCACAATCTTCGGACCACACAAATGGCATGTTCTTCTGTGTCAACTGGGTGATAGGCTTCGCTATACTGGAGAAATCTCGGATAAAACGACGATAATACCCGGCTAGACCCATCAAACTGCGTATCTCCGGCACAGAAATCGGTCTCGGCCAACTGATCACAGCCTCAACTTTACTCGGATCTACCGCAATACCCTCTCCAGATATAATATGCCCCAAGAAGACAACATGTCTCAGCCAAAATTCGCACTTGGACAGTTTAGCATACAACTGCTCTTTTCTCAAAGTCTTCAGTACAATTCTCAGATGATCTGCATGTTCAGTCAGACTCTTCGAATACACCAAAATATCATCAATGAACACAATCACAAAATCATCTAAATATCTCTGAAAAATGCGGTTCATCAAACTCATAAATACCGCTGGTGCATTCGTTAAACCAAAAGGCATAACAATAAACTCGTAGTGCCCATACCTGGTTCGGAATGCAGTCTTCGAAATATCAACGTCTCTAACTCTGAGCTGATGATACTCTGATCTCAAATCAATCTTCGAGTATACAAAAGATCCCTGTAACTGATCAAACAGATCATCGATGCGAGGCAGAGGATACTTTTTCTTCACTGTTGCCTTGTTCAACTGCCTATAATCTATACACAGTCGCATCGAACCATCTTTCTTTCGAACGAATAGCACCGGAGCACCCCAAGGTGATACACTCGATCTAATGTACCCCTTGGATAGAAGATCTTCCAACTGTGCTTTCAACTCTTTCAGTTCTATCGGTGCCATCCTATACGGAGCTCTCGAAATAGGAACACTGCCTGGCACAAGATCTATGCTGAAATCAACCTCTCGAACTGGAGGCAACCCCGGAATCTCATCAGGGAAAACATTTGCAAATTCGCAAACCACTGGCAGATCTGCCAATGCTGGGCTCGACTTCAGTAGGTCTACTGAATATACGAGAAAGCCCTCTGCTCCTTTCTGAAGCAATCTACTCATAGTCAGAGCAGATACTAAGGGAATCCGAGATCTGGAACCCTTTCCGTAGAATTTCCACTCATCTGTCATTTCGGGTCTGAATCTGACAATCTTGTGGAAACAATCTACAGTGGCCATGTACTTGGTTAACATATCTATGCCAACTATACAGTCAAAATCAGCTAAACCAAGTACTACACAGTCTAAATCAATCTCATGCCCCTCAAACTGAAGCATACAGTGTCTAACAGTAGTCACAGATATCAAACCACTTCCCAACGGAGAAGCTATAGACACTACCGTAGACATCGACTCAACAGGCAATGCATGTCTCAATGCAAAATGTTCAGATATGAATGTATGAGATGCACCTGTGTCAATCAACACATATGCAGGATAACCGCAAAGAAAACAGTTACCTGCAATGACGTCATCTGGCGCCTCCTGCGCCTGCTCCTCTGTCAAGGCAAACACCCTAGCCTGCTGTCGGGGAGGCTGACTCACTGTCTGACTACCTCCTGGTCTTTGCTGGGTCTGTGTAGATGGTGGCTGGAAGGAGTGTACAGAGGATGCCTGTCTCTCCATCTGTGGCGCTGGTGCGGATGACCCTGCACTCTGGAATCGTGGTGCACCTCTCTGGGGACAAACTCTAGCGAAGTGTCCCTGTTGCCTACAGATGTTGCAGCGTCCCATAACTCCTTGACACTGCTCCGTCGCATGTCGTCCTCCACACGAGCTACAATATACGCCACTGTAATCTGAACCCTGACCTCTCTGTCGAGATCCACTTGAACTCGATGAACTACTCCCGGACTTCTTAAACTGCTTGCCCTTAGCCTTCAAAAATTCCTTCTTGCCACTACCACTAGCTCCACTGTCAAAACGAGGAGGAGGTGGTGGAAACTGTACGGTCGTGGACTGTGGCGGTCTCTGCCCCTGAACACCGTAAGAAGCGTCTCGCTGCCTGATCAAGCCAGCCTCTGCTCCCTTAGCTCTGTTCAGTGCCTCTGAAAAAGTATTAGGCCGTCCCGTGTTCACCAAAGTAAAAACATCGGGGTTCAGCCCGTTGATGAACTGATCAGCCACTGCCTCGTCGTTCCCTGCTACATGCGGTGCAAATCGAAGCAACGCAGAAAATTTAGCCAAATACTCCTCGATGTTCCACTGTCCCTGCCTTAAATTCGCAAATTCAGCTCCTTTATCTTTTCGGTAGGAAACGGGGAAGAAGCGCTGATAGAACTCATCTTTGAAGACTTTCCACGTGATGTCAATGCCTCGGTGCTCCAAGGCTCTCTTCGTAGTCAACCACCTAGCTCTTGGCAACCTCTTGCATCTAATGCCCTATCAACTTCACACGTCGCTCATCAGTATATGCCAAAGACTCAAACAACATCTCGATATCATCAAGCCAGCTCTCGCACTCTACTGCACTCTCTGTGCCCTTCAAGGTAGGCGGATGGAAAGACTGAAATCTCTTCAATAAGGTCTCCATCGGCGTAGCGGTGACATCCATCTGTGCACCTGATGTGCTACCCTGCTCTGGCTGTGGTATACGTCTAGGCGGCATAAATCTGATTATAACACTGATTAGTATACACTCAATATCATCTGTCTCAGCCCTCCTCTGATCATATACCTCTGATCGAGAATCGGTTCTGATTCAGGCTTTATATGCTGTAAATCAATTCAGATAACAATACAACATATAATAGAGAAAGCATTAAATCATGCTAGCACTTCAAAAGCAAGGAAGATGACTCGATCTACCCTGCTCATTCTATTCTATCTCAGTCTACAGAACCTACGGCTCTGATACCATCTGTTGTGGGGACCCGGGCTCTAACTCAATTCTTTTGGGATTTAATTGGATCTTTGTTCGAAAATGTGGGTCAAAAAATTGCTTTTAACATTAATTCAAATGTGTAGTCACAGCATAACATTGTCTTTATAAGAAATAAACAACATAATGTACATACATGTCTGTCTAGTACAACCATACACTAGTGTTTACATACCAACTACAAACATAGGTGATACAAGTCTAAATAGAAACCACTAGAAATCTTCCATGCCCGAGATCTCCACGCTATCATCAACCTCTCATCTAACTCGTGACCCAGATCCTGCCCCACCTGTTGCCATGCACACATACAGACACGACAACAGCCGGATAACTCCGGTGAGAACATATCCCAGTATAAAACATGGATGCATGCAATGTAATAATCATGTACAAGAGCATAGCATATATCAAGTAACATTAATGCAAATCTAAACATGTAGAAGAATACAAATCTGTATTCAACATTTAAATCTTGACTCAACTCATTTCTAATCTAGGGATCCCGTGTGAATAAGACGGTCTGTTACCTACCCAACCACTCGAGGCAACGGTACGTCTTATTCCTAGACTTCGGTCAACTCTGTATCGAAGGTCTACACATAGAGTAAATCTACTACCATGCGTCGATACACCGAAACGTCTAGTTTTGGCCAGTCTGCCAATATCTCCTATCTCAGGACTCGAATATAAATCAATAAACAAGGCATTACATAATGAAATGTAATAACAATCTAGTATGTGATTTAGGGAAACTCGTATCAAATCTGAATCGAGTTGTGCAATCCCGAGACCACATGAATTATACCTTTCTTGTCGAACAATCAGTGTCGTAGTCGAAGTCTCGAGTTCGCAATAGCCAATACAAATCTGAAATGGCATAATCAATGTGCACTCTATCAATATACATCTCAAACAATTCCATATACAAGGCTGAAATCGGTTTCAATATAATTCGACGGCGTAACGGCGTAATTCTTCGATACCGCTCAATCCCATCTCAACATAACAATAATCGATTAACCTCAATCAATTCAACATCAATAGCACAATCATTTCAACACTGAAAATCTGCATAATCTCTCATAATACATGCTGGAATTTCGAAACAACGTCATACGGTATCTGAAAATCAATCCGGTAACGTTTCTACGATGCTCATAATATCAAGAACACATATTATAACTCAAATCTGAATTCTTCCAACACACAAATATCGAAAATGCTGAAAATAACTGAAACTTACATCTTCTTGTAGTCTTCAAAGATAGGAGTTCAAATCTATGCTTGGATTTAAATTTGGAGGTATAAATCTTTCACAATACCAATTCTAATATGAAAAGCTTGAGGGAAAGCTTGTTCTCGGTTCTGCTGATGAAGAATAAAGAGAAATGAAGACAGCTCAACTCATATATATTGCATGAAATCTCATACGTGTCTTCTTAAAACATTAACACATTTCAGGCGGCGCTCGGGCGGTAAGAATGTAACGCTCGGGCGCGGCAGTTTCTGTCCAACACTTTTCGAATGATACTTTGGCGATCGGGCGGTCAAAATGTACCGCTCGGGCGCGGAAGCTTCTGCCCAAAACATAATTTTGTTGGACAATGGCGCTCGGGCGCCACTGAATCTGTTCCAATATTATGCCCTTCACATTTTTAAACCAACTAATCTCGGGATGGTCCGTCTATAACTATATCAGTCCCGATTAACTTATAAAATTATAATTTCATAGATTTAACATTTCCGGGCATTACACCTCGTAAGAAGAAAAGCAAACACGATTAAATATGAATCACGTCCTCAATTCAATAGTGAACAAGGATCGTTGTTACGATATCCCGATCTTTTGATTCAAGCAATTACGTGATCTTCACCCCTAAACTACGTGGTTTAGTAATAAACAATAACAAAAGAAACCACCGAAATCTCGAACGAACCTTCAAAGAACTTGTATTTGACAATCCGCGTAAGAACGATCGACAAATTCCACAAAATAGAACTTTGATAATTTTGATTTTGAATATAAAGAAAAAGCCTTGAAAAAGTTGAGAGAAAACTCAAAACTATTGTATAAACTCAATGAATAATAATCTGCATAATATAAAATTTTCGTCCATTATGTTTTACATAATCCAAAGATACCCAAAATCTAGTTGCCAAATTAATAAAAACTCTAATTTAGGAAAAATTTGTGCCAATTCGTATAGGACACGGACCCCGTGTAGAGGTCCGGAGTGGGGTCCGTGTAGTCACTGTATTTCTCGTCCTTGAGTGTAAGGGACACAGACCCCGTGTACAGGTCCGTTCTCGGGTCCGTGTAGGCACTGTAATTCCTTTCCTCAAGTGTAATGGACACAGACCCCGTGTACAGGTCCGTGCTCGGGTTCGTGTAGGCACTGATGTTCTCCTTTATCGCCTGCACCCCGCCCGGTGTATGGTACAAGTATTGCTTGAATAATGTTCCTTTGGCCCTCCAAGGCACTCCCATGCATTGTGAACCCTTATTTCTTGCTCATTACTCCTTGTAGCGCATTTTTGAATTTCTTTAGTCGTCCTCTCGTGATTGGTCCCTCCGGCAACTCTAAAGGATCTCATGTTTTCCTTGGAGCTTGACCACCCGTGTTTGCATCATCCTCCCCTTCTTGAATAGGATTTGTCCTCAAATCTTGTTCATCACCTCCATCAAACAAAGAAAGATCACTAACATTAAAAGTAGAACTGACGTTATACTGACTTGGTAGATCAAGTTTGTAGGCTTTTTCATTGATCCTTTCGAGAAACTTGAAATGGTCCATCACCCTTCGGTAGTAGCTTTGAACGTCGTTTCTCAGAAAACCTTTCCTTCCTCAAGTGTAGCCACACCCAATCACCCTTTTCAAACACCACTTTTTTCCCCCTTGTTGGCTTGCTTGGTGTATTGCTCATTCTTCTTTTCGATGTTGGCCTTTGCATCAATGTTTAACCTTTCACTCACGGGTAAAGACATCAAATCCAACGGAGTTAAATGATCGAAACCGTACACAATCTCAAATGGCGAATAATTAGTAGTAGAATGTATGCAACGATTATAAGCAAACTCAACAAATGGTAAATATTCTTCCCAATTCTTTAAGTTTTTTTAACAATAGCACGCAAAAGTGTTCCTAAAGTTCTATTAACGACTTCAGTTTGTCCATCCGTCTGAGGATGACACTGTTAGAGTAGGTGCACGTCGAGCCAAGTGTTGGCCGACTGTTCACGATGAAACTCTTTGTATAAACGATCTTTATTTTAATAATATTTGAATTTATTAATTTGGCGCATCTTTATCTTTATACCCATGCTAGTTGCATAGATAAAGTCCTTGAATATACAAATAGTAGAAAGAATATGAGATGCTCATATGATGAGTATCATGAAACTCATATTTGGAATACTATATATTCTAAACCGTTCCTAGTCGATTCAGCCGCCACTAAGAAGGATAAAGGCCGCTCGAGTTAGAGACTAGTATCTGCGATGTGAGTACCATGTTTCATTGGTAGGGGACATTGTGATGTCCGAGCATGCAGATAGGTGCTCCTGGTAGAGTGCACTGAACAACCCTCTATAAAGGACTTTCCAAGTGGTTCTCACTTATCGAGTGGAAAAGTCCTAGTTTATGGTTGTACACCATTAGTCCTTATGACCCGGGACAACATTGAGACTCTATGTGCTAGCGTTTCACTTTGACTTGTTTACCGACTCTTATGGGGTCATCAGGTGGCAAGATTGGGTATTACGGCGAAACATATAGGAGTCGATGCATTGTAGCCGGGGATTCACCGCTTACCTACGGGTATGGATATCCTATGTGTTTTTCATGTATGTGTGGGTTGAAATCTCTGATCAGAGTATGGTGGTAATTATGAAAGGGGTTTCATAGATTACACCATCGATGCAACCACAACATGACACATAGTATCGATTCATTGACAACTCTCGATAAACCAATAGTTGTCGAATCGGTCGGGATATATGAGTTGAAGTGACCGTACTGTACGCTAACCATAATTGAATGGTTCTTGCAGGTACTATCATGTGATACCTAGGGAATCACGTAAGCGATGCTGGTAGGCGTTTAACGTGATTGGTTGGGTACTATCAGACTTGAGTTCTGACGTTCTTACTATCAAGGAGTTGATAAGTAAGAATGGAGCAATTGGGGTATGCTCGAATAAGGACATGTTTAGTCCGAATCACATAGAGATGTGAACCCACGGCTAGTTGTATCAATGAACCATTGAGGGCCACACAAGTACTTGCATTGTAAATCCCGATGAGAAGTAAAATAGTTCAATGTGTTGAACGGCTTATAAATGTGTTTATAAGCGTAAAGAAAAAAAAATAGAAGTATGACTTCTATGAGAGAAATATAAATTTTAATTTATGGAAGTGTTCCTAAGATTAAAATTTGGCCAAGTAAATAATGTAGTTGAAAATTGTGATTTTCATAAACATTATTGGGGACTAAATTAAATTAATTCAAGTGTTGAATTAATTAAACATTAGTGGACCTAGTAGAGTCCAAATAATTAAAAATAATTCAAGTGTTGAATTAATAATATTGAGTCTTGTAGAGCTCAATTAAAATAATTATTTAACTAGTGGGACTTGAATAAATTCAAGTAGTATTTAATTAATCTCAAATGTGTTTGAGATAATTAAAATTTAGTCCATAGTTTTTAATGTGTTAAAAACCATATAATATATGTGAGACATGCTAGGGTTTGCATGCTTGGGAGGTGAAGAGACTTTGAATACTTTTTAATAAAATAATGCATGGCATGGGGATCAACTTTTTCACTTTTCCCACACCCAAGTCTAGACTTCACTCCCTCATTCCACACTTCACTTGGCCGAAATTTTCCTTCCCTTTTCTCTCAAATTTTTCTTCATTGTGTTCTTCAATTTGTTGGAGAAACAAAAATCTTTTCATTGAAAAATCCTCAAGTTTTTCTAGTGCAAAACTTGAGGGGATTTACCTTGTTAAGTGGTGGGCCTAATTCTTGAAGGGGAAGGAAGCTTGTAGACTTGTCTTGCCAAAGAAGAGCTTAGTTGCTAGTCAACTAAGTTGGAGCCATCATCAACTTTTTAATGTTGATAGGTAAATCACTTGAACATCCAATGAATGTATGTTTATTTTTGTAAATATTGCACATAAACTTCAAGGTGGCCGAAAATTCTTGATGAAATTTAAATATTTTTGACTTCCGTTGCGTTTCCGGCCACCGTAACCGGTCCGCTTTCAAGTGGTATCCGAGCTAAGGTTACGGTTTTTGTGTAATATTTGCATAATATTATGTTGAGATCGATTTCTAACCGCTTGAGAAATATTTTTGCACAATATACCTCAAGGCCGAAAATTTTACAAACAAAAAATAATAATAATTTTCGGGCTGCCCGAAAGGCTGCCCGAGGGGGCTGCCCGAGAATTTCGGGCAGCATGGGGGCAGCAAGATTCAGTTTTTAAAATAAAAAAAATTTTGGTAAGTTGGCCGGAATCCGGTGACGGAGCTCCGGCGACGGCGATGACGGCTAGGGTTACCAAAAGGTGTTTTGGTTAACCCAAGTGTCATGGGCCTTGTGTTGTTGGGCCATTAGATGGTCAACATATTTTATGAAATTTAAATGGGCCAAAATATTTTTGGTGAAAATGGTTTTTGAGCCCTTAAGTTTAAATTTACAATTGTTGCACATATTTTCTCATAAAATAAATAATTGAAGTAGGACTTTAATTATTTATAGTAAATTGTGATTTACAAGAAATTCGATTATAAATAAATTAATTTGAAAGTAGACAAAGGAGTTTGTATACTTTGTTAATTTAATTTGTAATTGTGGCGGTTAGTGATTGGATCAAGATATATAATATTGGATTTATTAATTATTGTGATAATTAATTGATGGTGTATGATATGTGATATTATGCATGAAGGATGATCAAAAGCCCAAGCCCAATTTGCTAGGTGTATGCTAGGATATTCGTGTTGAATGATTGTAATAATTATCAATTTAAAGTGGGCTTGGTTTATGGCCCGTTCCCACCCCATGAGATGTATCCCTATGTGCCATGGATATTTAATTGTAAATATTAGAATAGTGGAAGATCAAGATTGGAAGATGGTGGCCTTGGTGATTATGAAGATCGAAGACATGTAATATTGGATGCTAATGTAATAATGTAGTTGCATTTGCATCCCTTGCATTTACCCTAGGATTGGACCTAGGCCCGTGTTTAGCTCTCACGGGCCATTAGTATTGGGGCAATTGCTCATCCTTGTACTGTTTTCTATTTATAATATATGCATGATATGTTATAAATAATGAGTATGTGCGTTATTATTATGATAATAACAAAGTTGCATGAATCCGACAAACATACGATCAAACATGGCGAGCTTTTAAAATAAAATTAATGATGAGACCTTTCAAAATTAAAAACCCTTATTTTGAATAAGATTCAAAATTAATATCAAGTCCGAAAAGGAGAATTATAAATTTGTTTATAATTTCCTTGTCTTCCATCGACAATGGATGCATGATGAACGCTACCCATACTCGGGGCTCGGCTCATATTATTGAGGGGGCCCTGGGTGCCGGAAAGCTGTGACATCCATTGACATGGTGATGTGAACTACGTGGAACTCCCATGATTTCGGCTCATATTATTGAGGGAACTCATGGCGACCGTCCATTAAGGTTCAATATCGATGGGTTAGGCTTGACACGTGAAGATGAACGACGTCATATTATTGGGTCCTAATCAAACGTGAGACAAAAGTATACGTAGAGGGTTGCATAGCGATGCAATTGGAAACTACCATTTAGGAATTGTGATTGGCCGATATTATTCGGGATCACA
The DNA here is from genome assembly GCF_022965805.1 of Primulina eburnea. Lineage (NCBI taxonomy): Eukaryota > Viridiplantae > Streptophyta > Magnoliopsida > Lamiales > Gesneriaceae > Primulina > Primulina eburnea. The sequence continues at coordinate 13,272,459 of NC_133106.1, read as the reverse complement.
ATTCGCTGATTGGACCTTACGTACCTACTGAGGAAACTGTTTCCCGTTTTCACTAGAGGGTAGTGAAAATGTCAAAACAGTGGGAGCGATAATTTATAAAGTAAAAGTCCAAACTTTATATCTTATTAAATTTTTTAAAATAGTCATCAACATTTATCTGTTTTTAATTTTCAGTACAAATTGACGATGTCATCGATTCGAAATCCAATATCCGTAATACTAAACAAAAACATATTAACTGGACCTAATTACCTAACTTGGCTAAGAAACCTAAAAATCGTCTTGAATTCGGAAAGGGTAGCATATACACTGACTGAGTCGCCCCCTGTTGAGGCTCCGACTGACTGCAATCCTGAGGAATTGCAGGCTTACAAGGAATGGTGTGACCATGACTTGATAGCCAGGTGTTATATGCTGACTTCTATGAATGATGAGCTGCAGAGGCGTTTTGAGGGTGCAAAGAGTGCTGCTGACATTCATTTGAACCTCAAGGAGCTCTTTGGTGAGCAAACACGTCCTCTTGTGGTGAACTTCAACATGAACAAGCTAGAGCCGACCCTTGAGGAGTTGGTGAATATGCTTGTTACGTTTGAGTCCACCATCAAGAAAGAGAAGTTGGTTCTTTATGTGGGTTCTTCATCTGGTACGAAGATTGATCCACATGGGAATGAAAAGAAACGTTCTTTCCAACGTGCCAAGAAGAACGTGCCCTTGTTGAGGCAATCTCCGAATCCCGTTGTGGCAGCCACACCAGTTAGGGCTGACAAGACTAGTGATGTTTGTCATCACTGCAAGAAGCCTGGACATTGGAGGCGAAATTGCAAGAAATATCTGGCCCAGAAAAGTTCTGGAAATGGTATGTTCTAAATTTAAGTAAACATTTCAATTAACTCTACTTCTTGGGTATTGGATACCTAATGTGGATCACATCTCTCTAATGTGTTGCAGGAGATGGGAAGAAGTTAGAGGATTAGAGAAGGTGAGACCTTCTTGGGAATGGCAATGGAGCAAGAGTTGCTGCCAAGACCTTAAGAGATGTTTACTTATTGTTGAATAGTGATTTTAAGTTATTTTAAGAGATGTTTTGTTTGTACCGAATTTGTTTAAAAACATTGTTTCCATTTCTATGCTGATAAAAATGGATATTCTTGTTTATTTTGCAAAGGTGTTTACAACATTTACATGAATGAATGTTTGATTGGTACTGGTAAACTTGAAAACGATCTCTATAACTTAAAATTAAAAGATATCCTACTAAATGTCCATTCAAAGGTAGACACCATATGAGATATGGATGGGTAAGCCTCCCAAATATTCTTATCTTAGAATATGGGGGTGCCCTGCTTATGAAGCAGGTAGTGGGAGATAAATTGGATAGTTGATCCATTTTATGCTACTTTGTGGGATATCCAATGAATTCAATTGGATACTACTTCTATCATCCCCAAGAAACAAAAGTGTTTGTTTCTAGGAATGCGACCTTTTTGGAAAAGGAATTTCTATTGGATAGAAAATGGGAGATGATAGAACTCAAAGAGGTTCGAGACACACCCACAATTGAAGAACCCACACCCGAAGAGCCAAGAGAGGAGATACAAGCTCCTAGAAGATACGAGAAAGTCTCGAGACCACCTATGAGGTATGGTCAGCTTCTTGAAGAGGGCCATGATGAGCCTAACCATGGATGTGATCCAAGAACCTTCAAGGAAGCGTTATCTGATGCCGGTTCATCCAAGTGACTTGAAGCAATGGAATTTGAGTTGAATTCCATGCATTCGAACCAAGTGTAGGATCTTGTGGATCCACCTGAGGGAATTGTTCCCATAGGGACTTGGGACGGATGGGAAGGTATTGACCTTCAAGACGCGATTGGTGGCAAAAGGATATACTCAAAGACAAGGAGTTGACTTTGAGGAAACCTTTTCCCCAGTCGCAATGTTCAAGTCCATAAGGATTTTGCTAGCCATAGCTGCATGGTATGACTATGAGATATGGCAGATAGATGTCAAGACGGATTTTCTTAATGGGAATTTTAAGAAAGTTATTTACATGTCTTAACCTGAAGGGTTTACATCTATCGGAAGTGAGCATATGGTATGCAAACTTCAGAGATATATTTATGATCTAAAGCAGGCATCTAGGAGTTGGAACCTCAGATTCGAGAGTACAATCAAATAGTTTGATTTACTAAGAATCCTGAGGAACCCTATGTGTATAAGAGGGTCAGTGGGAGTGTTGTGACATTCCTGGTATTGTATGTTGATGACATTCTACTCATTGGAAATGATGTAGGAATGTTGCAATCAACTAAGATATGGTTAGCGAGTAAGTTCTCGATGCAGGACTTGGGTGAAGCATCTTTTGTATTGGGAATACAGATCTATAAAGATAGATCGAGAAGATTGCTTGGTCTCACCCAGTCCACATACATTGATACCATCGTGAAGCCGTTCTCGATGGATGAGTCCAAGGGAGGACACCTACCAATGTGTCATGGCGTGTCCCTATCCAAGTCTGTCTCCCAAGACTGATGCAGAGATAGTGGCGATGACACGCATTCTGTATGCTTCGGCAATTGGTAGCATCATGCATGGGATGATATCTACACGTCTTGACGTGGCTTTCGCACTAAGTGTAGTGAGTAGATATCAATCGAACCCTGGTCTTTCACACTGGAAAGCTGTGAAAGACATCCTCAAGTAGTTGAGAAGGACCAATAAATTTTTCTTGGTCTATAGGGTGGAGAACTAAAATTGGAAGGCTATACCGACTCTAGCTTCCAAAGCGATATCGATGACTCGAAGTCAACCTCTGGTTTTGTATTCATGCTCTATGGTGCTGCTGTCTCTTGGAAGAGTTCCAAGCAAGACAATACTGCGGATTCCAGCACAGAGGCCGAATACATTGCTGCATCGGATGCAGCAAAGGAGGCTGTTTGGATTAGGAATTTCGTCCAAGAGTTGGGCGTCATTCCAAATGAAGTTGCACCTATCCCGGTGATGTGCGACAACACGGGAGCCATAGCTGAGGCGAAGGAGCCAAGGTCTCATCAGAAGTCCAAACACGTATTGAGAAAGTACCACATCCTCAGAGAGATCGTGGAAAGAGGAGATGTCGTTATTGACAAAGTCGGCTCCGCAGATAATGTTGCTGATCCACTAACTAAGCCTTTACCAGGACCATCGTTCGAGAAGCATCGCGAATCAATGGGTCTGAAGTATATGGGTAGTTGGCTCTAGTGCAAGTGGGAGATTGTTAGAGTAGGTGCACGTCGAGCCAAGTGTTGGCCGACTGTTCACGATGAAACTCTTTGTATAAACGATCTTTATTTTAATAATATTTGAATTTATTAATTTGGCGCATCTTTATCTTTATACCCATGCTAGTTGCATAGATAAAGTCCTTGAATATACAAATAGTAGAAAGAATATGAGATGCTCATATGATGAGTATCATGAAACTCATATTTGGAATACTGTATATTCTAAACCGTTCCTAGTCGATTCAGCCGCCACTAAGAAGGATAAAGGCCGCTCGAGTTAGAGACTAGTATCTGCGATGTGAGTACCATGTTTCATTGGTAAGGGACATTGTGATGTCCGAGCATGCAGATAGGTGCTCCTGGTAGAGTGCACTGAACAACCCTCTATAAAGGACTTTCCAAGTGGTTCTCACTTATCGAGTGGAAAAGTCCTAGTTTATGGTTGTACACCATTAGTCCTTATGACCTGGGACAACATTGAGACTCTATGTGCTAGCGTTTCACTTTGACTTGTTTACCGACTCTTATGGGGTAATCAGGTGGCAAGATTGGGTGTTACGGCGAAACATATAGGAGTCGATGCATTGTAGCCGGGGATTCACCGCTTACCTATGGGTATGGATATCCTATGTGTTTTTCATGTATGTGTGGGTTAATTCTCTGATCAGAGTATGGTGGTAATTATGAAAGGGGTTTCATAGATTACACCATCGATGCAACCACAACATGACACATAGTATCGATTCATTGACAACTCTCGATAAACCAATAGTTGTCGAATCGGTCGGGATATATGAGTTGAAGGGACCGTACTGTACGCTAACCATAATTGAATGGTTCTTGCAGGCACTATCATGTGATACCTAGGGAATCACGTAAGCGATGCTGCTAGGTGTTTAACGTGATTGGTTGGGTACTATCAGACTTGAGTTCTGACGTTCTTACTATCAAGGAGTTGATAAGTAAGAATGGAGCAATTGGGGTATGCTCGAATAAGGACATGTTTAGTCCGAATCACATAGAGATGTGAACCCACGGCTAGTTGTATCAATGAACCATTGAGGGCCACACAAGTACTTGCATTGTAAATCCCGATGAGAAGTAAAATAGTTCAATGTGTTGAACGGCTTATAAATGTGTTTATAAGCGTAAAGAAAAAAAAAATAGAAGTATGACTTCTATGAGAGAAATATAAATTTTAATTTATGGAAGTGTTCCTAAGATTAAAATTTGGCCAAGTAAATAATGTAGTTGAAAATTGTGATTTTCATAAACATTATTGGGGACTAAATTAAATTAATTCAAGTGTTGAATTAATTAAACACTAGTGGACCTAGTAGAGTCCAAATAATTAAAAATAATTCAAGTGTTGAATTAATAATATTGAGTCTTGTAGAGCTCAATTAAAATAATTATTTAACTAGTGGGACTTGAATAAATTCAAGTAGTATTTAATTAATCTCAAATGTGTTTGAGATAATTAAAATTTAGTCCATGGTTTTTAATGTGTTAAAAACCATATAATATATGTGAGACATGCTAGGGTTTGCATGCTTGGGAGGTGAAGAGACTTTGAATACTTTTTAATAAAATAATGCATGGCATGGGGATTAACTTTTTCACTTTTCCCACACCCAAGTCTAGACTTCACTCCCTCATTCCACACTTCACTTGGCCGAATTTTTCCTTCCCTTTTCTCTCAAATTTTTATTCATTGTGTTCTTCAATTTGTTGGAGAAACAAAAATCTTTTCATTGAAAAATCCTCAAGTTTTTCTAGTGCAAAACTTGAGGGGATTTACCTTGTTAAGTGGTGGGCCTAATTCTTGAAAGGGAAGGAAGCTTGTAGACTTGTCTTGCCAAAGAAGAGCTTAGTTGCTAGTCAACTAAGTTGGAGCCATCATCAACTTTTTAAAGTTGATAGGTAAATCACTTGAACATCCTATGAATGTATGTTTATTTTTGTAAATATTGCACATAAACTTCAAGGTGGCCGAAAATTCTTGATGAAATTTAAATATTTTTGACTTCCGTTACGTTTCCGACCACCGTAACCGGTCCGCTTTCAGACACGTGGTAGAAAACAACAATTTTTTGCCAAGTTTAGCTCACAATATTTTCCAAAAGTAACTCAAGAATTAACATCACGGTCAGAAACAATAGTCATAGGCATACCATGCAACCTAACGACTTCTTTAAAGAATAAATCCGCAATGTCAGAAGCATCATCAGTTTTATGACAAGCTATAAAATGTGTCATTTTAGAAAATCTATCCACAACAACAAATATAGAATCCCTCCCCTTCTTTGTCTTAGGCAACCCAGAAACAAAGTTCATTGAAATATCAACCCAATGTTCACTAGGGACGGGAAGTGGTGTATACCATCCATGTGGTTGTGACCTAGACTTAGCTTGTCTACAAGTTATGAACTTATATCACACACGCTCAACATCATGTTTCATATGTAGCCAATAAAAATGTTCATGCAAAGCACTCAAAGTTTTTGCGACACCCAAATATCCCATCAAACCAGCCCCGTGTGCCTTCCTAACAAGTAATTCATGAATTGAAGATCTAAGAATGGACAACCTATCTTCTCTAAATAAGAACCCATGATGCAAATAAAATTTTTCATGTGGACCATACATACACGTTTCAAATAAAGTCTTAATTTCCTCATATAGCACATACAACTCCTTGACATGCTCAAAACCCAAAATTTTAGACTCCAAAGTAGAGAAAAGTATGTCTTCCGTGATAGTGCGTCGGCCACTACATTCTCCTTACCTTGTTTGTACTTGATGATGTAGGGAAATGTCTCTATGAATGGCACCCACTTGGCATGCAGCTTGTTCAGCTTCTGTGTCCCATAAGGTGCTTTAAGGATTCATGATCCATATAAATCACAAAATCCCTAGGCCTCAAGTAGTGCTGCTATGTCACTAGCGTCCTCACAAGTGCGTACAACTCCTTGTCGTACGTAGGATAGTTCAGCGCTGCTCCATTGAGCTTCTCACTAAAGTACGCCACTGGCCGTACTCCATGCATCAACAATCCACAAATTCCTACACCTGAAGCATCACATTCAATTTCAAAAGTATTAGCAAAGTCAGGGAAAATAAGTAAAGGAGCATTAAATAATTTTTGCTTAATCATATTAAAAGTCTTCTCTTGCTCCTCGCCCTAATGGAATGGAACGTTCTTCTTAATCACTGCCGTCATCGATGCCGCCAATGTGCTGAAATCCTTGACAAACCTCCTATAGAAGCTTGGAAGATCATGAAAGCTTCGAACTTGACCAACAGTAGTAGGCGTTTTCCAATCTCGAATGGCACTTACCTTGTATTCATCCATTTGTATACCCTGTGAGCTTATCACAAAACCAAGAAAGACAAGTCTGCTTGTACAAAAATCACATTTCTTTAAGTTAGCATACAAAATTCAGCCCTTAGTGTGATTAGCACAAGTCTCAAGTGATTAACATGCTCATCCAAGTTTTTGTTATACACCAGGATATCATCAAAATAAACCACAACAAACTTTCCAATGTGTGCACGTAAACATGATTCATTAACATCATAAAGGTGCTAGGAGCATTAGTTAAGCCAAAATGCATGACCATCCACTCATATAACCCGTATTTGGTTTTAAAAGCATTTTTCCACTCATCACCTTCTCTCATTCTAATTTGGTGATAACCACTCTTCAAGTAAATTTTACTAAAGACACATGCACCGTGCAATTCATCTAACAAATCATCTAGTCTATGTATGGGATTTCTATACTTAATGGTTAAGTTATTGATTGCTATACAATCTACACACTTACGACATGAGCCATCTTTCTTAGGAACTAGTAAAACAGGTACAACACAAGGTGACATGGACTCACGCACAAAACCCCTATCTAACAACTCACTTACCTGCCGTCTAAGCTCCTTAGTCTCCTCCGGATTGCTCCTATAGGCTGGACGATTTGGCAATGCACTCTCGGGTAAAAAATCAATTTGGTGTTCAATCCCCTTCAATGGTGGTAGTCCTTGAGGTAGCTTCTCCAAAAATATATCATCAAATTCCTGCAAAAGTGAAACAACAATGCTCAGAAGGGACCCAACTATATCACTTGTGTTAAGGATGATCTCCTTGTAAAGAATCAACACAAGTGGTTCATGTGTGTACAACATATGTTTCAACTCACTTTTTTGGGCCATGTATGTTTTTTTCTAGGCCACTTTCCTCTTATTTTCTTTTCCCTCATTTTCTTTCCTCTCTTTTTTCTTTTTTCTTTTGTATAGCTATCTCACTTTTTTTATCACCTTTTTTTTTCGGCCATCTCATATTTATTTTCAAAGGCCATCTCACTTTTTAGTTCACTCTTTTTTTCGGCCTCATCTCTCTCTTTTTTTTTTTCAATTGGTTCTCCAACACTTGCTTTGGGAACAAAGTAAGTAATACAATGGATTCCTTCTTCAATACAAATGAATGCCTATTCTTGAACCCATCATGTGTCACTCGCCTATCATAATGCCACGGCCTCCCCAATTAGATATGTCAAGCATGCATTGACACTACATCACATAAGACCTCATCAATATACTTCCCAATCGAAAAAGAAACCATTACTTGTTTGTTCACCTTCACCTCCGCACAATCATTCAACCATTGAAGCCTATATGGTTGAGGGTGCTTTAACGTAGGCAAAACCAATTTTTCTACCATCTCACTACTAGCCACATTGGTGCAACTTCCCCCATCTATGATAAGATTGCAAACCTTGCTACTCACAAAACATTTAGTAAGGAACAAGTTTTCCATTTGGTTAGTCTCCTTCTCCTTGACTTGGGCTCTCATGATCCGCCTATTCACTAGTGCTTCACCTACAACAGCCTCATATCCCTCATCAGGATCCTCTAACACATGCATCTCCTCATCATCACCCTCACTTTGAGACTCATATTCACCATAGTCGTTCAAAATCATCACCATCTTATTAGGACATTGGCTAGCAATATGACCCAACCCTTGACATATAAAACATTTAGTATCTCTAGAACGACTAAGAGGAGTTTCAGATTGACCTTGCACTTCTTGTTTAGGCATATCTTGCTTGGTCACAATCTTGGGCTTGGTCACCAACTCAGTTTCATCACGTTTTGCCACATTTGGTCGCCAAGAAGATGACGAACCCCCAGCTTGGTTGGTGCGGTCAACTCCTCGCCTCTTGAGTTGTTGCTCCACCTTTATGGGCATTTGCACCATCTCGTCTAGATCCAAGTAGTGCCTAAGCTCCACTTGATTATGTATCTCCCTGTTCAAACCACAAAGAAAACGTGCTATGGCCGCCTCACTATCTTTCTCTATGTTTTCTCTAATCATGACTACTTCCATCTTTTTATAGTAGTCCTCAACACTCTTAACTCCTTGCCTCAAAGTTTGTAGCCTCTTAAACATCTCCCTATAATAGTGATTGGGCACAAACCTCTTCCTCATGACCCTCTTCATCTCATCCCATGTTTCAATTGGTCTCTCATTATACCTCTTCCTAGTGGTCACTAGTTGATCCCACCAAATGAGAGCATAGTCTAGAAATTCAACCACCGACAACCTAACTTTCTTTTGTTCGGAGTTGTGGTGACATTCAAACACAAACTCTACCCTCTTTTCCCATTCTAAGTATGCATCCGGGACAGATTTCACATGGAAAGACGGAATTTTCATCTTAATACTACCCATGTTACCATCTTCCCCATTCCCATCATATATACCTCGTATTGCTTCTCTTCTTCCTCTCCCGAATTCTCTACCTCTTCCATTCCTACCCCAATTCTCATTTTGGCTTTCCTCTTCTCCTCCCAAAACATATTCTTCCTCTTCTTCTCCTCTACCCAAATATTTAGACTTAGATTTATCTCCACTAGTACTAATTTCAAGCCTACTCATCCTCTCATGTAATGGCTCCAACTCAACCCTCATCATCCTAGTGAAATGCCAAAACATCGCCTCCATTTGAACCTTAGATAAACCCTTGGTTCTAATTATCTCCTACCTCCCTCTCCATTTTACTTTTAGAATTGTACTTGCAAGAAAATGTTAGTAGAAATAATAGATATTCCTCACCCAAATGCTCACGGTCACTCCAAAGAAATTCGCTCCTCTCTCTTCTCTTATTTTTTTTGCTCACAAAATATGCTCACTAGTCACTCCAAAGAAATAACGCTCGCACTCAGAGTGTTTTCACTCAAATATGATAATTCTCTCGAAAGGGTGCTCAAGCTTTGTATTTGTATATATCAAACAACCAAGTTCAACTTGTGAACAATTGTGATCGACTCACTTATACTGCGTAGACAAGAAATTTGAATATATAATTTTCTTTACTGTGAGAGGCAATTGAATATGTCTCTCTAAAGGAAATAGAAAAAGATACCAAAGAGAAATAATGGTGAATTTTCGGGATTTGTGTATTTTTTTTTGGGCTGAGTACTACTCGTTCCAAAAAAAAAAAGAATCACAAAATTTCAAGAATCACAGATTCACGAAAAAGACGAAGAACGATATAACAACAAATAGATCTGAAAACGAATGAAGAAATAACACAGATCTGAAAATTTAAGAACAAGATAAACTTACTTGAATTCAATGAACCTAAGCTCTGCTACCAAATGATGTGAATCCTCATACGAAGAAAAAGCAAACACGATTAATTATGAATCGCTCCCTCAATTCAATAGCGAACAAGGATCGTTGTTACGATGTCCCGATCTTTTGATTCAAGCAATTACGTGATCTTCACCCCTAAACTACGTGGTTAGTAATAAACAATCACAAAACAAACAACCGAAATCTCGAACGAACCTTCAAAGAAATTGTCATTGACAATCCGCGAAAGAACGATCGACAAACGCCACCAAGTAAAACTTTGATAAGTTTGATTTTGAATACAAAGCAAAAGCCTTGAAAAAGTTGTGAAAACTCAAAACTATTGTATTAACTCAATGAATAATAATCTGAATAACATCAAATTTTTGTTCATTACGTTTTACATTTTCCAAAGATACCCAAAATCTAGTTGCCAAAATAATAAAAAATCTAATTTAGGAAAAATCTGCGCCAAATCGTATAGGACACGGACCCCGTGTAGAGGTCCGGAGTGGGGTCCGTGTAGTCACTATATTTCTCTTCCTTGAGTGTAAGGGACACGGACCCCGTGTACATGTCCGTGCTCGGGTCCGTGTAGGCTCTGTAATTCTTTTCCTCAAGTGTAATGGACACAGACCCCGTGTACAGGTTTGTGCTCGGGTCCGTGTAGGCATTGATGTTCTCCTTTATTGCCTGCACCCCGCCCGACGTATGGTACCAGTATTGCTTTAATAATGTTCCTTTGGCCCTCCAACGCACTCACATGCATCGTGAACCTTTATTTCTTGATCATTACTCCTTGTAGTGTCTCTTTGAATTTCTTTAGTCGTCCTCTCGTGATTGGTCCCTCCGGCAACTCTAAAGGATCCCATGCTTTCCTTGGAGCTTGACCACCTGTGTTTGCATCATCACTCAAATTATCCGCTCTCAAGGAATCACTGTCAAGAACCCATAGACGGTCCCTATATCTGACTATGTCATCCACAACTATATACAATCTCTGGCCCTTAGCCTCGTCCCTCTGTCTCCACTTCTGCAACTGCTCGTCAGAAGTCTGCCCTGCCCGAATTATGTCCCTCAATGTCGGCTGCACTGTCAGAGTATCAAGATTCGGGGCATCGTCCTTGGCATAAATGGCAAGCTCAAATCTCTGAATCACTGCCTGTAACGGCCTCTGTACCGACAAAAGAGCAATCACTACGTGCTTCCTGCTCAGAGCGTCTGCAACCACATTAGCCTTAACCGGATGGTATCTAATGTCACAATCATAATCCTTCACTAGCTCTAGCCATCTCCTATGTCTCATGTTCAGCTCTTTCTGTGTGAAGAAGTACTTCAGGCTCTTGTGATCAGAAAAATTCCTCCACTTCTCCCCATACAAATAGTATCTCCAAATCTTCAGGGCAAATACCACTACTGCTAGCTCGAGGTCATGAATCGGATAATTCTTCTCATGGACCTTCAGCTGTTTGGATGCATAGGATATAAATCTGTCATGCTACATATGAAATGATCCCAAATTGAGCTTCGAAGAATCTGTGTAAATCACGAACTCTCCCTGCCCTGATGACATAGCTAAAACTGGTGCAGTGGTCTACGCTAGCTTCAGTCTTTCAAAGCTCTCCTGACACTCGAATCCCCAGATAAACTTGGCATTCTTCTTCATCTAGGTGGTCATAAGCACCGCAATAGAAGATAAGCCCTGAATGAATTTCCTGTACTACCCAGCCAACCCAAGAAGCTATGGATCTCTGTCACGCTCTTAGGCACTGGCCAATTTCTGACTGCTTCGACCTTACTGGGGTCGACCTATATACCATACCGAGATACAATGTAGCCCAAGAATGCCACTCTGTCAAGCCAGAACTCGAACTTACTGAACTTGGCATACATCCATCTATACTGTAATGTCTACAGTACGGTCCTCAGATGCTGGCTATGCTTCTCTCTGCTCCTCGAATAGATCAGGATATTGTCAATGAAAGCTATGAGGAACTGATCCAAGTATGGCTGAAACACGTGATTGATGAGATCCATTAATATCGCTGGCGCGTTCGTCAAACCAAAGGGCATAACCATAAACTCATAGTGCCCATACCGCGTCCAGAAAGCTATCTTATGCACGTCAAACTCTCTCACCTTCGGCTGATGGTACCTGGTTAGAGGTCTATCTTCGAGAACACTGATGCTCCCTAGATCTGATCGAACAAATCCTTGATCCTCGGCAACAGATACTTGTTCTTGAATGTGACCCTGTTCAGCTCTCGGTAGTCAATGCAAAGCCGCATGTTGTCATCTTTCTTCTTGACGAACAGTACCGGTGCGCCCCATGGAGAAATTCTAGGGGGAATCAAATCCTTATCTAGAAAATGCTATATCTTGTATTTCAGTTCTTTCATCTCTGCAGGTGCTAGATGATAGGGTGCCTTAGAGATCGGCACTATACCTGGCATGAGCTCAATAGAGAAGTCTATCTCTCTGTCTTGTGGAATGCCTAAAACATCGTCAAGGAAAACACTGAAGAACTCACTGACCACATCCGCGTCCTCGAGCCTCTAACACTGATACAATGCTAGCCAAAAATTCCTGACAGCCTCTCTTCATAAGCTTCTTCGCACACATGCAGGAAATGACATGCGGAAAGTGCTGGTGTCAGCTGACTAAAAAACAAACGGATTACCACTGGGCGGTTGGACAGACACTGACCTCTATCGAAAGTCTATGACAGCTTCGTTCCACGAAAGCTAATCCATACCCAGAATAATGTCGAACTCCGGCAACGGTATCACTGTCAAATCTTCCTGCACCTTATATTTCTGTAACCGAAGCTCCAATCTCTTCGCTATCTGAGAAGTGAACATCTGATCCCCGGATGGGATCGATAGTCTGAACCCTGAATCCATCACCACTGGTATGATTCCTAGTCACTTGACGAAAGATTCAGATATAAACGAATGTGTTGCCCCTGAATCTAGCAATACATGTGTGGCTACACCTGAAATATATATCCTACCTGCGACAAAACATATCATCAAATCTAATCGCTTGAAGTTTAAGGAATTTCTTATCGGCAATTATCCTGAAACCCTAAAAAATTCACAGGATCAATCCCAATTATTCTTCAAAATTTGCGAATTTGACTTTAAATTTTTTAAATTACAGTTTAACCCTCAAAGTTTCAAAAATTACACTTTGGTCCTTCTAATTTTCGAAATTTGCTACATGACCCCATAAATTTTTTGGAATTTAACCTAATAAATTGCGAAATTCTCGAAAACCAAAATGTCAATTTCCCCGAATTAAAGAAAATTCAAAAATCACCCTTTTAATTATTGGTTTTTACAATTGGGTCCTAAAATTCTTCAATTAAACAATTACATTCTTAATCCCAACTAGGTAGAGCATTGTTGGAACTTTTCAAGTTCGCAATCTTGATTTTGATGGTAACAAAACTTGTTAATTGTGTTATTAATGATCTACCTTAGTTGTGCAGCATCTAGGATCACCTACGAGTTGTTTACATCGCAAAAATGACGACCCTACTGATCTCTCAAAATGAATCAGTTCAACTGGCTACGTCATTTGAGCAGTACAACTGATTGACCAGTTGATAGGTAATTCAGCAGGAAAACCTCAGAAGTCTGGCTAGCCGAAAGAGTGTTCAACTGATGAAAAAACCCAGCTGATCAGTCCAACTGAACGAGCGTGAAATCAGTTCCATTGACGAGTCAACTGATTTCACCAGCTCAACTGAAAGATCAGTTCAAACTGACCAGTTCGAAGCATCAGTTAGAATCCTTCAGTTATGGACGATGATAGATTACTTCGAGTGGATTCCAGCTGTGCGAGAAAATACAAAGCCATTGTCCAGTCAAAGGACAATAATGGACGTTGCATCAGAGCATTAAAGACAAAACGCTTCAAATGGACAGTCAAAAAGACGAGACACATAGTCCATGAAGACGATTCAAATGTAACGGATACATTAAATGAGTCTCACTGTACGATCAGTATCCTTTGCCTATATAAAGAGAAGATCAGTGAAGATTCAATATACTACAGTGGTGAGAAATTCTTGAGAGTCAAAAGAAAAACAAAGAAGGGCACGCTCAGTTGCAAATTAGCTTGTCGAAGCACTTAAGCACAGAGAGAAACCTTTATCGCCATATCTGCTTAAGTTTAGAAGCATTTTGTCCCCCAGTGTGTGAGAACGTTTCTGTTCAGTTCTCACACACATTCACTCTCAAAACCACCCAAATACAGTCTTGCACAAAGACATTAAACTTGTGTATGTAGTCTTTCTCACACAGATATTAAATAATGTTGACTGAAAGTGTTGTTTTCAGTCATAGCTAGGAGTTCAGTTTAGGTAGTAGATAAGTCCTAGCTGAGTGGGCCTGTACACGTATTTGTATAAATCAAAGTCTTCTATTGTATCCTATCCGTGGAGATAGAAGGGGTGACGTAGGAGCAGTGGAAGTCTCCGAAAATCTATAAACATATCTTGTGTATTTAACTGATTAACTATGTATTTAATTGATTAACTATCGTTTTAAATTTGTTTTGATTAGTTAGAGTGTTCGTGTGTTCAGTTGTTACCATAACTGAAATATTAGAATGCAAAAACTAATATGTGTTCTTTTAGTTAGTCAATTTCCCAAGTTAAAATATTTTCTAACATTTCAGTTTTCTTTATGAAGGATTACTTCGAGTTTCTTCCGCTTGATTTAAAACCAAACTCGTTTTAATTCATCGGTGTTAATATTCTTAGAACAAGAGCTATTGAAGCTCATTGCAGGTTGTTGTGTGCGAAATGTCTTCGAAGGCGCTAACACACACGATAAGCATGCATTCTAATTCCTTTTAAGTTATCAATCCTAATAATTAACCCACATTACAAGCATAAAATCCATGCAATCATGCGATAAATTAAAATCTTAAACTTAAGGGTTGCGAGTAATCAACATCAAATCTAGCTCTGCATCGGCCTCCTCGGCATGCATCACCTAAGCTCGGCCAGTAGTGGGGCCCGTATTCCTAGGGCAGTCTACTGCTTTATGACCCCTGCCCGAAAATGAAGCATCTTTAGGTACCCCATAAGCACTTTCCTAGATGGAACTTGTTGCACTGCGCGCATGCTGGTTGTCCTTTGGCTTAGGGCCCCTTGGCGCATGAAGAGGCCTTTGCTTCTGGGGCCTCCTAACATGTCCTTGGGGCTTATGCTGCCCCTAATGCCACGATGGCCAGAAATACCTTTTGTTCTGTTGCTGGGAGCTGGACTGAGTCTGATGCCGCTTCCTCTATGAAGGATCGTTCGCAGAGCACCTTGAGGTGCTTCAAACAAAATATTCTCCAAGAACTGCAATAGCTTGTGTTCTAAGAATGTATATACCGATAAATTAGATTGAGTTTGGTATAGAACCAAGCAGAAAACACTCGAAATAATCTTTCGTTAAGAAACACTGATATATTTGTATATCTTGTCTAACTGAATAACCAAAAGACTAGATTACTTTTTGCATTCATTAGTTCAGTTATGGTGAGAACTGAACCAACGGATGGTCTAATTGGTTAAATCAGTTTGAGAACAATAGTTAAATAGTTAAATACACAAGATATGTTTATTGATGTTCGGAGACTTCAACTGCTCATACGTTACCCCTTCTACCACCTCGAGTAGGATTCACTAGAAGACTTTGATCGATACAGATACTTGTACAAACCCACCCAGCTTTGAACTTACCCACTGCCTAACTGAACTCCTAGACTATACTGAAGGCAGCACCTTCCAGTAAACACTTCTTTATCGTCTATGTGAGGAAGACTACATACCCAAGTTTAATGTCTTTGTGCAAGACTATATTTTGGGTGGTGGAGTGTGTGTGTGTGTGTGTGTGAGAGAGAACTGATATCTTAAAACTACC
This sequence comes from Primulina eburnea, assembly GCF_022965805.1. Classification (NCBI taxonomy): domain Eukaryota; kingdom Viridiplantae; phylum Streptophyta; class Magnoliopsida; order Lamiales; family Gesneriaceae; genus Primulina; species Primulina eburnea. Next base: position 13,256,634 of record NC_133106.1, on the reverse strand, counting down.
CGAAATAGTTCTCACACACTGAGGAAAATATTCTTCTAATCGAAAGCAGATAACACGTTTAAGTGTTCCCTCGACTAGGCTGAATGCTTCTCTCGTAAGCTGATATGACTTTGAAGCGTGCCCTTTTCTTTTCTCTCTTTTGTTGTATATTTCTTCACTGATCTTCACCCTCTATTTGTAGGCGCAAAGTTTGATCGTACAGTAAGATTCAATTATTGCATCTGTTGCAATTTGAATCCGTTCCTCGAAATTTGTCTTGTTCTTTCTGGAACTCTTTGTCTTTAAGCTCTTATGCAATGTCCATTATTGTCCTTTGACAGGACAATTGTTTTTGTACCTTTGCGCACAGCTGGATTCCATTTATATAAGCTTGTCTTGATCTGCAACTGATTGCTCCTAACTGATGTACTGAACTGGTCAGTTGAATTGGTCTTCAGTTGGGCTGATGAAATCAGTTGACTCGTCAGTTGAACTGATTTCACTCTTGTTCAGTTGAACTGGTCTGTTAGGCTCTTCATCAGTTGAACACTCCTTCGGCTGGCCAGGCTTCTGAGGTTCTCCTGCTGAACCACCTATCAGCTGAACATTCAGTTGAACTCATTTACGATACATCAGTTGAACTAGTTTAGTTTGGTTGATCAGTTGATGCTTTCAGTTGGCATCTTCGACAGCTTCAGTTTTGGCTCGTAACTGATTATTTCAGTTTCAACTATCTGCGCACTAAGGTAGATTATTACAATCAAACAAACAAGTTTTGTTAACATCAAAATTAAGATTGCAAACATGAAATGTTCCAACACTCAGCATCTCAAAGTCTATGTCCCACATAGCCTACTCTACCTGAAAAGCGTAGGCTGTGGCCTCATCATAACCTGCCGGCCTCATCAGCATAACGTCCCAACGAAGGGTGGGTCTCAGACCGTCCATTTAATGCTTCAGCTTCTGAGCGGCATCTCTAGCTATCATGGGCACAAAATGGCAGCCCTTGTTAAACTTGCAGATAAACTCCACCACAGATGAGTCCCCCTGGCGGAGACTCATAAACTCTCTCGTCAGGCGGCCCCTGACGTCGGCTGGAAGGTCGTCCCCGTAGAACATCTCCTTGAATTTGTCCCAGGTGAGGGTAGCCAAGTCCACTGGATGAGCGGCTCCCTCCCATCATAGGGATGCATTTTCCCTCAGCATATAAATGACGCACCTGACTCGGTCTCTATCTCTCATATGCATCTACTCATAGTGCAACTCCAAAATCGAATCCATCCCTCTGCCAAGAATGGATCAGTAGTGCCCCCGAACTCCTTCGGGTTGAGCCGCCTAAATTTCTCATAAACATCAGCTTGAGGTCTGGGAGCCTGTTGTACCTGCTCCAATAACCTAGCCATACCCGCAAGTACTCGGGTAGCTGCATCTCTTGGAGGCGATGGTGGTGGAGGAAGGCCTATATTGCTTCCAGGAATATCACATTGGCGGTCAGTACTAGGTGTGCGTCTGGGAGGCATATTTGAATACAGTCCAATTTATAAACGTAACACATCATGCAATTAATCTGGTTTTCAAAATAATAATTCATTAAATCATAAATGCAGTTAAACATGCACTGTAAATCATCGTAATGCAGTTTAGAATGGCCACACTAGACCAACAGAAAATACGTAAACATAACGAGTAAAAATCCTAAAACCATCATCGTAACAAACCAATGAGTAAAAATGCTCACGTCCTCTCAAAACCCAAAAAAACGTAATGTGCGGAAGAAATATAATCCTCGGGTCGTGTAGCACATCCAGTCCTACCGACTCATAGTTCGACACCTCCAATCCCCTCATAAACATGCTCAACTGCATCACACATGCCTAGTGAATCTAAACACTCAACACACCTGTACCAAAAGTAAAAAGTACATATACCTAGCACACAACAGAGAAATTATATTGTAATCAACATACCTTTTTCATGAACTTTAAAAGCGTAATGTAACCGCATCATATGAAATCATAACATGTCAAAACAGCTCATCATTATCATCATATACTTATACATAATTTCATTTAATGAATTCATTTCATTAGTTGTGACCTTCGTAACATTATTCATCATTATACGATGGATCCATCTACATAAACCCTGGTACCCGGTGGCTGCCGGACATCAATGACAATATTACTCATCCACTGTGCCTAGGCTTCATCACCAGCATTTACATATACATCTTAAGCATTTACATATACATCGTTAGTCAAACCTAATTCTCATGCTTCAAAATATCATCATCATTTTCATCACTTATCAAAATCATACACATACGTAAATTTTTCTTAAAATCAAGCATTTAACGTATTTTTCATAATTTTATTAAAAACATAATCATGATGCATAAACATTTAAAAGCATGATAAATTTGTTTTCGGGGCGCTGCCATGACCAAAAACTTGCCCTCGGGTTCAAAATGACCATTTTGCCCCCGAAACCTAAAATGATCGTTTTACCCCTGGACCTCTAAATTTTGACCCGAAGCTTACCAAACTCCTTAAAACATGCCAAAACATATTTATAAGTGTTTCTTAGAAGTAAACTCGAGCCCGTTACAAAACTTAACCGATTCATTTTTAAACTTGAATCGGGGTCCCGGTTTTAACCCGAATCGAACCGAAACTTACCCAAATTTCTCCGAACTTTTTACCACACCTTATGAATACATTAACAGCTCTAAAACCATCAAGACCAGCCTCTTAAACTCCTTGACCAAGCCTTATAGGCTGCTGGAAAATTCTGCGCAATACACATCGTAATGCTAGCCGCCGCCTTACAAAACCATCGATCCTAGCCTTTAGCCAATGGGATCAGCCACTAACCAACCTCACCTAGACCACCCTAGGATCCTCTGGACTTGCGGAACCCATGGCCACACCCCCATGCAAACCAAACCACATACATGATCGCTAGCTACTCCCAAAGCACGCCCGAGTTTAACAGACACGTCCCTCAACCATGTAGCCTCTACCCTAGTCCCAGCAATGTTCGAGCTGCCCTAGGCAACGGTTCAGACCCATTAGGACCTGGTCCCTTGCTAAGGACGTCACTTGCACAGCCGAGCCTCCCCATCATCCGATCTACTCCTCAACAAGCTTCGGCCGAATCTTTGCTCTCAAAATCCTTTGGCCAATAGCACTTAGTCTCGACTCTAGCACAAAATTTTCTTAAACCTTGACATGTTTATTCCCTCTAGCATCAGCAACCGACAGCCCCTTGCCCCGGGATCATAAAAACGTGAGTTGGATGTATAAGAATGTGGATTTCATGATAAAGTCGAAGCATAAATGTAAAACCATGCAAGGACTATAAAAATTCCACCATGACACACATACAGTAGGTATATAGCATGAAAGATGCGAAAATGAAGGTACATGGCGTGCCTTGAAGATTTAAGAACGAAAACACGAAGAAATGCGCGTCGGGAAGCACCGGAGGAGCAGAAAATGATCCTTGAGAGCACGCATCTATGGCTGAGAATTGCTGTTGTTTTTCTTACAAAATGTCTATGGGAGGATGTTGAAATGGAGTTGAGGGCGGCTACTAACTTAGGGTTAGGTTTAGGGTTTGTGAAATAAATAGGTTTAGGTTTATTTAAAATGCATTAATGGGCCCTCACTTAATTTAAAAAGGATAAAAATTATTTTTGAGCTCATTTAACAATAAAACAAATCCAACAAGCCCAAAAATTCTCTCGAAAAATATTTCGTTTTTGTACGTTTTTAAAAATATTGTCCGAGCCCTCAAAAAGTCCTCTGAATCGTTAAAATTTTCATACTAGGTAAAAATATGCTCTGGCGGGTAAAAATACCCAACAAAGCCCATTTCTTGAAAAATACACTTAAAACACCTTATATTAATAAATAAAATTAAAAACATAATAAAAATAATTTTCCAGATAATTTTCCGGTCTCCGTTCCTCAATCGAGAACGAAATGCATCTAGAAACCCTAATGCGTGAACTTTTTAAAATAATCATGAAATGAGTCATATCATGCAATAATTATGCATTAAATGCATGAAAATAAATAAACACATCTTATAAATAAAACCCTAGTTTGCATGCATTCACGTTACGTAAATTAAATTCCCGGACTTTACAATTCTTAAGGCTTCTAGTCTAGCTAGTGGAGCAAATGTTTCATTGTAATCAATTGCTTATTCTTGTCTGAACCCTTGAGCCATCAAAATTACTTTGTTTCTTATCACTGTTCCTTTCTCATTAAAATTGTTTTTGAATACCGGCCTAGTTCCAATAACTGACTGTTGATTTGGTCTGGGTGCCATACTTCATTTCTTTTGAACATATTGAGGTCTTCTAGTATTGCTTCAGTCTAGTTATGATCACTTATAGGTTCTTCAATCTTATTTGGTTTCATATGAGATATAAAGGCAGCGTGCGTATATTAATTAATTATTAACCTTCTGGTTTTTAGAAGTGCCGATGTATTACAATGATCGATGAGGGAGAGTGTACGTCTCTTGTCCATTTGATATATGGTTTTGAAAAGATTTCTTCTTGATGAGAATGCTCAGTAGACTGCTCTAGGATATTATGAGTAGGTTCTTGATCTTCTATAGTATTTACAACTTGTTATGGGATATCAAGAGTTGCAGGTACTGGTTTTTTCTTGAGGACTTCTGGTTCTGTATTTTGGCAATTATGTTCTTTTGGTACCACTTCGTCTTCAATGTCCACATCCAGATGAATAATGTATAATATGTTACTTAAATTTGAAATATTAGTATTTTTAAAAACAACAATATTTTCATCAAAAACATGGGAATATTCTTCAACATTAAGAGTTCTATTGTTGAATATTCTAAGAGCTTTACTCAGTGTTGAATAACCGAGAAAAATTTCAGCACCTGAATTTAAATTGAAAACAAATAAATGATTTTACCATTATTATTCACATAACATCTGCATCCAAATACATGAAAATAATATACATTCGTCTTACTTCATTTCCATAACTCATATGGGGTTTTTTCATGTTTTGTCGACCAAGGTTTTGTTTTCTGAATAACCGACAATATTGATAGCTTCTGCCCAAAAGCGCTGAGAGATATCTGAACCTGCAAGCATAGTTCTTGTTGCTTCTTTGAGAGTTGTGTTTTTCCTCTCAATTACTCCATTTTGGTGGGGATTTCTAACTGCTGAATATTCATGTTGTATATCATATTCAGTCAAATAAAAATCAAGAGTTTTGTTAGTAAACTTAGTGCCTCGATCACTTCTGATTCTATTGAATGAAACATATTTTTCATTTTGAATTTGTTTCGGAAGCTTCATCGGATGAGCACTATTGTGATTTTTACCACTAAAAAATATAACCCAATAAATATTGAGAAATCATTATCCACAACTAAAGTATACTCTATTCCCCCTACTCATTGTAGGGATAGGTGAAAATAGGTCCATATATAGCAGCTCTAAGCATATTGATGTTGATTTACTTTCTTTATTCTTGAAACTAGATCTTTCTTGTTTACCTAAATGACATGCAGAACATGTATGATTATTAATGAATTTAATATCAAGCAAACCAGTAACTAGGTTTTGTTTTCTGATATTGTCCTTAGATTTGAAGTTTAGGTGATTTAAACATTTATGCCATATCAATGTTTATCCTTTAGAAATGCCATTAAACATGTACGATGATTAATTTGATCAATATTCCAGACAACTTTGTAAGTGTTTCCATCTCTATTTCCTTGTAAAACAGTAGAGCTACATGTATCTTTAATTGTGCATGTGTTCTTTTGAAAGGCTATTAAATATCCAATATCACACAATTGACTAATACTAATTAAATTGTAGCAAATATTTTCAACTAAATGGAGATCACTGACAATAATACTTCCGTGATTAATCTTACTCTTGTCCGGAGTTTTATATTAAAGTCGTCCTCAAAAGTTATTTTTTGTCCATTATATCTAGTAACTTCTGAAAGTAGATTTGTTTGGTCAGTCATATGCATGGAACAATCACTTTCTAGTTAGTAGATGGAGCTACTGATTGTGATACCTTTCTTCATTTATTGCAAACACAAACTTTAGTAAATGGTACCAGTCTATCTGGGTCTGAAGGGAATTGGTCTCTTAGGAACCTACATTTATACAATCCTAACAAATTTTGAACTTTGAGTAGCCTCGAGTGTACGTGCAACAGAAGATCTAATATTATTTTTAACAAAATGCACTCTAGTTTGGTGTTATACACTATTGTTCTTGTTTTCAAGTCTATATCTCTTTTGAACTAGCTTACAATTATAGTATCGGCAGTTTTAAACTTTTGTTGACAATTGAGCTAATAAAGTTGATTATCTACTGAATCCAGTGTTCAGATGAGCTGTCCTATCAAGTTCAGTATAACCAAGAGAAAAATGTCTGATTTCTCTGATTTATAGGTTTGTCAACATGAATATTAGGTTCATTATGTTCATATATCGTGTTGGATTTAACAAAGTGAATGTATTTACCTTTGCACATATTTTTTGTTTCAGTTGAGTACAGGTTTTAGAAGTGCTTTCATAACAACTGAATCTAAGATCACCCCTTATTCCATGTATTTACCAATAGAGAGCTTCTGATTATGAATCAATAGTGCTTGGTAATCAATATTTACTCTTTCATTCTAAGTTTCTAAATTATTACCACAACTTTCTAATCATTGTAAATATTATTTTGTGAACAAGTGAACTTATAGATTTGATCTTTTAGGCCTTAGTTTTCATTTTTAACATCCTCTAATATAGCTTCGATACTGTTTAACCATATCATGTAACACTTTAACTAAATTTTCACATGTAAATTCAACAGAATTGAAGTAAAATACCTCATCACCAGTCATGGTTGGATCAATGTCTGCCACGAGACACTAGACTTCTTCAGCTTCACTATCACTGGGTTGGCTCTCTGAATCAAAAACCTCAGAACTAGAGTATGCCCACTTAGATTTTATTTTCTCAGAAATCATCGCATTGCGATCTTTCTGGGACTTATTTTCATTGCACATGTCTTTTCTTCATATAATAATCTTTATAAGGCTTTGGACATTAATCAATGAAGTGACTAAACTTTCAACTGTTGAAATAGGTCATGTTACCGGATGGTGACTCTTTCAACAACTTGCCGAACTCATCGACAACTCTCGATGAAGAACTATCCTCATCCTCTGAAGCCTTTCTCTTAGGAGGCATCACTCCTACAATGTGCTCACACTATACTGAAAGGGGATCGGTTACGGTGACCGGAAGCGCAACGGAAGTTTAAAAAATCAAATTTTTTAGGGATAAATTTCGGCCACCTACATTTTGTTGTAGCAAATACAAAAACACCAAATATGTCATACATAGGGTGTAAGAAAATCGTTACCTATCAACCTCTTGAGGTTGATGATGGCACCAACCAAGTTGTAAACAACTTGGCTCTTGAATGGAAGATAAATCTACAAGCTCTCCTCCTTTCTTCTTGAATCTTTCCTTCAAATTAGGCCCACCACCAACTAGTTAGATCCCCTCATATTTTGCACTAGAAAAATATGAGGATTTTTCAAAGAGAAGTGTGTGTATTCTTCAACAATTGAAGAACAAAATTGAGAGAAAAAATGGAGAGAAAAGATGAAGATTTCGGCCATGTAGGGAGTGAATGAGGGGGAGGGAGACTAGCCTTGGTCCTTGAAAAAGTTGAGGCATAAAGTTGCATGCCATGCCTTGAAAACTCAAAAAGTAGTCTCCCAACCTTTCACCTCCCATGCATGCATATTATATGGTTTTTATCAAAATAAAAACCATGGACTAAATTTAATTATCTCAAACATATTTGAGACCAATTAAACATTACTTGAATTAACCCAAGTCCCACTAGTTAAATAATTAATTTAAATTGAGCTCTACAAGACTCAATATAATTTAATTAATTCAACACTTGAATTAATTTAATTATTTGGACTCTACTAGGTCCACTACTGTTTAATTAATTCAACACTTGAATTAATTTAATTTAGTCCATAATAATGTTTATGAAAATCACAATTTTCAAATACATTATTTACTCGGCCAAATTTTAATTTAGGAACACTTCCATAAATCAAAATTTACATTTCTCTCATTGAAGTCATACTTCTATTTTTCTTTACACTTATAAACTCATTTATAAGTCGTTCAACACATTGAACTAATTTTCTCCTTTATAGAAGTCATACTTCTAATTTTCCTTACGCTTATAAACTCCTTTATAAGCCGTTCAACACATTGAACTATTTTTACTTCTCAACGGGATCTAGAAAGCTAGTACTTGTGTGGCCCTCAATGGTTCATTGATACAACTAGCCGTGGGTTCACATCTCCATGTGATTCGGACTAAACATGTCCTTATACGAGCATACCCCAATTGCTCCATTCTTAATTATCAACACCTTGATAAAAAGAATGTCAGAACTCAAGTCTGATAGTACCCAACCAATCATGTTAAACGCCTAGCAGCATCGCTTACATGATTCCCTAGGTATCGAATGATAGTGCCTGCAAGAACCATTCAATTATGGTTAGCGTACAGTACGGTCCCTTCAACTCATATATCCCGACCGATTCAACAACCATTGGTTTATCGAGAGTTGTCAATGAATCGATACTATGTGTCATGTCGTAGTTGCATCAATGGTATAATCTATGAAACCCCTTTCATAATTACAACCATACTCTGGCCAGAGATTTCAACCTACATACACATGATAGCACATAGGATATCCATACCCGAAGGTAAGCGGTGAATCCCCGACTACAATGCATCGACTCCTATGTGTTTCGACAGAACACCCAACCTTGCCACCTGATGACCCCATAAGAGTCGGTAAACAAGTCAAAGTGAAATGCTAGCACATAGAGTCTCAATGTTGTCCCGGGTCATAAGGACTAATGGTGTACAACCATAAACTAGGACGTTTCCACTCGATAAGTGAGAACCACTTGGAAAGTCCTTTAATGGAGGGTTGTTCAGTGCACTCTACCAGGAGCACCTATCTGCATGCTCGGACATCACAATGTCCCCTACCAATGAAACATGGTACTCACATCGCAGATACTAGTCTCTAACTCGAGCGGCCTATATCCTTCTTAGTGGCGGCTGAATCGACTAGGAACCGTTTAGAATATACAGTATTACAAATATGAGTTTCATGATACTCATCATATGATCATCTCATATTCTTTCTACTATTTGTATATTCAAGGGCTTTATCTATGCAACTAGCATGGGTATACAGATAAAGATGTGCCAAAATAATAATATCAAATATTACTAAAATAAAGATTGCTTATACATAGAGTTTCATTGTGAACACTCGGCCAACACTTGGCTCGACGGGCACCTACTCTAACAATCTTTCACTTGCACTAGAGCCAACTACCCATATGCTTTAAACCCATTGATTCGCGATGCTTGTCGAATAATGGTCCAGGTAAAGGCTTAGCTAGTGGATCAACAACATTGTCTGCGGAGCCGACTATGTCAATAGACACTTCTTCCTCTTTCCACAATCTCTCCGAGGATGTGCTAATTACTCAATACATGTTTGGACTTCTGATGAGACCTTGGCTCCTTTGCTTGAGCTAAAGCTCCCGTGTTGTCACACAACACCGGGACAGGAGCAACTCCATTAGGAATGACGTCCAACTCTTAGACGAAATTCCTTATCCAAACAGCCTCCCTTGTTGCATCTGATGCAACAATGTATTCGGCCTCTGTGCTGGAATCCGCAGTATTGTCTTGCTTGGAACTCTTCCAAGAGACAGCAGCACCATTGAGCATGAATACAAACCCAGAGGTTGACTTCGAGTCATCGATATATCTTTGGAAGCTAGAGTCGGTATAGCCTTCCAATTTTAGTTCTCCACCCCATAGACCAAGAACAATTTATTGGTCCTTCTCAACTACTTGAGGATGTCTTTCACAGCTTTCAGGTGTGGAAGACCAGGGTTCGATTGATATCTACTCACTACACTTAGTGCGAAAACCACGTCAGGACGTGTAGATATCATCTCATACATGATGCTACCAATCGCAGATGCATAAGAAATGCTTTGTCATCGCCGCTATCTCTGCATCAGTCTTGAAAGACAGACTTGGATAGGGACACGCCATGACACATTGGTAGATGTCCTCTCTTGGACTCATCCATCGAGAACCGCTTCATGATGGTATCAATGTATGTGGACTGGGTGAGATCAAGCAATCTTTTCGATCTATCTCAATAGATCTGTGTCCCAATACAAAAGATGCTTCACCCAAGTCCTGCATCGATAACTTACTCGCTAACCATATCTTAGTTGATTGCAACATTCCTACATCATTCCCAATGAGTAGAATGTCATCAACATAAAGCACCAGGAATGTCACAACACTCCCACTTACCTTCTTATACACACAGGGTTCCTCAGGATTCTTAGTAAATCAAACTCTTTGATTGTACTAGCGAATCTAAGGTTCCAACTCCTAGATGCCTGCTTTAGACCATAAATAGATCTCTGAAGTTTGCATACCATATGCTCACTTCCGATAGATGTAAACCCTTCAGGTTTGAGACATGTAAATCACTTTCTTAAAATCCCCATTAAGAAATACTGTCTTGACATCCATTTGCCATATCTTATAGTCATACCATGCAGCTATGGCTAGCAATATCCTTATAGACTTGAGCATTGCAACTGGTGAAAAGGCTTCCTCAAAGTCAACTCCTTGTCTTTGAGTATATCCTTTTGCCACCAATCGCGCCTTGAAGGTCAATACCTTCCCATCCGTCCCAAGTCCCTATGGGAACCTTTCCCTCAGGTGGATCTATAAGATCCCACACTTGGTTCAAATGCATGGAATTCATCTCAGATTCCATAGCTTCAAGTCATTTGGATGAATCGGCATCAGATAACGCTTCCTTGAAGGTCCTTGGATCACATCCATGGTTAGGCTCATCATGGCCCTCTTCAAGAAGCTGACCATACCTCATAGGTGGTCTCGAGACTTTCTCGGATCTTTTAGGAGCCTGTATCTCCTCACTTGGCTCTTCGGGTGTGGGTTCTATAATTGTGGGTGTCTCTCGAACCTCTTCGAGTTCTATCATCTCCCATTTTCTATCCAATAGAAATTCCTTTTCTAAAAAGGTTGCATTCCTAGAAACAAACACTTTTGTTTCTTGGGGATGATAGAAATAATATCCAACTTAATTCCTTGGATATTCCACAAAGTAACATAAAATGGATCGACAATCCAATTTATCTCCCACTACCTGCTTTACATAAGCAGGGCTCCCCATATTCTAAGATAAGAATATTTGGGAGGCTTACCCATCCATATCTCATATGGTGTGTGCCTTTGATTGGACTTAGAATATCCTTTAATTTTAAGTTATAGAGATCGTTTTCAAGTTCTCAAGTACCAATTAAACATTCATTCTTGTAAATGTTGCAAACACCTTTGCAAAATAAACAAGAATATCCATCTTTATCACAATAGAAATGGAAACAATGTTTTACACCAAACAGGTACAAACAAAACATCTCTTAAAATTAACTTAAAATCATTGTTCAACAATAAGTAAACATTTCTTAAGGTCTTGGCAGCAACTCTTGCTCCATAGCCATTCTCAAGAAGGTCTCACCTTCCCTTAAGCTTTCTACTTCTTCCCATCACCTGTAACCCATTACAGAGATGTGAGTCATAACCGGTATCTAATACCCAAGAAGTAGAGTTAATTGAAATGTTCACTTCAATTTAGAACATACCATTTCCAGAACTCTTCTGGGCCAGATATTCTTTGCAATTTCGCCTCCAATGTCCAGGCTTCTTGCAGTGATGACAAACATCACTAGTCTTGTCAGCCCTAACTGGTGTGGCTGCCTCAACGGGATTCGGAGATTGCCTCAACAAGGGCACGTTCTTCTTGGGACGTTGGAAAGAACTCTTCTTTTCCTACCCATGTGGATCAATCTTCGTACCAGATGAAGAACCCACATAAAGAACCAACTTCTCTTTCTTGATGTTGGATTCAAACGTAACAAGCATATTCACCAACTCCTCAAGGGTCGGTTCAATCTTGTTCATGTTGAAGTTCACCACAAAAGGATCAAATGAGCTAGGCAGCGATAAGAGCAACACGTCGGTGGTCAACTCCGAAGGCAAGATCAGATCCATGCCAACGAGCTTGTCCACGAGCCCGATCACCTTTAGGCCATGCTCATGGACCGAGGCCCCATCTTGCATGCGTAAAGTGATCAGCTCCTTGACGGTAGCATGCCTAAGAGGACGTGTTTGCTCTCCAAAGAGCTCCTTGAGGTGCAAATGAATGTCAGCAGCACTCTTTGCACCCTCAAAACGCCTCTGCAGCTCATCATTCATAGAAGTTAGCATATAACACCTGGCTATCAAGTCATGGTCACACCATTCCTTGTAAGCCTGCAATTCCTCAGGATTGCAGTCAGTCGGAGCCTCAACAGGGGGAGACTCAGTCAGTGTATATGCTACCCTTTCCGAATTCAAGACAATTTTCAGGTTTCTTAGCCAAGTGAGGTAATTAGGTCCAGTTAATATGTGTTTGTCGAGTATTACGGATATCGGATTGCGAATCGATGACATTGTCAATTTGTACTGAAAAGTAAAAACAGATAAATGTTGATGACTATTTAAAAATATTTAGTAAGATATGAAGTTTGGACTTTTACTTCATAAATATGTGCTCCCACTGTTTTGACATCTTTCACTACCCTCTAGTGAAAACGGGAAACATCTTTCCTCAGTAGGTACGTAAGGTCCAATTAGCGAATTATGATCCCGAATAATATCATCCAATCACAATTCCTAAAAGGTAGTTTCCAATTGCATCACAATGCAACCCTCTACGTAAACTTTTGTCTCACGTTTGATTAGGACCCAATAATATGACGTCGTTCATCTTCACGTGTCAAGCCTTACCCATCGATGTTGAACCTTAATGGACGGTCGCCATGAGTTCCCTCAATAATATGAGCCGAAATCATGGGAGTTCCACGTAGTTCACATCACCATGTCAATGGATGTCACAGCTTTCCGGCACCCAGAGCTCCCCCAATAATATGAGCCGAGCCCCGAGTACGGGTAGCGTTCATCATGCACCCATTGTCGATGGAAGACAAGGAAATTATAAACAAATTTATAATTCCCCTTTTCGGGCTTGATATTAATTTTGAATCTTATTCAAAATGAGGGTTTTTAATTTTGAAAGGTCTCATCATTAATTTTATTTTAAAAGCTCGCCATGTTTGATCGTATGTTTGCCGGATTCATGCAACTTTGTTATTATCATAATAATAACGCACATACTCATTATTTATAACATATCATGCATATATTATAAACAGTAAACAAAATAAAGATGATCAATCGCCCCAATACTAATGGACCGTGTGAGCTAAACACGGGCCTAGGTCCAATCCTAGGGTAAATGCACGGGATGCAATGCAACTATTACATTAGCTTCCAATATTTACATGTCTTCGATCTTCATAATCATCATGGCCACCATCTTCCAATCTTGATCATCCACTATACTAATATTTACAAATAAATATCCATGGCAAATAGGGATACATCTCATGGGGTGGGAACGGGCCATAAACCAAGCCCACTTTAAATTTGATAATTATTACAATCATTCAACACAAAATATCCTAGCATACACCTAGCAAATTGGGCTTGGGCTTTTGATCATCCTTCATGCATAATATCACATATCATACACCATCAATTAATTATCACAATAATTAATTGATCCAATATTATATATCTTGATCCAATCACTAACCGCCACGATTATAAACTAAATTAACAAAGTATACAAACACCTTTGTCTACTTTCAAATTAATTTATTTATAACCGAATTTCTTGTAAATCACCATTTACTATAAATAATTAAAGTCCAACTTAAATTATTTATTTCATGAGAAAAATTTGCAACTTTTGTAATTTTAAACTTAAGGGCCCAAAAACTTATTTTTCACCAAAAACATTTTGGCCCATTTAAAATCACAAACATGTTAGCCATCCAATGGCCCAACAACTCAAGGCCCATGACACTTTGATAATCCAAAACACTTTTGGAAACCCTAGTCGTCATCGCCGTCGCCGGAGCTCCATCGCCGGAGCTCCAGCTGCCCGAAATGGGCAGCCCCTCGGGCAGCCCGAGCTGCCCGAAACATGCCCCAAAAATCCTTGACATTGTTGCAAAATTTTTGTTCTCATGCGGTTAGAAATCAATCTCAATATAATATCTTGTATTTGCTACACAAAATCGTAACCATAGCTCGGATACCACTTGAAAGGGGATCGGTTACGGTGACCGGAAGCGCAACGGAAGTTTAAAAAATCAAATTTTTTAGGGATAAATTTCGGCCACCTACATTTTGTTGTAGCAAATACAAAAACACCAAATATGTCATACATAGGGTGTAAGAAAATCGTTACCTATCAACCTCTTGAGGTTGATGATGGCACCAACCAAGTTGTAAACAACTTGGCTCTTGAATGGAAGATAAATCTACAAGCTCTCCTCCTTTCTTCTTGAATCTTTCCTTCAAATTAGGCCCACCACCAACTAGGTAGATCCCCTCATATTTTGCACTAGAAAAATATGAGGATTTTTCAAAGAGAAGTGTGTGTATTCTTCAACAATTGAAGAACAAAATTGAGAGAAAAAATGGAGAGAAAAGATGAAGATTTCGGCCATGTAGGGAGTGAATGAGGGGGAGGGAGACTAGCCTTGGTCCTTGAAAAAGTTGAGGCATAAAGTTGCATGCCATGCCTTGAAAACTCAAAAAGTAGTCTCCCAACCTTTCACCTCCCATGCATGCATATTATATGGTTTTTATCAAAATAAAAACCATGGACTAAATTTAATTATCTCAAACATATTTGAGACCAATTAAACATTACTTGAATTAACCCAAGTCCCACTAGTTAAATAATTAATTTAAATTGAGCTCTACAAGACTCAATATAATTTAATTAATTCAACACTTGAATTAATTTAATTATTTGGACTCTACTAGGTCCACTACTGTTTAATTAATTCAACACTTGAATTAATTTAATTTAATCCATAATAATGTTTATGAAAATCACAATTTTCAAATACATTATTTACTCGGCCAAATTTTAATTTAGGAACACTTCCATAAATCAAAATTTACATTTCTCTCATAGAAGTCATACTTCTATTTTTCTTTACACTTATAAACTCATTTATAAGTCGTTCAACACATTGAACTAATTTTCTCCTTTATAGAAGTCATACTTCTAATTTTCCTTACGCTTATAAACTCCTTTATAAGCCGTTCAACACATTGAACTATTTTTACTTCTCAACGGGATCTAGAAAGCTAGTACTTGGTGGCTCTCAATGTTAGAGTAGGTGCCCGTCGAGCCAAGTGTTGGCCGAGTGTTCACAATGAAACTCTATGTATAAGCAGTCTTTATTTTAATAATATTTGAAGTTATTATTTTGGCAAATCTTTATCTGTATACCCATGCTAGCTGCATAGATAAAGCCCTTGAATATACAAATAGTAGAAAGAATATGAGATGCTCATATGATGAGTATCATGAAACTCATATTTGTAATACTGTATATTCTAAACGGTTCCTAGTCGATTCAGCCGCCACTAAGAAGGATATAGGCCGCTCGAGTTAGAGACTAGTATCTGCGATGTGAGTACCATGTTTCATTGGTAGGGGACATTATGATGTCCGAACATGCAGATAGGTGCTCCTTGTAGAGTGCACTGAACAACCCTCCATAAAAGGACTTTCCAAGTGGTTCTCACTTATCGAGTGGAAAAGTCCTGGTTTATGGTTGTACAGAATTAGTCCTTATGACCCGGGACAACATTGAGACTCTATGTGCTAGAATTACACTTTGACTTGTTTACCGACTCTCATGGGGTCATCAGGTGGCAAGGTTGGGTGTTCTGTCGAAACACATAGGAGTCGATGCATTGTAGTCGGGGATTCACCGCTTACCTTCGGGTATGGATATCCTATGTGTTATCATGTGTATGTAGATCGAAATCTCTGGCCAGAGTATGGTTGTAATTATGAAAGGTGTTTCATAGATTACACCATCGATGCAACTACGACATGACACATAGTATCGATTCATTGACAACTCTCGATAAACCAATGGTTGTCGAATCGATCGGGATATATGAGTTGAAGGGACCGTACTGTACGCTAACCATAATTGAATGGTTCTTGCAGGCACTATCATGTGATACCTAGGGAATCACGTAAGCGATGCTGCTAGGCGTTTAACGTGATTGGTTGGGTACTATCAGACTTGAGTTCTGACGTTCTTACTATCAAGGAGTTAATAAGTAAGAATGGAGCAATTGGGGTATGCTCGAATAAGGACATGTTTAGTCCGAATCACATGGAGATGTGAACCCACGGCTAGTTGTATCAATGAACCATTGAGGGCCACACAAGTACTAGCTTTGTAAATCCCGATGAGAAGTGAAAATAGTTCAATGTGTTGAACGGCTTATAAAGGAGTTTATAAGCGTAAGTAAAATTAGAAGTTTGACTTCTATAAAGGAGAAAATGGTTCAATGTGTTGAACGGCTTATAAATGTGTTTATAAGCGTAAAGAAAAATAGAAGTATGACTTCTATGAGAGAAATATAAATTTTAATTTATGAAAGTGTTCCTAGATTAAAATTTGGCCAAGTAAATAATGTAGTTGAAAATTGTGATTTTCATAAACATTATTGTGGACTAAATTAAATTAATTCAAGTGTTGAATTAATTAAACACTAGTAGACCTAGTAGAGTCTAAATAATTAAAATTAATTCAAGTGTTGAATTAATTAAATAATATTGAGTCTTGTAGAGCTCAATTAAAATAATTATTTAACTAGTGGGACTTGAATAAATTCAAGTAGTATTTAATTAATCTCAAATATGTTTGAGATAATTAAAATTTAGTCCATGGTTTTTAATGTGTTAAAAACCATATAATATATGTGAGACATGCTAGGGTTTGCATGCTTGGGAGGTGAAGAGTCTTGAATACTTTTGATTAAAAAATTGCAAAGGCATACAACTTTTGTATCTAACTTTTTGCAACCCCAAGACTCAACTCTCCTCCTCATTCCACACACCTTGGCCGAAATTGTGTGTCTCTTTTTCTCTCAATTTTCTTCTCTCTTTTGTTCTTCAAGTGTTGGAGAATAAAAGTCTTCTCTTTGAAAAATCTTCTTAATTTTCTAGTGCAAATTAAGAGGGGATTTACCTAGTTGGTGGTGGGCCTTATTTTGAAGGAAAGATTCAAGGATTTGGAGGATGAGCTTGTAGATTGTCTACCTTCAAGAGCTAAGGTGTTTACACCTTAGTTGGTGCCTTCATCAATCTCTTGAGATTGATAGGTAACGATTTTCTAACACCCTATGAATGTAATTTTGTGTTTTATTGTATTTGTTGCACAAGATTTAGGGGTGGCCGAAATTTTGAAAAATTTTTATACCAAAATTTCGGTTTTCATGTTTTGAAAACATTTTTGTGCTTCCGTTGCGCTTCCGGCCACCGTAACCGATCCGCTTTCAAGTGGTATCAAGAGCTAAGGTTACTAGTTTTTGTGCAACATATACAAGATATTATATTGAGGGCGATTTCTAACCGTTTGAGATGAAAATTTGCAACAAAAACGAGGCCTTCTTGTGGGGAATTTCGGGCAGCATGTTGCTGCCCGTTTCGGGCAGCTCGGGCTGCCCGAGGGCTGCCCATTTCGGGCAGCAAGGGCAGCCCGAGGGGCTGCCCGAACAGCCCCATCATTTTAAATAAAAAAAAAATTTTTTGGTAAGTTGGCCGGAATCCGGCGACTGAGCTCCGGCGACGGCGATGACGACTAGGGTTTCCAAAAGTGTTTTGGATTATCAAAGTGTCATGGGCCTTGAGTTGTTGGGCCATTGGATGGCTAACATGTTTGTGAATTTTAAATGGGCCGAAAATGTTTTTGGTGAAAAATAAGTTTTTGGGCCCTTAAGTTTAAAATTACAAAAGTTGCAAATTTTTCTCATGAAATAAATAATTTAAGTTGGACTTTAATTATTTATAGTAAATGGTGATTTACAAGAAATTCGGTTATAAATAAATTAATTTGAAAGTAGACAAAGGTGTTTGTATACTTTGTTAATTTAGTTTATAATCGTGGCGGTTAGTGATTGGATCAAGATATATAATATTGGATCAATTAATTATAGTGATAATTAATTGATGGTGTATGATATGTGATATTATGCATGAAGGATGATCAAAAGCCCAAGCCCAATTTGCTAGGTGTATGCTAGGATATTTGTGTTGAATGATTGTAATAATTATCAATTTATCAAGTGGGCTTGGTTTATGGGCCGTTCCCACCCCATGAGATGTATCCCTATGTGCCATGGATATTTATTTGTAAATATTAGTATAGTGGATGATCAAGATTGGAAGATGGTGGCCATGATGATTATGAAGATCGAAGACATGTAAATATTGGAAGCTTATGTAAATGTTGCATTTGCATCCCGTGCATTTACCCTAGGATTGGACCTAGGTCCGTGTTTAGCTCACACGGACCATTAGTATTGGGGCGATTGATCATCCTTGTTTGTTTACTGTTTATAATATATGCATGATATGTTATAAATAATGAGTATGTGCGTTATTATTATGATAATAACAAAGTTGCATGAATCCGGCAAACATACGATCAAACATGGCGAGCTTTTAAAATAAAATTAATGATGAGACCTTTCAAAATTAAAAACCCTCATTTTGAATAAGATTCAAAATTAATATCAAGCCCGAAAAGGGGAATTATAAATTTGTTTATAATTTCCTTGTCTTCCATCGACAATGGGTGCATGATGAACGCTACCCGTACTCGGGGCTCGGCTCATATTATTGGGGGGGCCCTGGGTGCCGGAAAGCTGTGACATCCATTGACATGGTGATGTGAACTACGTGGAACTCCCATGATTTCGGCTCATATTATTGAGGGAACTCATGGCGACCGTCCATTAAGGTTCAACATCGATGGGTAAGGCTTGACACGTGAAGATGAACGACGTCATATTATTGGGTCCTAATCAAACGTGAGACAAAAGTTTACGTTAAGGGTTGCATTGTGATGCAATTGGAAACTACCTTTTAGGAATTGTGATTGGCTGATATTATTCGGGATCACAATTCGCTAATTGGACCTTACGTACCTACTGAGGAAAGGAGTTTCCCGTTTTCACTAGAGGGTAGTGAAAGATGTAAAAACAGTGGGAGTAAATATTTATAAAGTTAAAGTCCATACTTTATATCTTACCAAATATTTAAAATAGTCATCAACATTTATCTGTTTTTACTTTTCAGTACAAATCGACAATGTCTTCGATGCGCAATTCGATATCTATAATACTCGACAAACACATATTAACTGGACCTAATTACCTCACTTGGCTAAGAAATTTGAAAATAGTCTTAAATTCGGAAAGGGTAACATATACACTAACTCAGTCGCCCCCTGTTGAGGCTCCGACTGACTGCAATCCTGAGGAATTGCAGGCTTACAAGGAATGGTGTGACCATGACTTGATAGCCAGGTGTTATATGCTGACTTCTATGAACGATGAGCTACAGAGGCGTTTTGAGGGTGCAAAGAGTGCTGCTGACATTCATTTGCATCTCAAAGAGCTCTTTGGAGAGCAAACGCGTCCTCTTAGGCATGCTACCGTCAAGGAGCTGATCACTTTGCGCATGCGAGAGGGGACCTCGGTCCATGAGCATGGCCTAAAGGTGATCGGGCTCGTGGACAAGCTCGTTAGCATGGATCTGATCCTGCCTTCGGAGTTGACCACCGACATGTTGCTGTTATCACTGCCTAGCTCATTTGATCCTTTTGTGGTGAATTTCAACATGAACAAGATGGAACCAACCCTTGAGGAGTTGGTGAACATGCTTGTTACGTTTGAATCCACCATCAAGAAAGAGAAGTTGGTTCTTTATGTGGGTTCTTCATCTGGTACGAAGATTGATCCACATGGGAAGGGAAAGAAGAGTTCTTTCCAACGTCCCGAGAAGAACGTGCCCTTGTTGAGGCAATCTCCGAACCCTGTTGAGGCAGCAAGACCAGTTAAGGTTGACAAGACTAATGATGTATGTCATCACTGCAAGAAGCCTGGACATTGGAGGCGTAATTGCAAAGAATATCTTGCCCAGAAGTGTTCTGGAAACGGTATGTTCTAAATTTAAGTAAACATTTTAATTAACTCTACTTCTTGGGTATTAGATACCAGTTGTGACTCACATCTCTGTAATGGGTTACAGGTGATGGGAAGAAGTAGGAAGCCTAAGGAAGGTGTGACCTTCTTGAGGATGGGCAATGGAGCAAGAGTTGCTGCCAAGGCTATTAAGGATGTTTACTTATTGTTGAACAATGACTTTAAGTTAATTTTAAGAGATGTTTTGTTTGTACCTGTTTGATGTAAAACATTGTTTCCATTTCTATTGTGATAAAAATGGATATTCTTGTTTATTTAGCAAAGGTGTTTGCAACATTTACAAGAATGAATGTTTAATTGGTACTTGAGAACTTGAAAACGATCTCTATAACTTAAAAGTAAAAGATATTCTACTAAATGTCCATTCAAAGGCAGATACCATATGAGATATGGATGGGTAAGCCTCCCAAATATTCTTATCTTAGAATATGGGGAGCCCTGCTTATGTGAAGCAGGTAAGTGGGAGATAAATTGGATTATTGATCCATTTTATGTTACTTTGTGGGATATCCAATTAAGTTGGATATCATTTCTATCATCCCCAAGAAACAAAAGTGTTTGTTTCTAGGAATGCAACCTTTTTGGAAAGGGATTTTCTATTGGATAGAAAAAGGCAGATGATAGAACTCGAAGAGGTTCGAGAGAAACCCACAATTATAGAACCCACACCCGATGAGCCAAGAGAGGAGATACAAGCTCCTAGCAGATACGAGAAAGTCTCGAGACCACCTATGAGGTATGGTCAGCTTCTTGAAGAAGGCCATGATGAGCCTAACCATGGATGTGATCCATGGACCTTCAAGGAAGCGTTATCTGATGCCAATTCATCCAAGTAACTTGAAGAAATGGAATCTGAGTTGAATTCCATACATTCGAACCAAGTGTAGGATCTTGTTGATCCACCTGTGGGAACTGTTCCCACAGGGACTTGGGGAGGATGGGAAGGTGTTGACCTTCAAGGTGCGATTGGTGGCAAAAGGATGTACTCAAAGACAAGGAGTTGACTTTGAGGAAACCTTTTCCCAATCGCAATGTTCAAGTCCATAAGGATTTTATTAGCCATAGCTGCATAGTATGACTATGAGATATGGCAGATGGATGTCAAGATAAACTTTCTTAAATGGGGATTTTAAGAAAGTTATTTACATGTCTTAACCTGAAGGGTTTACATCTATTGGAAGTGAGCATATGGTATGCAAACTTCAGAGATCTATTTATGATCTAAAGCAGGCATCTAGGAGTTGGAACCTCAGATTCGACAGTACAATCAAATAGTTTGATTTACTAAGAATCAGGAGGGACCCTATGTGTATAAGAAGGTCAGTGGGAGTGTTGTGACATTCCTGGTGTTATATGTTGATAACATTCTACTCATTGGGAATGATGTAGGAATGTTGCAATCAACAAAGATATGGTTAGCGAGTAAGTTCTCGATGAAGGACTTGGGTGAAGCATCTTTTGTATTGGGATACAGATCTATTGAGATAGATCGAAAAGATGGCTTGGTCTCACCCAGTCCACATACATGATACCATCGTGAAGCGGTTCTCGATGGATGCGTCCTTGAGAGGACATCTACCAATGTGTCATGGCGTGTCCCTATCCAAGTCTGTCTCCTGAGACTGATGCAGAGATAGTGACGATGACACGCATTCCGTATGCTTCGGCAATTGGTAACATCATGTATGGGATGATATCTACACGTCCTGACGTGGCGTTTTCACTATGTGTAGTGAAAAGATATCAATCGAACCCCGGTCTTCCACAACTAGAAAGCTGTGAAAGACATCCTCAAGTTGTTGAGAAGGACCAATAAGTTGTTCTTGGTCTATGGGGGTAAAGAACTGAAATTGGAAGGCTATACCGACTCTAGCTTCCAAAGCGATATCGATAACTCGAAGTCAACCTCTAGTTTCGTATTCATGCTCAACGGTGCTGCTGTCTCTTGGAAGAGTTCCAAGCAAGACAATATTACGGATTCCAGCACAGAGGCCGAATACATTGCTGCATCAGATGCAGCAAGAGAGGCTGTTTGGATAAGGAATTTCGTCCAAGAGTTGGACGTCATTCCTAATGGAATTGCTCCTATCCCGGTGTTGTGTGACAACACGGGAGCTATAGCTCAAGCAAAGGAGCCTAGGTCTCATCAGAAATCCAAACAAGTATTGAAAAGGTACCACATCCTCGGAGAGATTGTGGAAAGAAGAGTAGTGTCTATTGACAAAGTCGGCTCCGCAGATTATGTTGTTGATTCACTAGCTAAGCCTTTACCTGGACCATTATTCGACAAGCATCGCGAATCAATGGGTTTTAAGCATATGGGTAGTTGGCTCTAGTGCAAGTGGGAGATTGTTAGAGTAGGTGCCCGTCGAGCCAAGTGTTGGCCGAGTGTTCACAATGAAACTCTATGTATAAGCAGTCTTTATTTTAATAATATTTGAAGTTATTATTTTGGCAAATCTTTATCTGTATACCCATGCTAGCTGCATAGATAAAGCCCTTGAATATACAAATAGTAGAAAGAATATGAGATGCTCATATGATGAGTATCATGAAACTCATATTTGTAATACTGTATATTCTAAACGGTTCCTAGTCGATTCAGCCGCCACTAAGAAGGATATAGGCCGCTCGAGTTAGAGACTAGTATCTGCGATGTGAGTACCATGTTTCATTGGTAGGGGACATTGTGATGTCCGAACATGCAGATAGGTGCTCCTTGTAGAGTGCACTGAACAACCCTCCATAAAAGGACTTTCCAAGTGGTTCTCACTTATCGAGTGGAAAAGTCCTGGTTTATGGTTGTACAGAATTAGTCCTTATGACCCGGGACAACATTGAGACTCTATGTGCTAGAATTACACTTTGACTTGTTTACCGACTCTCATGGGGTCATCAGGTGGCAAGGTTGGGTGTTCTGTCGAAACACATAGGAGTCGATGCATTGTAGTCGGGGATTCACCACTTACCTTCGGGTATGGATATCCTATGTGTTATCATGTGTATGTAGATCGAAATCTCTGGCCAGAGTATGGTTGTAATTATGAAAGGTGTTTCATAGATTACACCATCGATGCAACTACGACATGACACATAGTATCGATTCATTGACAACTCTCGATAAACCAATGGTTGTCGAATCGATCGGGATATATGAGTTGAAGGGACCGTACTGTACGCTAACCATAATTGAATGGTTCTTGCAGGCACTATCATGTGATACCTAGGGAATCACGTAAGCGATGCTGCTAGGCGTTTAACGTGATTGGTTGGGTACTATCAGACTTGAGTTCTGACGTTCTTACTATCAAGGAGTTGATAAGTAAGAATGGAGCAATTGGGGTATGCTCGAATAAGGACATGTTTAGTCCGAATCACATGGAGATGTGAACCCACGGCTAGTTGTATCAATGAACCATTGAGGGCCACACAAGTACTAGCTTTGTAAATCCCGATGAGAAGTGAAAATAGTTCAATGTGTTGAACGGCTTATAAAGGAGTTTATAAGCGTAAGTAAAATTAGAAGTTTGACTTCTATAAAGGAGAAAATGGTTCAATGTGTTGAACGGCTTATAAATGTGTTTATAAGCGTAAAGAAAAATAGAAGTATGACTTCTATGAGAGAAATATAAATTTTAATTTATGAAAGTGTTCCTAGATTAAAATTTGGCCAAGTAAATAATGTAGTTGAAAATTGTGATTTTCATAAACATTATTGGGGACTAAATTAAATTAATTCAAGTGTTGAATTAATTAAACACTAGTAGACCTAGTAGAGTCTAAATAATTAAAATTAATTCAAGTGTTGAATTAATTAAATAATATTGAGTCTTGTAGAGCTCAATTAAAATAATTATTTAACTAGTGGGACTTGAATAAATTCAAGTAGTATTTAATTAATCTCAAATATGTTTGAGATAATTAAAATTTAGTCCATGGTTTTTAATGTGTTAAAAACCATATAATATATGTGAGACATGCTAGGGTTTGCATGCTTGGGAGGTGAAGAGTCTTGAATACTTTTGATTAAAAAATTGCAAAGGCATACAACTTTTGTATCTAACTTTTTGCAACCCCAAGACTCAACTCTCCTCCTCATTCCACACACCTTGGCCGAAATTGTGTGTCTCTTTTTCTCTCAATTTTCTTCTCTCTTTTGTTCTTCAAGTGTTGGAGAATAAAAGTCTTCTCTTTGAAAAATCTTCTTAATTTTCTAGTGCAAATTAAGAGGGGATTTACCTAGTTGGTGGTGGGCCTTATTTTGAAGGAAAGATTCAAGGATTTGGAGGATGAGCTTGTAGATTGTCTACCTTCAAGAGCTAAGGTGTTTACACCTTAGTTGGTGCCTTCATCAATCTCTTGAGATTGATAGGTAACGATTTTCTAACACCCTATGAATGTCATTTTGTGTTTTATTGTATTTGTTGCACAAGATTTAGGGGTGGCCGAAATTTTGAAAAATTTTTATACCAAAATTTCGGTTTTCATGTTTTGAAAACATTTTTGTGCTTCCGTTGCGCTTCCGGCCACCGTAACCGATCCGCTTTCACTCAATGGTTCATTGATACAACTAGACGTGGGTTCACATCTCCATGTGATTCGGACTAAACATGTCCTTATACGAGCATACCCCAATTGCTCCATTCTTACTTATCAACACCTTGATAAAAAGAATGTCAGAACTCAAGTCTGATAGTACCCAACCAATCATGTTAAACGCCTAGCAGCATCGCTTACATGATTCCCTAGGTATCGAATGATAGTGCCTGCAAGAACCATTCAATTATGGTTAGCGTACAGTACGGTCCCTTCAACTCATATATCCCGACCGATTCGACAACCATTGGTTTATCGAGAGTTGTCAATGAATCGATACTATGTGTCATGTCGTAGTTGCATCAATGGTGTAATCTATGAAACCCTTTCATAATTACAACCATACTCTGGCCAGAGATTTCAACCTACATACACATGATAGCACATAGGATATCCATACCCGAAGGTAAGCGGTGAATCCCCGACTACAATGCATCGACTCCTATGTGTTTCGACAGAACACCCAACCTTGCCACCTGATGACCCCATAAGAGTCGGTAAACAAGTCAAAGTGAAATGCTAGCACATAGAGTCTCAATGTTGTCCCGGGTCATAAGGACTAATGGTGTACAACCATAAACTAGGACGTTTCCACTCGATAAGTGAGAACCACTTGGAAAGTCCTTTAATGGAGGGTTGTTCAGTGCACTCTACCAGGAGCACCTATCTGCATGCTCGGACATCACAATGTCCCCTACCAATGAAACATGGTACTCACATCGCAGATACTAGTCTCTAACTCGAGCGGCCTATATCCTTCTTAGTGGCGGCTGAATCGACTAGGAACCGTTTAGAATATACAGTATTACAAATATGAGTTTCATGATACTCATCATATGAGCATCTCATATTCTTTCTACTATTTGTATATTCAAGGGCTTTATCTATGCAACTAGCATGGGTATACAGATAAAGATGTGCCAAAATAATAATATCAAATATTACTAAAATAAAGATTGCTTATACATAGAGTTTCATTGTGAACACTCGGCCAACACTTGGCTCGACGGGCACCTACTCTAACAAATACATATCAATAGATAATAATGAATAGATGTAGAAAAAGACATACCCGGACTGTTGAAAGTAGACGAAGTCATATGCATTGGTCCGAAGAACGTTGCTCTAATACCACTAAATGTAACTCCTCTGACCCGTTTAGTAAAATAACAGCGAAATTTTAAATTTTTCTCAAAGGAAAGAATGATTTAAAATACATTTCTATATATAATAAAAAGTATATACATGATTAATCAAATGATACAACAAAACACAAAATATCATTTTTATGATCATGCCAAAATGCTAGCAAAATAGCCTTCTTCCTTCCTTTTCCTATGCATATGACCCCGGCTCCAGTCAACGCCCCGGCTCGTCGCTCTTATCTGCATCACATGAAATAACTGAAATGAGTATAAAACTCAGCAAGTGGAGCTCTTACATATCAATGAATACATATATCATTCTCTGTAAAACATGGCTTTGAAATCATTAAATACCATCAACTCTTAAAACATGAATAACATAGCATAATATAACAATAAGATGGTATTTCTCTTTTCTCTGTTGGATTGATATCTATATAGTATCTCTGTCTCTGTACCTATATCCCATCGATAACTCTGAGGGATATAAGCCTATGGTCGTTGATCAACTAATTGCATGCAATCTCTGACTATGTATCTATCAATCCAATAAGTCATTTTGAATTCTCTACATTACATCAAACACTTTGAAGACTCTTTTCTCTTGTATTCCCTTTAACATAATTGAGACATAAAATGCCTCTAATATATAACAAAATGTAATAATACATAGCATGAATCAAATGGAAGGGAATACATATTAAAACCATTGAAATACAATACATTTATTATCATGTGAGCACAAGAAATGAATTCCACTTACAACCAATAGAAACCTTGATTCTGTACTCTTGGTTGAATTCCTACAACAATAAACCATAAATTGTACCATCAACATCTCAATAATCACAAACACATACCATTAAATCCATAAAACCAACACCATCACAAACCCAATATTTATCCCAACACCAAAACCAAGAAATAAACAAAGCCACAAGCTTACCTTAGCTTCTAGAACCAACAAGAACCTTGTTCTCACCACAAATAACCAACAACAAGCTTGAATCAAAGAAAGGAAATGAAAAGAATGGAACCCTAGCTCTCCCTTGAAGAGAAGAATCGAGAAGAGTGAAGAAAGAATGAGAGAAATGAGCCAACTCTTGTATTTAAGCACTTAAAACTCCAAAAACACGACTTTTAAAAAAATCGCTGGCCGCCCGGGCGGACATCTTTTTCCGCCCGGGCACGGAACTTTCGGCCAAAACACATTTTTCCCGAACAAGACCCGCCCGGGCGAACATTAATTCCCGCCCGGGCGCGCACTCTGCGCACATCCACTTCAAAGATCGCTTCCGAAACGCCTCTTCCCTTCATAATTTGGAAAAGTGGTAAACTGGAAAGTTGTAGCCCTATGTATTTTCTTGAATCTCCCCAAAGTTCAGGTCATTTGGAGTTCCGAGTAAAACTTTATGCTAAATCTTCCAACATGTGTCACTGGAGGAACAACGAAACACACAACACACTTCGGGGAACTTTTAGCTTACCTTCCACAATGATTTGAACAAAACTCAAAATAAGAAAATTATAGCCTTATGTCATATCTTTTTAATGGAAGTAATCTTACCACATTTGGGTCAATATACAATTTATCATGAATTTAATCGTAACGCCGCTACAATAACACTGCACATCATCTATAACCAACCATACTATAAATCATAACTCGAAACTCTTAACATCCAAACTATACTTAAACTTGACCAAATAGTCCATAAACATAATAAATCTTGAACCGTACCATTCACCAAGCTTGGATATTACAATCTCCCCTGCTTAAGGAATTTCGTCCCCGAAATTGATGTCACTGCGCAAACAACTCAGGATACTTCTCTTTCATCTCATCCTCTGGTTCCCACGTGGCTTCTTCAATCAAATGTTTCCTCAAAAAGATTTTAACAATGCCGATCTCTTTGTTTCTTAATACTTTAACTTTGCGATCCAGAATCTGAACTGGAATCTCTTGGTATGTCAAATTTGGCGTCAAATCCAATGGGTCGTGGCGAAGAACATGGGAAGGATTTGCGATATACTTCCTGAGCATGGAGACATGAAAAACATTATGAAATCTATCAAGATCTGGCGGTAGGGCTAACCTGTAAGCTTGATCACCAACTTTATCCAAGATCTCAAATGGGCCAATAAATCTCGGACCCAACTTTCCCTTTTTGCCAAACCGCATCACACCCTTAAGAGGTGCAATCTTCAAAAACACATGGTCTCCAACCTCAAACTGCAATGGCCTATGTCTGACATCAGAATAACTCTTCTGTCTCGACTGTGTTGTCTTCATTCTCTCTTGAATAACAGCAACAACATCAGCTGTCTGTTGGACCAACTCTGGACCCAACATCTTCCTCTCTCCAATCTCGTCCCAATACAAGGGAGATCTACACTTTCTGCCCTAAAGTTCTTCATACGGTGCCATGCCAATCGTCGCTTGTTAACAGTTATTATACGTGAACTCAACAAGAGGCATTTTGGAATCCTAGCTACCTGGATAATCGATAGAACAAGCTCTGAGCATATCCTCTAAAATCTGAATAACTCTCTCTAATTGACCGTCACTTTGGGGATGATATGTTGTATTGAATGCCAACCGTGTACCCATAGCTCTGTGCAAACTATTCCAAAACTCTGAAGTAAATCTAGGGTCACGATCGACACAGGAACACCATGAAGTCTAACAATCTCAGCTATGTACTCTTCGGCATACTGGTTCATAGAATACGTCGTCTTGACTGGAAGAAAATGCACTGACTTGGTTAATCGATCAACAATAACCCAAATAGAGTTAAATCTTTCTGCGTTCTGGGAAGACCAATCACGAAGTCCATCGTAATATGCTCTCATTTCCTTTGAGGAATTGGCAATGACAAAAATGTCCCAGTAGGTCTTTGGTGCTCGATCTTCACCTGCTGACAAGTTAGGCACTGAGAAATAAACGTGGCAATATATTTCTTCATACCTGGCAACCAATAGAGTCTACGAAGATCCTGATACATCTTGGTGCCATCTGGATGTATCGAATATGGCGCGGTATGTGCCTTTGTTAAGACGTCTCGCCGAATATCATCACTAATAGGAACACAAACATGGCCTCTGAAGGTCACCAAACCATCTCCGTTCCTCCCAAACTCTGAATTACCTCTCTCCTCTGCTCTGGCTCTCAAATCTGTCAACTGTAAATCATTGACCTGCTATCTACGGATCCTGTCCGTCAAAGTAGCCCGAATGACCAACGCTGAAAAGCGAGCAATGGTTCCCGGAACCCACAAAGCTATCTCCTCTCGTTGCAAGTCCAACAACAACGGTTTCTGGATCATAGAACTCAAAGAAGAACTCGATTTACGGCTCAATGCATCTGCTACAACATTCGCTTTCCCTGGGTAGTAACTAATCGCCACATCATAATCTCTGGCAAGTTCTAACCACCGTCTCGGTCGCATATTGAGTTCTTTTGGGGAAAACAAATACTTCAAACTCTTGTGGTCCGTGAAAATTTCACACTTTTCACCATATAAGTAATGTCTCCAGATTTTATGGCAAATACCACAGCTGCCAGCTCCAGATCGTGCGTAGGATAATTCTTCTCATAGTCCTTCAACTGGCGAGAAGCATAAGCTATAACTTTCCCACGTTGCATCAGCACTGCACCAAGACCTTTCTTCGACGCATCGGTATAAACAACAAAGTCCTCTGAACCACTGGGCAATGAAAGTACAGAAGCTGTCGTCAATCTATCTTTCAACTCTTGAAATCCACTTTGGCAATCATTGGACCACTCAAACTTCACAGTCTTCCTCGTCAAATTGGTTAACGGCAGGGCAATCTTACAAAAGTCTGCAATGAAACGACGATAATAACCCGCCAAACCAAGAAAACTACATACCTCTGATACAGTGGTAGGAATAGGCCACTTCTGAATCGCCTCTATCTTCACTGGATCAACAGCTATACCATCCTTCGAGACAACATGGCCTAAGAAAGAAATCTGCTCCAACCAGAACTCACATTTCTTCAATTTAGCATGCAACCTCTTCTCTCTTAACAACTGAAGAACAACTCTGAGGTGCTCTGAATGAAGCTCTCTGGTCTTGGAATAAGTCAAAATGTCATCGATGAATACAATGACAAAGCTATCCAAATACGGCTTGAACACCCGGTTCATAAGATCCATAAAGACTGAAGGAGCATTGGTCAAACCAAACGATATCACAAGAAATTCATAGTGACCATACCTGGTCTGAAACGCCGTCTTAGGGATATCAGACTCCCTAACTTTCAACTGATAATAGCCAGATCGCAGATCAATCTTTGAAAATACTGTAGCCCCCTGCAGTTGGTCAAAAAGGTCATTTATCCACGGCAACGGATATTTATTCTTGATAGTCACCTTGTTGATCTCTTTGTAATCAACGCAAAGCCGCAAAGACCCATCTTTCTTCTTGACGAAAAGAACCGGAGGTCCCCAAGGCGAAGAACTCGGCCGAATAAAACCTTTGTCCAAAAGATCTTGCAACTGCGTCTTCAACTCTTTCATCTCTGAAGGGGCCATTCTATACGGAGCCTTAGAAATAGGAACCGTACCCGGAACTAGATTAATCACAAACTCCACATCTCTGTCCGGCAGCAAACCCGACACATCATCCTCAAATACATCAGGAAACTCTCTCACAACATCAAAACCATCAATATTCAACTTAACCATTCTATCCACATCAACAATCGAAGCCAGAAACCCATCACAACCTCTAAACAACAACTTCTTAGCCTCAAGACACGAAATAAAAGGAAGGACCAGCGAAGTACCTGCACTGGCGAGTATACCTTCCTTATTGCCATCATCTTCCTTTTTCATGGTGAAGATGCGTCCCTGCAGCTTCTCTCTATTCGCTCTTCTCGGACAATCCTTGGCAATATAGCCTACAGTGCCACAACGGTAACAAGTATGAGTACCAAATCTGCAGTCTCCCCGATGATTCCTACCGCAATTGGGACACAATGGCTTTTCTGGATAATATGGAATTGCCAGTGCTTTCGGGCTCGACACTATCTTGCATTTGCCTTTGAAATTGCCCTTACCTCTTTGGCTCGAACCCTGGCCCCTCTGAGCAATAGCCTGCTGCCTCGCATGTCTCTCTCTGGCAATATCTTTCTCATTTTGCTCGGCCAACAAAGCCTTAGCCACAATCTCTTTGAATGTCACCGCCTTAGACATGTTGATGTCTCTTCTGATCTCTGCTCTAAGGCCTCTAATGAAATGAGCACCCTTGTCTTTGTCATTGGAGGCAATGTACGTGGAAAATAGACAGCCCTCCTCGAACTTCAGAATATACTCGTCAACATTCATCCCTCCTTGACGAAGTTCCAAAAACTCAGTCACCTTTCGAGCTCGAAGCGCATCTGGGAAGTACTTGTCATAGAAAAGATTAGTGAACTCTTGCCACTTCAAAGCCGGAACATCATCACCTACCTTGGTAGCATTCCACCAAATGCGTGCAGCTTTGACTAGCATGAACACTGCACAACTGATTCTGTCCTTGTCTTCATAGTTGAGATGCTCGAAAATAGCCTCAAGTGCTTTGATACACTCTACTGCCACCAACGGATCAGTGCTTCCTGCAAATTTCGGCGGATCCATTCTCTTGAAAGCAGTAAATATCCCATCGGTTCCCACTGCTTGAGCCGCTTGGCCTCTTCCTTGGCCTCTACCTTGACCTGTGCCTTGCAAACGGAGCAACTGCTGAATCTTATCACAATGGACCTTGGCTTTCTCTTTCAACAACTTGCCGAACTCGTCGACAACTCTCGATGAAGAACTATCTTCATCCTCTGAATCCTTTCTCTTAGGAGGCATCACTCCTACAATGTGATCACACAATACATATCAATAAATAACAATGAATAGATGTAGAAGAAGACATACCTGGACTGTTGAAAGTAGACGAAGTCATATGCATTGGTCCGAAGAACGTTGCTCTGATACCACTAAATGTAACGCCTCTGACCCGTTTTAGTAAAATAACAGCGGAATTTAAAATTTTTCTCAAAGGAAAGAAGGATTTAAAATACATTTCTATATATAATCAAAAGTATATACATGATCAATCAAATTATACAACAAAACACAAAATATCATTTTTATGATCATGCCAAAATGCTAGCAAAATAGCCTTCTTCCTTCCCTTTCCTATGCATATGACCACGGTTCCAGTCAACGCCCCGGCTCGTTACTCTTATCTGCATCACATGAAATAACTGAAATGATTATAAAACTCAGCAAGTGGAATTCTTACATAGCAATGAATACAGATATCATTCTTTGTAAAACATGGCTTTGAAATCATTAAATACCATCAACTCTTAAAACATGAATAACATAGCATAAT
Organism: Primulina eburnea; assembly: GCF_022965805.1. Taxonomy (NCBI): domain Eukaryota; kingdom Viridiplantae; phylum Streptophyta; class Magnoliopsida; order Lamiales; family Gesneriaceae; genus Primulina; species Primulina eburnea. The sequence goes on along the minus strand of NC_133106.1, from coordinate 13,224,134 downwards.
ATAACAATAAGATGGCATTTCTCTTTTCTCTGTTGGATTGATATCTATATAGTATCTCTGTCTCTGTACCTATATCCCATCGATATATATCGATAACTCTGAGGGATATAAGCCTATGGTCGTTGATCAACTAATTGCATGCAATCTCTGACTATGTATCTATCAATCCAATAAGTCATTTTGAATTCTCTCTTTGACATTACATCAAACACTTTGAAGACTCTTTTCTCTTGTATTCTCTTTAACATAATTGAGACATAAAATGCCTCTAATATATAACAAAATGTAATAATACATAGCATGAATCAAATGGAAAGGAATACATATTAAAACCAATGAAATACAATACATATATTATCATGTGAGCACAAGGAATGAATTCCACTTACAACCAATAGAAACCTTGATTCTGTATTCTTGGTTGAATTCCTACAACAATAAACCATAAATTGTACCATCAAAATCTCAATAATCACAAACACATACCATTAAATCCATAAAACCAACACCATCACAAACCCAATACTTATCCCAACACCAAAACCAAGAAATAAACAAAGCCACAAGCTTACCTTAGCTTCTAGAACCAACAAGAACCTTGTTCTCGCCACAAATAACCAACAACAAGCTTGAATCAAAGATAGTAAATGAAAAGAATGGAACCCTAGCTCTCCCTTGAAGAGAAGAATCGAGAAGAGTGAAGAAAGATTGAGAGAAATGAGCCAACTCTTGTATTTAAGCACTTAAAGCTCCAAAAACACGACTTTTGAAAAAATCGCTGGGCGGACATCTTTTTCCGCCCGAGCACGGACCTTTCGGCCAAAACAAATTTTTCCCGAACATGTCCCGCCCAGGCGCACATTAATTCCCGCCCGGGCGCGCACTCAACGCACATCCACTTCAAAGATCGCTTCCGAAATGCCTCTTCCCTTCATAATTTGGAAAAGTGGTAAACTGGAAAGTTGTATCCCTATGTATTTTCTTGAATCTCCCCAAATTTCAGGTCATTTAGAGATAAGAGTAAAAGGTTATGCTAAATTTCCCTACATCTGTCACTGGAGGAACAACAAACACACAACACACTTCGGGGCACTTTTGGCTTACCTTCCACAATGATTTGAACAAAACTCAAAATAAGAAAGTTATAGCCTTATGTCATATCTTTCTAATGGAAGTGGTCTCACCTCATTTGGGTCAATATACAATTTATCATGAATTTAATCGTAACGCCGCTACAATAACACTGCACATCATCTATAACCGACCATACTATAAATCATAACTCGAAACTCTTAACATCCAAACTATACTTAAACTTGACCAAATAGTCTGTAAACATAAGAAATCTTGAACCGTACCGTTCACCAAGCTTGGATATTACAGCTATTGAATTTTTCATAAAAGTCATTTAAGATTCTTTTGTCCTCATTTTGACATTCTCAAACTTTTAAATGGCTACATAGAGTTTATTTTATTTTGTCTGGTCATTTTTTTCACATATCTGGATCAAATTCTGTCATATTTCCTTTGCAGAAGAGCATATTTTGATCTTGCTAAAAATATTTGTCATTAATTTTATATTGAATGTACTTGGATACATTATAAAGGTTTTATTTCTTCTTATCATCACTAGTCCATTCACATCCGTGTTTCTCCAACATTTGTGATGCAACTGCCACAGTTGAATTTGCTTTCATGATCTTAATGAGACAATCAGTAATGACATACACATGTCATCGTCTTGTGGTACAAGCTGATTTTTCATTCTTATTTTTCAGTCATCAAAGTATTCTCTTGAGAACATGAGAATTTTTCTTAAGGATGTCATTGCTTACACAATAGATGTTTAACAACGAGATAAATCTGCTCTGATACATATAGGTTTTCCGCAGCGCACATTGCAAGCTGCAAAGTTCCAAGCCGTTAAAAGTTCAGGATTATCCGCAGCGTGCACGTGCACGCTGTTTATACTATTATCAACAGCGTGCATGTGTACGCTGTTAATACAACTTTTCGCAGCGTGCAATGTACGCCGCTAATAGGCATAAAAAAATAAAATATTAGCGACGGTTTTTGATAAACTGTCGCTTATTGGCGACGAATAAAATCAACCAAACCGTCGCTAATTTAGCGACGGTCTTTAAATTTAGTGATCTTTAATAATTTCGCGACGGTTACTAAACCGTCGCTAAATTTTGCGTAAAAATAAAAAAAATTTACTTTTACAATTTAATAATTTTTTATAAAATGTACCATACAACTATAATAATAATACTAATGATTATAATTAACAATGAAAAAATTAACAAAAAATTAAAACAAAAACATGTATTAAATCGAAACTAAAATCGTATAAGTAGAGAAAATTTTAAGTGTTCGAAGTTGTGGGAGGAACGGATATAAATAGTGAATATGCGATTTTTTTAGCGACGGTTTTATAATAAAACGTTGCCGATGTATGTTTATTAGCGACGGTTACTAATAACCGTCGCCGATTTGGATCGGCGACGACTTTCTTTAAACCGTCGCTAAATTTGAATCGTCAATTTTTTTAATTAGCGACGGGTTTAGTCACAAACCGTCGCTAATTTAAAAAATTTGCACTCTTTTTCCACAGCGTGCTAATAATATGCATGCCGTGAATAATATTATTGACAGCGTGCGATTAATGTACGCCGTTAATGTCTTAACACGATTTTTTTTTAAAAAATGATTTACTATCCGCAGCGTGCTTTCAATGCACGCCGTCGATAGTAATATTTGCAGCGTGCTTTAACGCACACCGTTAATAGTATCAAGTTAGTATCTGCAGCGTGCTTTGAATGCATGCCGTCCATAGTAATATCCGCAGCGTGCTTTGAATGAACGCTGCGGATAGTAATATCATTAGCGTTCTTTTAATACACGCCGTTAATAGTATGAAGTTAGTATCCACAGCGTGCTTTGAATGCACGCCGTCGATAGTAATATCTGCAGCGTGCTTTTAATGCACGCCGTTAATAGTTTCAAGTGCAACACTATTAACAGCGCACATATGGGTGCACGCCGTGAAAAGTAGTATTCGCAGCGTGCTTTTAATGCACGCTGTTGATGACGTGCTGCGGAAAATCATTTTTCTTGTAGTGAGTAGATGATACAAGAATGAGTGTGAATAATAATATAACAAGTGATCTTCTTAATCAAATAGAAATTTTAAGCGTGTGTTGGATTTGTTGATCTTGAATATATTAAAATGTTGAGTACGGGAGTGATTGACTAATTGTTTTTCGAGAGAGACATAGATAGATTGCTGGTTGTTTGTGAAACACTCGAAAATCTTTATATAATCCTTTTTCAACATTAGGATAAGAGCGGCTCTATTGCCTATTGAGAATAACTGAATCAATTTTAGACTTGTCATTTTTTTGTACCCAAATATGGTAGAATAAATAAATGATCAGTACGATTCATTTAATAGTATTTAATGAAGATGTTATTGATTAAAATATCACAATAAATAGAAACAATCTCTGAACAAAGCGGTTATAAGATTTAGTTTAATCTGTCATGTCATCATAAACGACAACCAGTATGACTAATTTTCTGTTTATAATAATAAAGGCTACTGTTTCTTCATGTTAAAAAAATACTAAAACATTAGTATGCAGAAGTCTTCTACTATTTTATTCATAGGACATGTTTTACTTTTCTTAAGCTATCAAAGAGTTGTGGTTTTTTGCAGGCCATTTAAATCACCACAATTAAGATATTCCTAATATTATATTAACCAAAAACTGAATTAGTTTTTAATTTGGACGGGTTAACTATACAATAAAATTCTTCAAAATTGAATGAGATACGTTTGAGTTATAAATTACTAAATTTATTTTATAAATTAAAAATTTAAAAGATATATATGTTAAGTGGATTAAAATAATGTAATGGATAAATAATAATGTGACTAGTTTGATTGATTAAAGATTGATACTACGCTTTATTAATAATTACAGATTTATCCTTCAATCATTAAAAATGATTATTTCATATGGTGAACTGTGATTTTGATTAAAAATAAATTGTTTTTTCTGTTTTTTTCTCAGATTTTTTTTTTATTTTAACATTTTCTCTATTATATTTTTTTCTATTTTTTACTGGATAGTTTTTAACCTAGCTGGGACAATTTGTTTAGTCAAACGTTTGGTCGTATTGATTTATAAAATCATTGATAAAAAATTAAGAATTCATTAGACTCAAATTTAGTTCTTAGATATTGTAATATCCATTGTACTACTCTTTTTGAGTCTGCAATCACATCTTTCGTGATAGTTAATGACACCTTACTCACAGAACTCCCAACTCCTTGCAGTGAAGTATGCGTCTCACCAAGTCTCGAAACTAAGACCTCGTCCATTTCTATTTTGGTTATCATGAGAAATGTTATTATAGGCCCAAAATGGATAGTGTCATCTTTTATTGGATACTGTCACCTTTTATTGTAAGGCCCATGACATTATCTCTTTTGGATATACAATCACATCTTTCATAGTAACTCATGATACATTACTCACATTCTTTATTTTTGGCATTCAAATGAAGTTGAAAAAATTACAGAACATAGTTCCTGGAGGGCGAGTCTTGAAACATGACAGGATTTTTAATAGCCAAGTCTGATGAACGGTACGGTTTAAGTTTTCGTATGTTTATGGATTATTTGGTTTAGATGTTAAGAGTTGTGATTATGGGTCATAGTATTGTTGATTATTATTGTTTTGTGGCATTGTTGATATTAGTTGATGGTAGTTGTATTGTATCAGCGTTGCGATTCGATTTTAGTTGCATAAGAGTTTGTTTTGGCCGAGACCAGACCGCACCCGCAGTAATTTGAGCAGCGCCCTCGCGGTCTTTATGGCAGCATTTTTGGTGGATTGCCGAACAGACACCACACCCGCGGTGAGATAGTTACCGCACCCGCGGTGGAGGCACCGCATCTGCGGCAAGTTTCAGAGCGCACCTGCGCTCGACATTTTCAGATTTTTGGTTGTGTTGCCGAGGGCACACCGCACCCGCGGTGCATGTTGGAGCGCACCCGCGGTGCATGAATAGTCAAAGCGTGTTTTCGGATTTTAAGTGATATAATTGGATGAGTTGGCTCATTTCCCTCATTTCCTTCCCCTCATTCTCGATTTTTCTCTCCTTGGAGCCTTGGAGACTAGGGTTTCCTCATTTCATTCATTTCCTTCTTTGATTCTTGCATCTTGGTGGATTATTGTTGAGAGAAGAAGGTTATTTTGGGATCAAGGACGCTAAGGTAAGCTTTTGATTTAGTTTATTCTTAGTTTTGATGTTGGGAGAAATCATGGGTTTGGTGATGGTGTTGGTTTTATGGATTATTGATATGGGTTTATGATTATTGAGATAATGATGGTGCAACTTATGGGTTTTTGTTGTAGGTGGTATACCAAGAGTTTAGATTCAAGTGTTCTATTGGTTGTAAGTGGAATTTCATTCCTTGTGCTCACATGATATTATATGTATGGTGTTTCAATGGTTTTAATGTGCTATTCCCTTCATTTGATTCATGTTATGTATTGATACACTTTGTTGTATATTGGAGGAATTTTATGTCTCAATTATTGTCAAAGAGAATACAAAAGAAAGAGTATGCAAAGTGTTTGTTTAAATGCCAAAGTGAGAGTTCAAATGATTTATGGATTCATAGATACATAGTCAGAGATTGCATGCAATTAGTTGATCAACGACCATAGGCTTATATCCCTCAGAGTTATCGTTTTATATCGATGGGATATAGATACGGAGACAAAGATACTATATAGATATCAATCCAACAGAGAAAAGAGAAATACATCGTTATTGTTATTCATACTATGATATTCACGTTTTAGAGTTGATGGTATTTAATGTTTTCAAAGCCATTTTACAGAGTATGCTATGTCTCATTGCTATGTAAGAGTTCCACTTGCTGAGTTTATACTCAATTCAGTTATTTCATGTGATGCTGAACAGAGCGACGGGCCGGGACGTTGATTGGAGCCGGGGTCATATGCATACCCAAGATGGAAGGAAGAAGTTATTTTGCTAGCATTTTGACATGATCACAAGAATGATATTTTGCTTTTTGTTGTATCATTTTATTGATCATGTGTATACTTTTGATTATATATGAAATGTATTTTGAATCCTTCTTCCCTTCAAGTAAAATTTTAAATTCCGCTGTTATTTTATTAAAACCGATCAGAGGGCGTTACATTTAGTGGTATCAGAGCACCGTTCTTCGGACCAATGCATATGACTTCGTCTACTTTCAACGGTCCGGGTATGTCTTCTTCTTCATCTATTCATTTTTATCTATTGATATGTATTGTGTGAGCACATTGTAGGAGTATGCCTCCTAAGAGAAAGGCTGCAGAGGGTGAGGATAGTTCTTCCTCTAGAGTTGTCGATGAGTTCGGCAAGTTGTTGAAAGAGCAAGCTAAGGTCCATAGTGAGCAGATCCAGCAGTTGATTCGTATGCAAGGTACAAGCCAAGGTAGAGGTCAAGTGAGAGGCCAAGTGGCATAAGCAGTTGGTACCGATGAGATCTTTACTGCTTTCAAGATGATGGATCCGCCTGAGTTTGCAGGAAGCACTGATCCGTTGGTGGCCGTAGAGCGGGTCAAGGCACTTGAGGCTATTTTTGATCATCTCAACTATGAAGACAAGGACAGAATCAGTTGTGCAGTGTTCATGTTAGTTAAAGGTGCAAGTATTTGGTGGAATGCTACCAAGGTTAGTGTGGATTGTTGCAACTTTGATTGTTACACTCCCGAGAGCAGGTTGTCCACAAGTAGTATAATTCGGTGAGTTCGAATATCGTATCAACGAGGAAGCTAAGGTAATTACAAGTCCACTACAATGTCTTTTTATTTTTATTTTTTTTTAAGTTATTTGAATCTTTAATTGGTAATTTTTTATTGTTCAAATTTTAATTAAGTAGTTGAGATTAAAGGATCCACTCTTGGTATTTTAATAAAGTTAACATTAACGAACATTATTGAAATCCACAAAATAAAATGGTTTCATTATATTAAATAATCATATTTATATTATGTTATATATTATTATCTTATAAGTATATAATATATACCAAAACTTATAAATGTTGTCAAGTATTTATTGTGCTATATATATATTTGTAAACACTAAATCAAGGTTCTCACTTTAAATGGTTGGTAAACCAAACTAACATTTAAATGGTACAAAGAAATTAATAATATGATATATTTATATATAGTAAATCAAGGTTCCCACTTTAAATGGTTGGTAAAACCAAACGTATCATATATACGAATCCTCGTACGAATGAAAGGCAAGCACGAATATCGAAATCGCACCCTCAATTCAATAACAAACAATGAACGATTATGTTGTCCCGATCTTTTGAAACAAGTAACGATTTTGTTATATTCACCTCTAAGTGATTATAACTTAGCAACAAATATCAACGATAAAACAATTGAATTTCAAACGAACCTTCAAAGAACTTGTTTTGACAATCCGAGCGAAGAACAATCGACAAACGCCACAAAGATGTAATTCTTTGATAAGTTTGATTTTGATTTTGAACACAAAGCTTTTGCCTTGTAAATTTGAGAGAAATCTCAAAAACTTTTATATATCATTCATCATAATTCGTTCATGGTCTGATACACTGAATATATATTAAATAAAGTATGAAAAAGTAGTGTAAAAAGGCTTAATTAAGATAACAAGAAAATTTGACACGGAAGTTGACAAAAGACCGCGGGTGCGCTGCAGACCGGACCGCGGGTGCGGTGCCGCTTCGGCGAAGTTCGGCTATAAAGGACCGCGGGTGCGATCCTTTTAAGAGCGTGGGTGCGCTCGTTGAACCGCGGGTGCGGGCTAGCTTGACCGCGGGTGCGGTCCTGCTTCGGCAATATTCTCTTAAATTTGATTATTATGGACCGCGGGTGCGGTCCCTGAACTGGCGTGGGTGCGCTGCACCTTCGGCAATTGTGCTTGAATAACATTCCAAAAACCTCCAATATTATTCCCATGATTCCCAACCTTCTCTAATTTAGACATCCAACTTGTAGGACTTCCTTGATAGCTCATCATGAGTCCTTGAAGTGCATCTTTAAACTTCTTACTTCTTCCCCTTGTTATAGGTCCTTCGGGCAACTCCAACGACTCCCATGCTTTCTTTAGTGCTTGATCAACCACGTTTGCATCAACATTGTTGTATTAAAATGTATTTTTAAAGGTTATTCGAGTTGCGATTGAGGAACGGAGACCGAGGGCTGAAAAATGTAAAATTTTTGTAATAAATAATTATTTTTAATTATTTAAAATATGGTCAATGCTTTTTAAGTATTTTCGAAAATAAAGGGTTTTGAGGTGATTTTATACGTCGAGACGTAAATTTTATCGGTGTTGGTTTTTCAACTAAAATACGAGCTTTTTGGCAACCCGACTAATAAATTCACATATTTAATTAAAGAAAAACTTTGTTAATATTTTATTTAAATCCTAATTAGACTAATGGGATTAATTGAGAGGCTTAATAGGCCTAAAAGCCTTGAGGTTGATTAATTAGTATTTGAAGTATTAATTAATCAAAAACCCTATTCTAGAAACCAAAAACAATCGGCCACCCTCTTTCAAAAATAGAAAACTCTCCCCACCCCTCTCTCATACACACACACGGCACATATACAATTTGGGAAGGATTTTCAAACGTGCTAGCAAGTTCAAGTCAAGGTTCTTGTCCGTTCTTCGCAAATCGTCAACGGTTTTTCATGCATATAATAAGCAAAGGCACGCCATATTTCTTCCTTTTCTCATATTTCACACAATAGTAATTATTTTAAACTATTTTGCATGAAAAACAAGGAACACCTTATTATATTTTCGTTTTCCAGGCATATGTGATTTCTAAAGCATGATTTATGATCCAAAAAGCATATATATTATGTTTTTGAGGGCTGCCATGATTAGGACTTGAACAATCATGAATACACGTGAGTTTAGAGTCCTAAGAACAAACCAAAATGCTGCACAACCAGAACACACACAAGCTGGAACCAAAATTTTGTCATGGTATATGTAGGGCTCGATTGTGAGGGGCTGTGATGCATGGCTTGGCTTGGGCCACGGCTGGGGCTTGGCTTGGATCGGGGAAAGAGTCCTAGCCATGCTAGGACTCGAGATCAAGGGTTGGGGATGTGGGGACCCGGACGCTAATCATCTTTTTAATCATGATTGGGACTAATTAGTCAATTATAGTAATCAGGGTCTAAATTTTTTTTTTTTAAAATGCGGAAGGTAATGGAATCAAACTTCTATACATATCAGTATAAAAGTATAACTCTTGTAAAATATACAATCATACATATCTCAGGTTCAACAACTAACTATCAAGTGTTTAAACCCTATCTCTAGTCCAAGTCCGTAGTCTCCACTCTAACTCGATCTTTCTTCATCTCTGTGACCCTGAACATGTCCCACCTGTTGCCATGCACACATACAAACAAGACAACAGCCGGAAAACTCCGGTGAGATATAAATATCCCAGTATAAACAATGTATTACATGCAATCATATAAAACATATATAAAAGCATAAACAAACATCAAAACATGTATCTAGTCTGACTACATGAATCAATGACTTGTTAGAGTAGGTGCCCGTCGAGCCAAGTGTTGGCCGAGTGTTCACAATGAAACTCTATGTATAAGCAATCTTTATTTTAGTAATATTTGATATTATTATTTTGGCACATCTTTATCTGTATACCCATGCTAGTTGCATAGATAAAGCCCTTGAATATACAAATAGTAGAAAGAATATGAGATGCTCATATGATGAGTATCATGAAACTCATATTTTTAATACTGTATATTCTAAACGGTTCCTAGTCGATTCAGCCGCCACTAAGAAGGATATAGGCCGCTCGAGTTAGAGACTAGTATCTGCGATGTGAGTACCATGTTTAATTGGTAGGGGACATTGTGATGTCCGAGCATGCAGATAGGTGCTCCTGGTAGAGTCCACTTAACAACCCTCCATTAAAGGACTTTCCAAGTGGTTCTCACTTATCGAGTGGAAACGTCCTAGTTTATGGTTGTACACCATTAGTCCTTATGACCCGGGACAACATTGAGACTCTATGTGCTAGCATTTCACTTTGACTTGTTTACTGACTCTTATGGGGTCATCAGGTGGCAAGGTTGGGTGTCATGTCGAAATATATAGGAGTCGATGCATTGTAGTCGGGGATTCACCGCTTACCTTCGGGTATGGATATCCTATGTGTTATCATGTGTATGTAGGTTGAAATCTCTGGCCAGAGTATGGTTGTAATTATGAAAGGGGTTTCATAGATTACACCATTGATGCAACTACGACATGACACATAGTATCGATTCATTGACAACTCTCGATAAACCAATGGTTGTCGAATCGGTCGGGATATATGAGTTGAAGGGACCGTACTGTACGCTAACCATAATGGAATGGTTCTTGCCAGCACTATCATTTGATACCTAGGGAATCATGTAAGCGATGCTGCTAGGCGTTTAACATGATTGGTTGGGTACTATCAGACTTGAGTTCTGACGTTCTTGTTATCAAGGAGTTGATAAGTAAGAATGGAGCAATTGTGGTATGCTCATATAAGGACATGTTTAGTCCGAATCACATCGAGATGTGAACCCACGGCTAGTTGTATCAATGAACCATTGAGGGCCACACAAGTACTAGCTTTCTAGATCCCGTTGAGAAGTAAAAATAGTTCAATGTGTTGAACGGCTTATAAAGGAGTTTATAAGCGTGAGGAAAAATTAGAAGTATGACTTCTATAAATGAGAAACTAGTTCAATGTGTTGAACGGCTTATAAATGAGTTTATAAGCGTAAAGAAAATAGAAGTATGACTTCTATGAGAGAAATGTAAATTTTAATTTATGGAAGTGTTCCTAAATTAAAAGTTGGCCAAGTGAATAATGTATTTGAAAATTGTGATTTTCATAAACATTATTATGGACTAAATTAAATTAATTCATGTGTTGAATTAATTAAACACTAGTGGACCTAGTAGAGTCCAAATAATTAAATTAATTCAAGTGTTGAATTAATTAAATTATATTGAGTCTTGTAGAGCTCAATTTAAATTAATTATTGAACTAGTGGGACTTGGGTAAATTCAAGTATTGTTTAATTAGTCTCAAATATGTTTGAGATAATTAAATTTAGTCCATGGTTTTTAATTTGTTAAAAACCATATAATATGCATGCATGGGAGGTGAAAGGTTGGGAGACTACTTTTTGATTTTTCAAGGCATAGCATGCACCTTTTTGACTCTACTTTTCCCACAACCAAAAAAATGTCTCTCCTTCTCTCCAAGGATGAATAGTGCCGAAAATACTATTCACTTTCTCTCCAGTTTTTCTTTCTTCAATGGTTGAAGAAACACTCTCTTCTCAAATGAAAAATCCTCATATTTTTCTAGTGCAAAATATGAGGGGATCTACCTAGTTGGTGGTGGGCTTAATTTGAAGATAAGATTCAAGGTAGGAGGAAGCTTGTAGATTTCTTCATGCCATTCAAGAGCTTTGTTGTTTAACAACAAAGTTGGAGCCATACATCAATCCTTGTGATTGATAGGTAAAACTTCTAAACACCCTATGTATGACATTATTTGGTGTTTTTTGTATTTGCTACACAATATAGTAGAGGTGGCCGAAATTTATCATGAAAAATAAAAATTTTAAACTTCTGTTGCGCTTCCGATCACCGTAACCGATCCCCTTTCAAGTGGTATCAGAGCTATGGTTACGATTTTGTGTAGCAACTACAAGATATTATGTTGAGATCGATTTCTAACCGCATGAGGTGAAGTTTTGCAACGATTCAAGGCCGGGTTTGGGGCGGCTTTTGGGCAGCAAGTTGCTGCCCATTTCGGGCAGCTTGGGCTGCCCGAGGGGCTGCCCGAAACGGGCAGCAAGGGCAGCCCCCGAACAGCCCCCATTTTAAAATAAAAAAAAATAAATTTTTGTTGCCGGAATCCGACGACGGAGCTCCGGCGACGGCGATGACGACTAGGGTTTCCAAAAGTGTTTTGGAATATCAAAGTGTCATGGGCCTTGAGTTGTTGGGCCATTAGATGGCTAACATGTTTGTGAATTTTAAATGGGCCGAAAATGTTTTTGGTGAAAAATGAGTTTTTGGGCCCTTAAGTTTAAAATTACAAAAGTTGCAAATATTTTCTCATGAAATAAATATTTTAAGTTGGACTTTAAATATTTATAGTAAATGGTGATTTACAAGAAATTCGGTTATAAATAAATTAATTTGAAAGTAGACAAAGGTGTTTGTATACTTTGTTAATTTAGTTTATAATCGTGGCGGTTAGTGATTCGATCAAGATATATAATATTGGATCAATTAATTATTGTGATAATTAATTGATGGTGTATGATATGTGATATTATGCATGAAGGATGATCAAAAGCCCAAACCAAATTTGCTAGGTGTATGCTAGGATATTTTGTGTTGAATGATTGTAATAATTATCAATTTATAAAGTGGGCTTGGTTTATGGCCCGTTCCCACCCCATGAGTTGTATCCCAATTTGCCATGGATATTTATTTGTAAATATTAGTATAGTGGATGATCAAGATTGGAAGATGGTGGCCATGATGATTATGAAGAATGAAGACATGTAGATATTGGAAGCTTATGTAATAGTTGCATTTGCATCCCGTGCATTTCCCTAGGATTGGACCTAGGCCCGTGTTTAGCTCACACGGTCCATTAGTATTGGGGCGATTGATCATCCTTGTTTGTTTACTGTTTATAATATATGCATGATATGTTATAAATAATGAGTATGTGCGTTATTATTATGATAATAACAAAGTTGCATGAATCCGGCAAACATACGATCAAACATGGCGAGCTTTTAAAATAAAATTAATGATGAGACCTTTCAAAATTAAAAACCCTCATTTTGAATAAGATTCAAAATTAATATCAAGCCCGAAAAGGGGAATTATAAATTTGTTTATAATTTCCATGTCTTCCATCGACAATGGGTGCATGATGAACGCTACCCGTACTCGGGGCTCGGCTCATATTATTGGAGAGCTTTGGGTGCCGGAAAGCTGTGACATCCATTGACATAGTGATGTGAACTACGTGGAACTCCCATGATTTCGGCTCATATTATTGAGGGAACTCATGGCGACCGTCCATTAAGGTTCAACATCGATGGGTAAGGCTTGACACGTGAAGATGAACGACGTCATATAATTGGGTCCTAATCAAACGTGAGACAAAAGTTTACGTAGAGGGTTGCATTGTGATGCAATTGGAAACTACCTTTTAGGAATTGTGATTGGCTGATATTATTCGGGATCATAATTCGCTAATTGGACCTTACGTACCTACTGAGGAAAGGAGTTTCCCGTTTTCACTAGAGGGTAGTGAAAGATGTCAAAACAGTGGGAGCAAATATTTATGAAGTAAAAGTCCAAACTTCATATCTTACTAAATATTTTAAAATAGTCATCAACATTTATCTGTTTTTACTTTTCAGTACAAATTGACAATGTCTTCGATTCGCAATCCGATATCCATAATACTCGAAAAACACATATTAACTGGACCTAATTACCTCACTTGGCTAAGAAACCTGAAAATCGTCTTGAATTCGGAAAGGGTAGCATATACACTGACAGAGTCGCCCCCTGTTGAGGCTCCGACTGACTGCAATCCTGAGGAATTGCAGGCTTACAAGGAATGCTGTGACCATGACTTGATAGCCAGGTGTTATATGCTGACTTCTATGAATGATGAGCTGCAGAGGCGTTTTGAGGCTGCAAAGAGTGCAGCTGACATTCTTTTGCATCTCAAGGAGCTCTTTGGTGAGCAAACACGGCCTCTTAGGCATGCTACCGTCAAGGAGCTGATCACTATGCGCATGCGAGATGGGGCCTCGGTCCATGAGCATGGCCTGAAGTTGATTGGGCTCGTGGACAAGCTCGTTGGCATGGATATGATCTTGCCTTCGAAGTTGACCACCGACGTGTTGCTGTTATCATTGCCTAGCTCATTTGATTCTTTTGTGGTGAACTTCAACATGAACAAGATGGAGCCGACCCTTGAGGAGTTGGTAAATATGCTTGTTACGTTTGAATCCACTATCAAAAAGGAGAAGTTGGTTCTTTATGTGGGTTCTTCATCTGGTACGAAGATTGATCCACATGGGAAGGGAAAGAAGAGTTCTTTCCAACGTCCCAAGAAGAACGTGCCCTTGATGAGGCAATCTCCGAATCCCGTTGTGGCAGCCACACCAGTTAAGGCTGACAAGACTAGTGATGTTTGTCATCACTGCAAGAAGCCTGGACATTGGAGGAGAAATTGCAAGGAATATCTGGCCCAGAAGAGTTCTGGAAACGGTATGTTCTAAATTGAAGTAAACATTTCAATTAACTCTACTTCTTGGGTATTAGATACCGGTTATGGATCACATCTCTGTAATGGGAAGAAGTAGAAAGCTTAAGGAAGGTGTGACCTTCTAGAAGATGGGCAATGGAGCAAGAGTTGCTGCCAAGGCTGTTGAAGATGTTTATTTATTGTTGAACAATAGTTTTAAGTTAATTTTATGAGATGTTTTGTTTGTACCTAATTTTGTGAAAAACATTGTTTCCATTTCTATGCTGATAAAAATGGATATTCTTGTTTATTTTGCAAAGATGTTTGCAACATTTACATGAATGAATGTTTGATTGGTACTGGTGAACTTGAAAACGATCTCTATAACTTAAAATTAAAAGATATTCCATTAAATGTCCATTCAAAGGCATACACCATATGAGATATGGATGGGTAAGCCTCCTAAGTATTCTTATCTTAGAATATGGGGGTGCCCTGCTAATGAAGCAGGTAGTGTGAGATAAATTGGATAGTCGATCCATTTTGTGCTACTTTGTGGGATATCCAAGGAATTCAGTTGGATATCATTTCTATCATCCTCAAGAAACAAAGGTGTTTGTTTCTAGGAATGCAACCTTTTTGGAAAGGGAATTTCTATTGGATAGAAAATGGGAGATGATAGAACTCGAAGAGGTTCGAGAGACACCCACAATTATAGAACCCACACCCGAAGAGCCAAGTGAGGAGATACAAGCTCCTAAAAGATCCGAGAGAGTCTCGAGACCACCTATGAGGTATGGGCTGCTTCTTGAAGAGGGCCATGATGAGCCTATCCATGGATGTGATCCAAGGACCTTCAAGGAAGCATTATCTGATGCCGATTCATCCTAAATGGCTTGAAGCAATGGAATCAAAGATGAATTCCATGCATTCGAACCAAGTGTGGAATCTCGTGGATCCACCTGAGGAAATTGTTCCCATAGGGTGTAAATGGATTTACAAGAGGAAACTTGGGGCGGATGGGAAGGTATTGACCTTCAAGGCGCGATTGTTGGCAAAAGGATATACTCAAATACAAGGAGTTGACTTTGAGGAAACCTTTTCACCAGTTGCAATGTTCAAGTCCATAAGGATTTTGCTAGCCATAGCTGCATGGTATGACTATGAGATATGGCAGATAGATGTCAAGACAGTCTTTCTTAATGGGATTTTAAGAAAGTGATTTACATGTCTCAACCTGAAGGGTTTACATCTGTCGGAAGTGAGCATATGGTATGCAAACTTCAGAGATCTATTTATGGTCTAAAGAAGGCATCTAGGAGTTGGAACCTCAGATTCGATAGTACGAATAAAGAGTTGATTTACTAAGAATCCTGAGGAACCCTATGTGTATAAGAAGTTCAGTGGGAGTGTTGTGACATTCCTGGTGCTTTATATTGATGACATTCTACTCATTGTGAATGATGTAGGAATGTTGCAATCAACTAAGATATGGTTAGAGAGTATGTTCTCGATGCAGGACTTGGGTAAAGCATCCTTTGTATTAGGAATACAGGTCTATAGAGATAGATCGAAAAGTGTAATGCCCAAGATTTTATAACATGTTAGTTTGAGATTATTGATTTTGAGTGGACATGATTATAATCAGGTTATTTTAAGATTAAATTGAGATAATAGTAGTGGTGGGCGAAAGTGACTCGCCCGGGTGGACGTTTTTGACCGCCCGAGCGAGAATGCCTAGGAGAAGAGGGCCGAGAGTCACTCGCCCGGGCGGATGTTTTGACCGCCCGAGCGAGGCTGCTGGAATGGGCGAGGGCCGAAGTTACTCGCCCGGGCGGCAACTTTCGACCGCCCGAGCAAGAGATGTGTTGTGCGAAAAGTAAAGCCACTTGTCCTTGGCCATGCAAGATATATAATATGTGTCTTTATTTCATTTCCCTCACCTTGTTGCAGACTGAAAATCGAGAACTCCTAGAAAAGCTTCAAGCTTCATTTCCTTTAGGTTTTAGATGGTGATTTTGAAAGAGTCATACATCCAAATTTTAATCCGATTTCGGTTTTGAGCTCCTCTCTTCGAAGGCTTCAAAAGGATGTAAGTATATCCCATTTTCAGCATGATTCAGATTTGAGATGTTGGAGAAATTATGATTTGTTTAGAGATATGGGTTCTTGATCTATTGAGCTTACTATATTTATTTCCGGATCGAATTTTAGACACCGTATGCTATGGGTTCGATTTTACAGCTTATGTCATGTGGGAATGATGCAGATTTTGGAATGTATGTTGATATTTGAATGAGATGATGAGTTAGTGATATTGAGAGTAGTATTGTTGTGAGATATCGGTACCGAAATATACGCCGTTATGCCGTCAATGTGGTACCAAGATTGAATATTATTTGCATATGAGTTGATTTGAGTTGTGTTTTGATAGAATATATCTACACATTATCATTTCAGACTAAACTTGACAGAGTTGACATACTGATCTCGAGACTTTGACACCGACTGTTCAACAAGAAAGGTATAAATCATGTTGTTTGGGAAGCCACAACTCAAATAAGATATTATTTGAGTTTCCCAAATTAAAATCACATACTAGAATTGGTTGTATTTAATTGTAACATGTTATGACTTGTTTATAGAATTATATTCAAATCTTGTTACATGATTTTGCTTTGATTATAGAATTGTATTCAAGCATGTAAGATTATTGTGATATTCAGATATGAATATGAGCATGCTTTGTTACAGGTTGATAATCATTGCATTTAAGATAGGAGCGTCGTTGACAGTCATTGTCAACTATCTAGATGTTCGGTGTATCTCAGCTTAGGAGCAGCCTTGACTCCTATTGTAGTCGTTGATACAGCTCAGACCGAAGTCTAGGAATAAGACGTACAGTCACCCCGAGTGGGAGGGTAGGTGACAGCCTTTGACGTCTTATTCACACCGGGATCCCTAGAGTTCTAGTCGAGTCGAGTCCAGACATGGGTTGATTCGCATTGCATTGCATGTTTATATGATTGTCATTCATGATAGCATGTTTCATGTTTAGATTGATTATATGCATGTATACATGTTTATACTGGGATTTGTTCTCACCGGAGTTTCCGGCTTTTGTTATGTCTGTATGTGTGCATAACAACAGGTGGGGCAGGATCTGGGTCACGCAGAGGATGAGAGATGGACATAGCGTGGTGATCTCGGGCTTAGCAGAAGAACTAGTAGTTGTACTTTTGACATGTACTGTATTTACTTACTAGTTGTTAATAATGGTTGGAACAAGACATGTTGTACCTTATGTTTGTAATTTAAATAAAGAATGTACGCTTGTTTATATACATTAGATTTAATGTTGTAAAACGAAAAATTTGACCCACTTTTTATACTAACGATCCATTTAATCCCAAAGAAAAGAGTTAGAGCCCGGGTCCCCACAACAGGTGGTATCAGAGCCGTAGGTTCTATAGACTAAGATAGGATAGAATGAGCGGGGTAGATCGAGTCTTCTTCCTTGCTCTATGATATGCTAGCATGTTTATTGCTTTCCTTATTACATGTTGTTTGTTATTTGATTGATTACAGCATGTATTGGTTAAGACTGAATTAGAACCGATTCTAGATCAGAGGTAACTGACTAGAGGAGGGCTGAGACAGTTGTATATCTTATATTCTAATCAGTTGGATTATTAGATACATGCCTCCTAGAAGAGCAGTTGTGCCAGTACGACCACCAGCACAAGAACAGGGTAGCACATCCGGGGATACGATGGATGTCACTGCTACGCCCATGGAGACTCTATTAAAGCGATTCCAGTCATTCCGACCACCGACCCTCAAGGGTACAGTAAATGCAATCGAATGTGAAAGCTGGTTGGAGGATATCGAAATGTTATTCGAGTCGCTGGAATATAGTGACGAGAAGCGAGTGAAACTCATTGGCCATCAACTGCAAGACGTGGCTAAGTATTGGTGGGTGAATATAAGGAGAGCACTAGAACAGCGTGGCACCGAGGTTACATGGAAAGCATTCAAGACGGAGTTTTATCAGCGATTCTTTCCTGTGTCCTACCGTAAAGATAAAGGCGCTGAATTTGCCAACCTGAGACAAGGGCAATTGAACATTGAAGAGTACGTTGCTAAATTTTCTTCCTTGCTTCGCTTTGCCACTCACGTTTCAGGTAGTGATGAGGCCGTAGCAGATCAGTTTATAAATGGCCTGAATCCAGATATCTTTACGTTGGTGAATACGGGGAGACCCAATAATTTCGCTGAAGCATTGAACCTTGCCAAAGGAGCAGAAGCAAGGTTGCTGAGACAACGGAGTGTTCCGTATGTGGCTCCGAGTCCGAGACCGCCACTACCTTCAGTACAACCTCCTCCTCGATTCGAAAGTGGTGGTAGCAGTAGTGGACGCAAAGATCAGTTGAAAGTGAAGGGCAAACAGTTTAAGAGGGCAGGGAGCAGTTCTTCGAGCTCCAGCGGGTCAAGACAGAGAGGTTTTGGCCAGAGTCTAGAGGTGGCCAGACAGGGAGTCAGCCTCAGAGACAACAGGCTCAGGTGTTTGCATTGACAGAAGAGCAAGCACAAGATGCCCCAGATGATGTTATTGCAGGTAACTGTTCTCTTTGCGGTTATCCTGCTTATATATTGATAGATACGGGCGCATCACATACATTCATATCAGAACGATTTGCATTATTGCATTCTCTGCCTGTTGAGTCTTTGTTAGATGTCGTGTCTATTACTTCTCCGTTGGGAAGTGGTTTGATAGCTGTGACCACGGTTAGACATTGCATCTTACGGTTTGAGGGTCATGAAATTGATCTAGATTGCATAGTACTCGGGTTAGATGATTTTGATTGTATTGTTGGAATTGACATGTTAACAAAGTACAGAGCCACCGTGGATTGTTTCCACAAGATTGTCAGATTCAGACCAGAAATGACAGACGAGTGGAAATTCTACGGGAAGGGTTCCAGATCTCGGATTCCCTTGATTTCGGCTTTGTCTATGAATAAGCTGTTACAGAATGGAGCAGATGGGTTCCTTGTGTATGCTGTAGATGTACAAAAATCTAGCCCGACATTGGCAGATTTGCCAGTAGTACGGGAATTTGCCGATGTATT
This sequence comes from Primulina eburnea, assembly GCF_022965805.1. NCBI lineage: Eukaryota > Viridiplantae > Streptophyta > Magnoliopsida > Lamiales > Gesneriaceae > Primulina > Primulina eburnea. The sequence goes on along the minus strand of NC_133106.1, from coordinate 13,204,568 downwards.
TCCAGAGGAGATTCCAGGGTTACCTCCGGTACGAGAGGTAGATTTTAGTATTGATCTGATTCCAGGTACCACTCCTATTTCGAGAGCTCCGTATAGGATGGCGCCTGTGGAACTAAAAGAATTGAAGGCACAATTGGAAGATTTGCTAGCCAAGGGATATATCAGACCTAGTGTATCTCCTTGGGGCGCTCCAGTGCTATTTGTGCGAAAGAAAGATGGATCGATGCGATTGTGTATAGACTACCGGCAACTGAATAAGGCAACGATCAAGAACAAATATCCTTTGCCTAGAATTGACGATCTCTTTGATCAATTACAGGGATCCTCTGTTTATTCTAAGATTGATTTGCGATCCGGATATCATCAGCTCCGAGTTCGAGATATTGACATACCGAAGACAGCATTTCGAACCAGGTATGGGCATTACGAATTTATTGTTATGCCTTTTGGGTTAACAAATGCTCCGGCGGTATTTATGGGCTTGATGAATCAAATCTTTCAGAGGTATTTGGATGATTTTGTTATTGTCTTTATCGACGAAATTCTGGTGTATTCTAAGAACAGGAATGAGCATGCAGAGCATCTCAGAATTGTGTTGCAGACACTGAGAAATGAGAGACTGTATGCCAAATTGTCAAAGTGTGAATTTTGGTTGAATCGAGTTGTATTTTTGGGACATATCATATCTGGAGATGGTATTTCTGTAGATCCGAGTAAAGTGGAAGCTGTGATCAGTTGGCCGAGACCGACTTCTGTGCCAGAAATACGCAGTTTCATGGGTCTAGCAGGATACTATAGACGATTCATTCAAGATTTCTCCCGTATTGCGAAGCCAATTACACAATTGACACAGAAGAATGCGCCATTCTTATGGTCTGAGGAGTGTGAGTCGAGCTTTCAAGAATTGAAGAAGAGGCTGACCAGTGCACCTGTCTTGATGATTCCTTCAGGTACGGGTGATTTCGTTGTATATTTTGGTGCCTCTCACAGAGGTTTGGGATGTGTTCTTATGCAGCGAGGTCATGTGGTCGCATATGCCTCAAGACAATTGAAGACTCACGAGACTCGATACCCTATTCATGATCTTGAATTGGCGGCTATCGTATTTGCACTAAAAATCTGGCGTCATTATCTTTATGGCGAGAAATTTGAGATCTATTCGGACCATAAAAGCCTAAAGTACTTGTTCTCTCAGTCGGAGTTGAACATGAGACAGCGTAGATGGCTTGATCTGTTAAAAGATTTTGATTGTGAGATCAAATATTATCCAGGAAAGTCGAATGCAGCGGCAGATGCTTTGAGTCGAAAGGTTTGTTCCCTATCCTTATCGACGATAGGTGTTACAAAACTCGTTGAAAATTGCTGTTTCTCTGGATTAGAATTTGATACAGATATGAGGCCACTACGACTTGCTGTTATTCGAGTTGAGCCTGATTTAATCATGAGGATCAAAGAAGCTCAACGAACCGATCAGAATGTGCAAAGATCGATCCAGATGGTCAGAGCAGGACATTTATCAGAATATCAGGTACGCGATCATGTGCTGTATGTGAATAACCGCATTGTAGTGCCAGATGTTTCAGACTTGAGATATCAGATTATGTCCGAAGCGCACTGCAGTCGGTTCAGCATCCATCCTGGTGGCAGGAAGATGTACAATGAGTTGAAGACACAGTTCTGGTGGAAACAGATGAAGTCAGACGTCGCAGAGTATGTGTCTAAATGCTTGAACTGCCAACAGGTGAAGGCCGAGAGGAAGAAGCCCGGAGGGTTACTTCAGAGTTTTTCTATTCCTGAATGGAAATGGGACCATATTTCCATGGATTTCGTGACGAAATTACCCCGATCTTCCCGAGGCTGTGATGCGATTTGGGTCGTTATCGACCGATTGACCAAATCAGCTTGTTTCATTCCGTACAGATTGACTTACAGACACGATCAGATGGCGGAGATATATGTTCGAGAGGTAGTCAGATTACATGGTGTGCCGAAGTCTATCGTATCAGATCGTGATTCACGATTCACTTCACACTTCTGGCACAGTTTACAGCAGGCCTTAGGTACGACATTACACCTGAGTACTGCGTATCATCCTCAGACAGACGGACAGTCAGAGCGGACTATCCAGACATTAGAGGATATGTTGAGAGCCGTAGTACTAGATTTTGGCACTAGTTGGCAAGATTCCCTACCTCTTTGTGAATTCTATTACAATAATAGCTATCAGACGAGTATTGAGATGGCACCGTTTGAAGCTTTATATGGTAAGAAGTGCAGATCTCCGCTATACTGGGATGACATCTCAGAGGTACCAGAACTTGGACCAGATATGATTCGTGACATGACAGAGAAAGTGAAAGTCATTCAGAAGGATGAAAACGGCGCAAGACAGGCAAGCGAAATACGCCAACATCAGACGTAGACCGTTAGTATTTGAGCAAGGAGACAGGGTGTTTCTAAAGATTTCCCCATTCAGAGGCGTTGTCAGATTTGGCAAGCGCGGAAAGTTGTCTCCTAGATACGTCGGTCCTTACGAGATTCTAGAGAAGATTGGCGATCGAGCATATCGACTGGCTCTTCCTCCTTCTCTATCTGGGATACATGACGTCTTTCATGTATCAATGTTGCATAAATACATGCCTGATGTTTCTCATATCATTCGTCCTGATGAAGCTGAGCTTGATCAAACCTTGAGCTACGTTGAACAACCGATACAGATTCTTGATCGGAAAGATAAGCAACTCAGAACAAAGACTATTCCACTTGTGAAAGTTCAGTGGAGTCGTCATGGCATCGAGGAAGCGACTTGGGAAACAGAGGCAGATATACGACAGAAACATCCCGAGTTATTTATATGATGTAAGTAATTATTTAGTTTTTATTATATTACTTGTAATCATGCTTTAATAGATTGCCTAAGATTGCGAGGACGAAATCATTTCTTAGAGGGGGAGAAATGTAATGCCCAAGATTTTATAACATGTTAGTTTGAGATTATTGATTTTGAGTGGACATGATTATGATCAGGTTATTTTAAGATTAAATTGAGATAATAGTAGTGGTGGGCGAAAGTGACTCGCCCGGGCGGACGTTTTTGATCGCCCGAGCGAGAATGCCTAGGAGAAGAGGGCCGAGAGTCACTCGCCCGGGCGGATGTTTTGACCGCCCGAGCGAGGCTGCTGGAATGGGCGAGGGCCGAAGTTACTCGCCCGGGCGGCAACTTTCGACCGCCCGAGCGAGAGATGTGCTGTGCGAAAAGTAAAGCCACTTGTCCTTGGCCATGCAAGATATATAATATGTGTCTTTATTTCATTTCCCTCACCTTGTTGCAGACTGAAAATCGAGAACTCCTAGAAAAGCTTCAAGCTTCATTTCCTTTAGGTTTTAGATGGTGATTTTGAAAGAGTCATACATCCAAATTTTAATCCGATTTTGGTTTTGAGCTCCTCTCTTCGAAGGCTTCAAAAGGATGTAAGTATATCTCATTTTCAGCATGATTCAGATTTGAGATGTTGGAGAAATTATGATTTGTTTAGAGATATGGGTTCTTGATCTATTGAGCTTACTATATTTATTTCCGGATCGAATTTTAGACACCGTATGCTATGGGTTCGATTTTACAGCTTATGTCATGTGGGAATGATGCAGATTTTGGAATGTATGTTGATATTTGAATGAGATGATGAGTTAGTGATATTGAGAGTAGTATTGTTGTGAGATATCGGTACCGAAATATACGCCGTTATGCCGTCAATGTGGTACCAAGATTGAATATTATTTGCATATGAGTTGATTTGAGTTGTGTTTTGATAGAATATATCTACACATTATCATTTCAGACTAAACTTGACAGAGTTGACATACTGATCTCGAGACTTTGACACCGACTGTTCAACAAGAAAGGTATAAATCATGTTTTTTGGGAAGCCACAACTCAAATAAGATATTATTTGAGTTTCCCAAATTAAAATCACATACTAGAATTGGTTGTATTTACTTGTAACATGTTATGACTTGTTTATAGAATTATATTCAAATCTTGTTACATGATTTTGCTTTGATTATAGAATTGTATTCAAGCATGTAAGATTATTGTGATATTCAGATATGAATATGAGCATGCTTTGTTACAGGTTGATAATCATTGCATTTAAGATAGGAGCGTCGTTGACAGTCATTGTCAACTATCTAGATGTTCGGTGTATCTCAGCTTAGGAGCAGCCTTGACTCCTATTGTAGTCGTTGATACAGCTCAGACCGAAGTCTAGGAATAAGACGTACAGTCACCCCGAGTGGGAGGGTAGGTGACAGCCATTGACGTCTTATTCACACCGGGATCCCTAGAGTTCTAGTCGAGTCGAGTCCAGACATGGGTTGATTCGCATTGCATTGCATGTTTATATGATTGTCATTCATGATAGCATGTTTCATGTTTAGATTGATTATATGCATGTATACATGTTTATACTGGGATTTGTTCTCACCGGAGTTTCCGGCTGTTGTTATGTCTGTATGTGTGCATAACAACAGGTGGGGCAGGATCTGGGTCACGCAGAGGATGAGAGATGGACATAGCGTGGTGATCTCGGGCTTAGCAGAAGAACTAGTAGTTGTACTTTTGACATGTACTGTATTTACTTACTAGTTGTTAATAATGGTTGGAACAAGACATGTTGTACCTTATGTTTGTAATTTAAATAAAGAATGTACGCTTGTTTATATACATTAGATTTAATGTTGTAAAACGAAAAATTTGACCCACTTTTTATAATAACGATCCATTTAATCCCAAAGAAAAGAGTTAGAGCCCGGGTCCCCACAAAAAGATTGCTTGATCTCACCATGTCCACATACATTGATACCATCGTGAAGCGGTTCTCGATGGATAAGTCCAAGAGAGGACATCTACCAATGTGTCATGGCGTGTCCCTATCCAAGTCTGCCTTTCAAGACTGATGCAGAGATAGCGGCGATGACAAAGCATTCCTTATGCATCTACGATTGGTAGCATCATGTATGGGATGATATCTACACGTCCTGACGTGGTTCCGCACTAAGTGTAGTGAGTAGATATCAATCGAACCCTGGTCTTCCACACTGGAAAGCTGTGAAGGACATCCTCAAGTAGTTGAGAAGGACCAATAAATTGTTCTTGGTCTATGGGGTGGAGAACTGAAATTGGAAGGCTATACCGACTCTAGCTTCCAAAGCGATATCGATGACTCGAAGTCAACCTCTGGGTTTGTATTCATGCTCAATGGTGCTGCTGTCTCTTGGAAGAGTTCCAAGCAAGACAATACTGCGGATTCCAGCACAGAGGCCGAATACATTGCTGCATCAGATGCAGCAAGGGAGGCTGTTTGGATAAGGAATTTTGTCCGAGAGTTGGACGTCATTCCTAATGGAGTTGCTCCTGTCCCGATGTTGCGTGACAACACGGGAGCTATAGCTCAAGCAAAGGAGCCCAGGTCTCATCAGAAGTCGAAACATGTATTGAGAAAGTACCACATCCTCGGAGAGACAATGGAAAGAGGAAGAAGTGTCTTTTGACATAGTCGGCTCCGCAGATAATGTTGTTGATCCACCAGCTAAGCCTTTACCTGGACCATTATTCGACAAGCATCGCGAATCAATGGGTTTGAAGCATATGGGTAGTTGGCTCTAGTGCAAGTGGGAGATTGTTAGAGTAGGTGCCCGTCGAGCCAAGTGTTGGCCGAGTGTTCACAATGAAACTCTATGTATAAGCAATCTTTATTTTAGTAATATTTGATATTATTATTTTGGCACATCTTTATCTGTATACCCATGCTAGTTGCATAGATAAAGCCCTTAAATATACAAATAGTAGAAAGAATATGAGATGCTCATATGATGAGTATCATGAAACTCATATTTTTAATACTGTATATTCTAAACGGTTCCTAGTCGATTAAGCCGCCGCTAAGAAGGATATAGGCCGCTCGAGTTAGAGACTAGTATCTGCGATGTGAGTACCATGTTTAATTGGTAGGGGACATTGTGATGTCCGAGCATGCAGATAGGTGCTCCTGGTAGAGTGCACTGAACAACCCTCCATTAAAGGACTTTCCAAGTGGTTCTCACTTATCGAGTGGAAACGTCCTAGTTTATGGTTGTACACCATTAGTCCTTATGACCCGGGACAACATTGAGACTCTATGTGCTAGCATTTCACTTTGACTTGTTTACCGACTCTTATGGGGTCATCAGGTGGCAAGGTTGGGTGTCATGTCGAAATATATAGGAGTCGATGCATTGTAGTCGGGGATTCACCTCTTACCTTCAGGTATGGATATCCTATGTGTTATCATGTGTATGTAGGTTGAAATCTCTGGCCAGAGTATGGTTGTAATTATGAAAGGGGTTTCATAGATTACACCATTGATGCAACTACGACATGACACATAGTATCGATTCATTGACAACTCTCGATAAACCAATGGTTGTCGAATCGGTCGAGATATATGAGTTGAAGGGACCGTACTGTACGCTAACCATAATTGAATGGTTCTTGCAAGCACTATCATTTGATACCTAGGGAATCAAGTAAGCGATGCTGCTAGGCGTTTAACATGATTGGTTGGGTACTATCAGACTTGAGTTCTGACGTTCTTGTTATCAAGGAGTTGATAAGTAAGAATGGAGCAATTGGGGTATGCTCATATAAGGACATGTTTAGTCCGAATCACATGGAGATGTGAACCCACGGCTAGTTGTATCAATGAACCATTGAGGGCCACACAAGTACTAGCTTTCTAGATCCCGTTGAGAAGTAAAAATAGTTCAATGTATTGAACGGCTTATAAAGGAGTTTATAAGCGTGAGGAAAAATTAGAAGTATGACTTCTATAAAGGAGAAACTAGTTCAATGTGTTGAACGGCTTATAAATGAGTTTATAAGCGTAAAGAAAATAGAAGTATGACTTCTATGAGAGAAATGTAAATTTTAATTTATGGAAGTGTTCCTAAATTAAAAGTTGGCCAAGTGAATAATGTATTTGAAAATTGTGATTTTCATAAACATTATTATGGACTAAATTAAATTAATTCAAGTGTTGAATTAATTAAACACTAGTGGACCTAGTAGAGTCCAAATAATTAAATTAATTCAAGTGTTGAATTAATTAAATTATATTGAGTCTTGTAGAGCTCAATTTAAATTAATTATTGAACTAGTGGGACTTGGGTAAATTCAAGTAATGTTTAATTAGTCTCAAATATGTTTGAGATAATTAAATTTAGTCCATGGTTTTTAATTTGTTAAAAACCATATAATATGCATGCATGGGAGGTGAAAGGTTGGGAGACTACTTTTTGATTTTTCAAGGCATAGCATGCACCTTTTTGACTCTACTTTTCCCACAACCAAAAAAATGTCTCTCCTTCTCTCCAAGGATGAATAGTGCCGAAAATACTATTCACTTTCTCTCCAATTTTTCTTTCTTCAATGGTTGAAGAAACACTCTCTTCTCAAATGAAAAATCCTCATATTTTTCTAGTGCAAAATATGAGGGGATCTACCTAGTTGGTGGTGGGCTTAATTTGAAGGAAAGATTCAAGGTAGGAGGAAGCTTGTAGATTTCTTCATGCCATTCAAGAGCTTTGTTGTTTAACAACAAAGTTGGAGCCATACATCAATCCTTGTGATTGATAGGTATAACTTCTAAACACCCTATGTATGACATTATTTGGTGTTTTTTGTATTTGCTACACAATATAGTAGAGGTGGCCGAAATTTATCATGAAAAATAAAAATTTTAAACTTCCGTTGCGCTTCCGGTCACCGTAACCGATCCCCTTTCATGACTCGTGATATAATCTTATCTTATCTCAAATCTAGGGATCCCAATCTACTTTTAGACTTTGGTATGCTGTATCGAGTGTCTGAGATAGACGTCGATCTACATCTAAGGCTCTTCGATACACTGTATGTCTAGAGTCTTATCGGTTCTGAGAAAGACTCGGCGGTTCTTCCCTAGCTAGGCTGTCTGCCCTAGACTCGGACTCTGACTCTGTTCTAAGTCAATACATTAACATATCAATCTGATAATCTGCAAATATCAATGCAATAAAGTAAAGTATGTGATATAGGGAAACTAAAGTCAAACCTAACTCGAGTTGTGCAATCCCGAATCAACATTTATTTATACCTTTCTTGCTGTCGATCTGATACAATTAAAGTCTTGATTCAAAGTCTATCACTATTCAATCTGGCAATGACAATACCAATATTCTGTATCAATATACTAATCAATTTAAAACATCTCTGTTTTATCAAATTCTGACAGTATAACAGTACAATCTTGCGATACTGATAATACTATATCAGTCTATATCAATTCCAAACATTTACAATCAATCACCGTACAAATCTGATATCACTTCTAGTCAATTTCCTTCTGAAATTCATTACAATTCCATATTCAGTCTGTTTCTTAATCTGACTTCGATTCTACACTGTCTAACATGTCAAGAATAACATATATGACGTGTATTCAATTCTAACAACATCATAATTTCAAAACATGTCAAAACGTAGTAAAACTTACGTCCAGTTGTAGCCTGCGTTGATAGGAACACAGTACTGAAGTCGGATTTAAAATCTAACGGACGGATTGATCACAAAATCGAATTTTGACATCCAAACACTTTTCTCCCTCGGCTTCGTTTTCTTCTTTTTTTTGAAGAAGAAGATTCGCATGTTTATATATATATATATACAATTCGCATGCCAAGCGAAACGTGGCAACTTTCCAATTTGCATGTCTTGCGCTCGGGCGGACATAAAGTTCCGCCCGGGCGCGGAACTCTCGGCCCTTTCAGTTATACAAGCGCGCTCGGGCGGCTAAAAACTTCTGCCCGGGCGCGAAGTGTTCGACTTTCTTGTTCACTCATTGGCGCTCGGGCGGACAAAAACTTCCGCCCGGGCGCAACACTTTCGGCCCACATCTTGGCTTTTCATATTCTTTGTCCAATATAATCTCGGACTGGCCCAGCTATAACCACATTAAGTCATAATCAATAATCTCATATTAATCTAATTAAAATCTCGGGCATTATATTTCTCCCCCCCTAAGATACGATTTCGTCCTCGAAATCATAGGCATTTATTCGTATCAATCAGGAGTATATAAGAAATTTACATCATCGAAATAACTCTGGGAATTCTTGTCTCATATCTGATTCAGTTTCCCAGGTTGCTTCTTCTACACCATGACGAGTCCATTGAACTTTTACAAGTGGAATAGTCTTCGTTCTGAGCTGTTTTTATTTACGATCAATAATCTGAACCGGTTTTTCCACATAGCTCAACGTTTCATCTAGTTCGGCCTCGTCTGGTTGAATAGCATGTGAAGCATCAGGAAGGTATTTCCTTAATAACGATACATGAAAGACATCATGTATCCCAGATAATGAAGGCGGTAAAGCGAGTCGATAGGCACGATCTCCTATCTTCTCGAGAATCTCATAAGGCCCGAGTGGAGACAGTTTCCCTTTCTTGCCAAATCTGACAACTCCTCTGAAATGTGAAATCTTCAAGAATACTCGGTCTCCTGCCTCAAATACCAATGGTCTACGTCGAACATTGGCATATTTGGCCTGTATGTCTTGTGCTGCCTTCATTTTTTCCTGAATTAGCTTCACTTTTTCTGTCATATCTCTGATCATATCTGGTCCAATCTCGGGTACTTCAGAGATATCATCCCAATACAGAGGGGATCTGCATTTCTTTCTGTACAACGCTTCAAATGGTGCCATCTCAATACTCGTCTGATAGCTATTGTTGTACGAAAACTCACAAAGTGGCAATGCATCTTGCCAATTAGTGCTGAAATCTAGCACTACTGCTCTCAGCATATCCTCCAGTGTCTGGATAGTCCGCTCTGACTGTCCGTCGGTCTGTGGATGATATGCGGTACTCAGATGTAACTTTGTACCGAGAGCTTGCTGCAAACTCTGCCAGAAGTGCGAAGTAAATCGAGGATCACGATCTGATACAATCGACTTCGGCACTCCATGCAATCTGACCACTTCTCTGACATAGATCTCTGCCATCTGGTCAAATCTGTATGTCATCTTGTACGGAATAAAACATGCGGATTTGGTCAATCTGTCAATCACGACCCAAATCGCATCACAACCTTTGGAGGAACGCGGCAACTGCGTCACAAAATCCATGGAAATGTGATCCCATTTCCATTCAGGAATGGACAAACTCTGTAATAATCCTCCTGGTTTCTTTCTTTCTGCCTTCACCTGTTGGCAATTCAGGCATTTGGAAACAAATTCAGCAATGTCATTCTTCATTTGTTTCAACCAGAACTGTCTTTTCAAATCATTATACATCTTTCTGCCACCAGGATGAATACTGAATCGACTGTTGTGCGCTTCTGACAATATCTGTCGTCTCAAATCTGAACTATTTGGCACAACCAGACGATTATTCACATACAAGACATTATCACGTACTTGATATTCTGATCGATGTCCTGTTCTAACCATCGATACTGATTTCTGTACATTCTGATCACTTCGCTGAGCTGTCTTAATTTTCATAGTCAGCTCTGGTTCTACTTGCACCGTATAAAGTCTCAACGGTCTATAATCTGTTTCAAATTCTAATCCAGACAAACAGCAGTCTTCTATCAAATTTGAAACACCAATCGTCGATAAGGATAAAGAACATACCTTTCGACTCAGTGCATCAGCTGCTGCATTAGACTTTCCTGGATAGTATTTGATTTCACAATCAAAATCTTTAAGCAAATCAAGCCATCTTCGCTGTCTCATATTCAATTCAGATTGTGAAAACAGATATTTCAAACTCCTATGATCAGAATATATCTCAAACTTTTCACCATAAAGATAGTGTCGTCATATCTTTAATGCAAAGACAATGGCTGTCAATTCTAGATCATGAATTGGATAACGAGTCTCATGTGGTTTAAGCTGTCTTGAGGCATAAGCAATCACATGCCCTCGTTGCATCAGCACACATCCCAACCCTCTGTGAGAAGCGTCGCAATAAACCACAAAATCACCAGTACCGGATGGAATAGTCAACACCGGTGCACTGGTCAATCTCTTCCTCAACTTCAGAAAACTGGTCTCACATCCTTCAGACCAAACAAATGGAGCATTCTTTTGAGTCAGATGAGTAATTGGTTTAGCTATACTTGAAAAATCTTTAATGAAACGACGGTAGTATCCTGCTAAACCCATGAAACTGCGAATTTCAGGTACTGATGTCGGTCTTGGCCAAGAAATCACGGCTTCCAATTTACTGGGATCAACTGATATCCCATCTCCGGATATAATATGACCCAGAAATACTACCTGTCTTAGCCAAAACTCACATTTCGACAGTTTAGCATATAACTTCTCAGCCCTTAGAATTCGCAACACAGTTCTTAGATGCTCAGCATGCTGACTCATATTCTTTGAATATATCAAAATATCATCGATGAAAATAATCAAAAATCATCGAGATATTTCTGGAAGATATGGTTCATCAATCCCATGAATACAGCTGGAGCATTCGTCAGACCAAACGGCATGACAATAAATTCATAGTGTCCATACCTGGTTCTGAATGCCGTCTTTGAGATATCAGAAGCTCTGACTCTCAGCTGATGATATCCCGATCTCAAATCGATCTTGGAATATACTGAAGAACCCTGCAACTGATCGAATAAATCATCTATACGAGGCAAAGGATATTTATTCTTTACCGTTGCCTTGTTCAGTTGCCGATAGTCGATGCAGAGTCTCATCAAACCATCTTTCTTTCTTACGAATAGTACTGGAGCACCCCAAGGAGACACACTCGGTCTGATGTACCCTTTGGCCAGTAAGTCTTCCAGCTGGTCTTTCAATTCTTTCATTTCAACTGGTGCCATTCTGTACGGAGCTCTAGAAATCGATACTGTACCTGGCATCAGTTCAATGCTGAAGTCTATCTCTCTAACTGGAGGTAATCCCGGGATCTCATCTGGGAAGACGTCAACAAACTCATGTACCACTGGCAGATCTGCCAATGCTGGACTCGACTTAAGTAAATCTACTGAATATACAAGGAACCCTTCTGCTCCTTTCTGCAACAATCGAGTCATAGATAGTACGGACACTAAAGGAATTCTCGATCTAGAACCCTTACCGTACAATTTCCACTCTTCAGCCATATCTGGTCTGAATCTCACTATCTTGTGGAAACAATCAACTGTCGCTCTGTACTTGGTCAGCATATCAATACCGATAATACAGTCAAAATCGGACAACCCAAGTACGATGCAATCTAACTCAATCTCATGCCCGTCATACTGTAGCATACAATGTTTAACCGAATTCACGGATATCAAACCCGTCCCCAAAGGCGAAGAGACAGACACTACAGTAGCTAAAGACTCTACAGGCAATGCATGACTTAATGCAAATCGTTCAGAAATAAATGTGTGTGAAGTACCGGTATCAATTAATACGTAAGCAGGATAACCACATACAGAACAGTTTCCTGCCACAACGTCATCTGGTGCTTCCTGGGCCTGCTCCTCTGTCAAAGCGAAGACTCTGGCCTATTGTCTAGGAGGCTGACCAACTGTCTGGCTTCCTCCTGGCCTCTGCTGTGGCTGAGCTAGCGCTGGCTGGAATGTATGAACAGCAGCTGATCGTCTCTCAGTCTGTGCTGCTGATCCCGATGACTCGGCCCCCTGCGATCTTTGGAAACCTCTCTGGGACACACTTTAGCAAAGTGTCCTGGCTGTTTACAGAAATTGCAACTACCAGTCACTTCCTGGCATTGCTCAGTAGCATGTCTTCCTCCGCATGTCTTGCAATAAACTCCAGTGTAACTCTGGCTCTGTCTAGTCCCACCGGAGCTGGAAGAACTGCTGCCAGATTTCTTGAATTTCTTTCCTCTGGCTTTCAAAAATTCTTTCTTTCCTCCACTACTGCTGCCACCCTCAAATCTGGGAGGTGGTTGCTGTGGTCTCGGTGCTGGAGGCACAAATGAAGCCCCTTTCTGCCTCATCATGCCGGCTTCTGCTCCCTTAGCTCTGTTCAGGGCATCAGTAAAATTATTCGGTCGCCTTGTGTTCACCAATGTGAAAATATCGGGGTTCAAGCCATTGATGAACTGATGAGCAGTAGCTTCTTCGCTGTCAGCCACATGTGGAGCAAATTTCAGCAAGGAGGAGAACTTTGACACGTACTCCTCTATGTTCATCGGTCCCTGCCTTAGATTGGTAAACTCCGCCCCCTTGTCCTTCCGGTACGACACTGGAAAGAATCGTTGATCAAATTCAGTTCCAAATATATTCCAGGTAATAATCGTACCTCTATGCTCCATGGCTCTCTTTCTCGTAATCCACCAGTCCTTGGCAACATCGTGCAACTGGTGTCCAATTAATTTCACCCTCTTCTCATCTGTATACTCCAAGGATTCGAACAACATTTCTATATCATCAAGCCAACTCTCACACTCTACAGCGTTCTCTGTGCCTTTCAAGGTTGGCGGATGAAATGACTGAAATCATTTCAGTAACGTTTCGAATGGAGTCGGTGTGACATCCATTGTAGGATTGGATGTACTTCCCTGTTCTGGTACTCGTCTCGGAGGCATATCTAATAATCAAATAGATTAGTAACAAGTAAAACAATTCTATTGCAATCCTCCTCTGATCATCTTACTGCTGATCTAGAGTCAGTACTGATCCAATCTCAATAAAACATATTACTATATCAAATCAGATAAACACGTAACATGTAATAAAGTAATAAGACATGCTAGCATTCAAAAGCAGGAAAGAAAACCTCAATCTACCCCGCTCACTAGCCTCTTCTATCTCAATCTAAAGGATCTATCGCTCTGATACCACCTGTTGTGGGGACCCGGACGCTAATCATCTTTTTAATCATGATTGGGACTAATTAGTCAATTATAGTAATCAGGGTCTAATTTTTTTTTTTTTAAAATGCGGAAGGTAATGGAATCAAACTCCTATACATATCAGTATAAAAGTATAACTCTGGTAAAATATACAATCATACATATCTCAGGTTCAACAACTAACTATCAAGTGTTTAAACTCTATCTCTAGTCCAAGTCCGTAGTCTCCACTCTAACTCGATCTTTCTTCATCTCTGTGACCCTGAACCTGTCCCACCTGTTGCCATGCACACATACAAACAAGACAACAGCCGGATAACTCCGGTGAGATATTAATATCCCAGTATAAACAATGTATTTCATGCAATCATATAAAACATATATAAAAGCATAAACAAACATCAAAACATGTATCTAGTCTGACTACATGAATCAATGACTCGTGATCTAATCTTATCTTATCTCAAATCTAGGGATCCCAATCTACTTTTAGACTTTGGTATGCTGTATCGAGTGTCTGAGATAGACGTCGATCTACATCTAAGGCTCTTCGATACACCGTAAGTCTAGAGTCTTATCGGTTCTGAGAAAGACTCGGCGGTTCTGCCCTAGCTTGGCTGTCTGCCCTAGACTCGGACTCTGACTCTGTTCTAAGTCAATACATTAACATATCAATCTGATAATCTGCAAATATCAATGCAATAAAGTAAAGTATGTGATTTAGGGAAACTCAAGTCAAACCTAACTCGAGTTGTGCAATCCCGAATCAACATTTATTTATACCTTTCTTGCTGTCGATCTGATACAATCAAAGTCTTGATTAAAAGTCTGTCACTGTTCAATCTGGCAATGACAATACCAATATTCTGTATCAATATACTAATCAATTTAAAACATCTCTGTTTTATCAAATTCTGACAGTATAACAGTACAATCTTACGATACTGATAATACTATATCAGTCTATATCAATTCCAAACATTTACATTCAATCACCGTACAAATCTGATATCACTTCTAGTCAATTTCCTTCTGAAATTCATTACAATTCCATATTCAGTCCGTTTCTTAATCTGACTTCGATTCTACACTGTCTAACTTGTCAAGAATAACATATATGACGTGTATTCAATTCTAACAACATCATAATTTCAAAATATGTCAAAACGTAGTAAAACTTACGTCCAGTTGTAGCCTGCGTTAAAAGGAACACAGTACTGAAGTCGGATTTAAAATCTAACGGACGGATTGATCATAAAATCGAATTTTGAAATCCAAACACTTTTCTCCCTTGGCTTCGTTTTCTTCTTTTTTTTTTTTGAAGAAGAAGATTCGCATGTTTATATATATATATATACAATTCGCATGCCAAGCGAAACGTGGCAACTTTCCAATTTGCATGTCTTGCGCTCGGGCGGACATAAAGTTCCGCCCGGGCGCGGAACTCTCGGCCCTTTCAGTTATACAAGCGCGCTCGGGCGGCTAAAAACTTCTGCCCGGGCGCGAAGTGTTCGACTTTCTTGTTCACTCATTGGCGCTCGGGCGGACAAAAACTTTCGCCCGGGTGCAACACTTTCGGCCCACATCTTGGCTTTTCATATTTCTTTGTCCAATATAATCTCGGACTGGCCCGGCTATAACCACATTAAGTCATAATCAATAATCTCATATTAATCTAATTAAAATATCGGGCATTAAAGGGGAGGAGTCCTAGCAAGCTAGGAATCCACCCGAGATTGATGATCAAGGTGTGCGCAGGTTTTGCAGATGGTGTAGGGAAGAGAGGGCTCGGCCTGGGGGCTTTGGGCTGGAATAGGTCAAGTCATTAGGATCCTAGAAGGGTGCCTGTGGAGCTGGTTCAATGGGTGGATCGTTGGCTTGGTGGCTAGCAACAAAAAACGAAAAGTTCATGTTAAGGAAAACTCTCGGCCATGACAGGTTCTGGCTTGGGGCTTCGGTTTTGGAGTTTGGGTCGAGTCCATAGGTTCTAGTGGTCTGGACAGTGGACAAGGTGGGTACAGGGAAGGTTAGGAAGGGCTGGGCTCTGTGGTAGCCTGGGTAAGAACCTCCACAAAATTATAGCAACAAGAACGTGAGGGAGACTTGGAGGCGAGGCTGCTGTCCTTTGGTTCAAGGGCTTCGCTGCTTGGGTTTAGGGTGAGGGTTGGTCTGGGCTAAGTCTAGGAGTGGTCCAGGGAAGATTAGGCTCATGATGGGTCGGTGGTTAGGTGGCTGGAAGAGTCCTAGGCGACTAGGAAACCCACTTCAACTAGAACACCTCACACACACATGTACAGATTTTGGGTCACGTTTCAGGAAGGTTTTGAGTGGGCTAGGGCTTGTCTTACGGGCTGGGCTTGCACAGTAGGGTCCCTAAATAGGTTGGATAGGTTTTGGTTCAAGGTGGCTAGGGCGTGGCTCGGGTAAATTAGGAGATGTCTCGGTGTGTTCGTCGAAGGGTCAAAAACGAGATTAATTAAGCCAAAATTGATTCCATGGGTCCACGGGGGTGGCTCATGACATGGAAGGGTATAATAAATAATAAAAAGGCTTTGTTAAAAATTTGGGATCAAAATAATGAGTTTTGGATTTATTCGGGATTTAAGCGCCGCACGAAACGTTAATTGACGCATTAATTGAAACACCTAGTTTTAAGATTTAAAAAATTATGAAAAATTATATTTAATCTTAAATAATTATTAGAAGTCTAAGTTTTCAATTTGGGAATTTTACATTAAGGTTTGGTTTAATTCGGTATTAAAGTGCATTAATACGTCACGTTAAAAGATTAAATTAAAAGTCCTTGATTTAAGCCAAATAAAAATATGTAAAAATTCATGTAGGCTTAAATAATTATTGGGACATGTTAGTATCAATGAAACTAAGTAAATGTCTAAAACGGGAAATTTTACATCCAGGGGTAAAACGGTCGTTTTACACCTAAAAATTAGTAAACGTCATGGCAATGTCCTAAATGCTATTTTATATGCTAATATGTTTATTTGCAATGATTATGGATGATTATGAATTTTGATATGTTAAAATTATGATTTTTAAAATGTTCATGAAATTTTATGGATTTAATTATTGGTCATTTAAAAGAAATGGTGCATGCTTGGTTTCAAAAATAAAAATGATATGTATATGCATGGTTTTTATTAAGTGGTGATAACATGTTGAAGGATGTGAAGGGATTGTGACTACTGAGATGTTGGAGATATCGTGAGGGTTATGGTCCCAGTGGGAGCCCGAAGATCGTATTTCCTTGGATACGGATACGAATACGAATACGTGATACGAATATGAATATGTTAATACATAGGCCAAGACCCAGTTGACTGGTGAGAATGTTGCTGGTGTTCCCGCCGCCTAGTACTGTGGTTTTCTTTAGATGGATCCATCGCCCAATACGTTTAAAAATACGAGTCACAATCAACGATCTGAATTCAACATACACGAACATGAATACGAATATGAATATAATTATGTTGATATGAACATGACATGAATATGAATATATTTATATGAAGATGAATATGAATATGTTTATGTTTATATGAAAATGTTTATGCATAAGATTATGAAAATGTTTTTATGCATCATGAAAATGTTTACGAAAACATTTATGTTTAAAGTTTATGCATCTTCATGAAAACGATTTTTTAAGTACAATTATTTTTCACTGTTATATGTTAACTGTATTATGTATTACTCGTTATCAAGAATATGACGTGTTGAGTCTTTAGACTCACTAGGTGTGATTGATGCAGGTGATATTGATTATGAATATGATAATGGAGGTCTTGATGGTTGACTTGACTGGACTGAAGGTGCACATAACCTGAGGACCGACGCTAGTTTTCCGCACTAGTTATTATTTATGATTTTAAGTAATGTTAAAGATATTTTTACGTCTTTTATTTATGTTATGAGAGATTTTTGAGAGGTTATAGTATGGGCTATACTTTTCAAATAATGTTTCTAGGTTGGTAAAATTTTTGTCGATGTTATGCTTTAAAATATTTCCTTTGGATTTGTAAATGGCAGTTGGATGTTTATCTTTAAAATGATGTCAAAAATATTTTATGGTTCGGCCGATGCTATATGAGGTTTGAAAAAAAATAATTTACTAGTACTTTTTAAGAAAACGAATAAGAAAACGTTTCAGGATCAGACGTCCATGAAAACTCCTTCGGCCTCATCTTCATGAAGCGCTCATAGACAGCCTCGGGCCCATTCGGCCTGGTTGTCACAGCATGGTTCCCCACGAACTGTGCGAAGAACTGAGTCATCCTAGCTAGCATCTGGGCATTCATGTCAGATGGAGGGGGTGGTGTAGGTGGTAAGTCCCTCTCCTGCCTCCGGTTCATGCCGTCCTCCGGGCGAGGCACATCCTTTCTAGTGCGCTCGAGGATGCGTCTAGGGGCATATTGTTCCATACATAACCCATACGTAACCAACATGCATAATCTCTATAATTTATTTAAATATAAATACTGAACAATAAAAATCTGTACGTAAAATATATAATGAAAACATGCTGTTAAATAATTCATGCTTTAAATAAAATGCGTAAATGTAAAACTTACAAACCGAAGAGATGACTCCATGAGCTTCTCGTGGTCAGTAATAGTATAACCTTTTACAGAACCATTGCTCTGATACCAGCTATAATGGCCCGAAAATTCGTGTTTGAAAATTTGCGGAAAAATTTAAAATTTTCTTTTTAAAATAATTAAAATACCTCATTCATAAAATAAACTAATAAATCAAGTTTAATGTTCAAAATAGTAGCGGAAGAAATTATTGTTCGTAAAATAACAAGTTTAAAGTAATCCAACAACTGATAAAAATGTTTAGTTATAAAAATGGTCAATGCCGTAAATGAGGTCCTCGGGTACCACTACTGCCGACCCAAGCTTGCTCACTGGTCCCCGCCCTCGGTCCCGACCTCATCAGTACCTAAAACAATCAAGTCTAGTGAGTCTAAAGACTCATCATGAATATATCATAAATAACGAGTAAATAATATAATAAAATTGCATGCAAGTGAAAATATCATGTCATGAGGCATAACGTAAAATATCGTGTCATGATTAATTATAATACGTGCTTAAATGAACTAAAAATCATAGTGAAAATGTTTGCTCCTTGGAGCCCTGTAATGAAATAGCATGGAATAATTTTCTGGTGAGATTATGGTCTAATCAAGTGGTTCCTGCACTGAATTGAACTGACCGGTAATTGACGACCAGGTGAAGTAATGTTTGTCTGATCAGAATAATGCCACAGTATACTGGGTGGAACTGAACTGAGCCGACCGGTAACTGACGACCGGGTGAAGAAATGATAGTAAAGTGACCACAAACAATATCTCATAAAATCTCAAAATGAATATTTTGCACGTAATATAATTAAATAACATCATTAAATACCATGTATTATTTTACCACATGGATTGGATCGTTCTCAGGCTCGCTTCAACCTAAATTTATCATGAAAAATATGCAAATGATTTTCTTGACTAAACTTTGTAATTGAATCCAAAAAAAACGAGACAATTACGCCCAACGACTTCGTATTTAATCATGACTCCGTGCCAACCCGAACGAACACCGAACCATCATTTAGTCATTATTAAAATACACCTAAAATGATGAAATAATGCTCCAAAAATGACACAAGTTGAAATTTTGGTGAATCGAGGCCAAAACATGAAACGCTATTTCGAGAGTCAATTTGGCACATCGCACCGAAATTCCTCGTACGACCTCTAAAATGATCCGAATCACAAACGGCCAAAACCATGACCTTCCCAACTTGATGAGGTACTGTCCAGTCCAAGGCCATAGGCTAAAAGCCAACCAAGAGCCCGAAATGCACCTCTTAACCGACGCACCACTTGCTGTCCACAAAATACTGCAGCAACGCCTTTGTTTCCTTGCGTCGTTTTCGAGACTACTGGCCATTAGGGCTTGAACCACCGACCAGAGGCTCTTACCAACATCCTAGGGTATGGTTTGAACCATGGCTAATGGCCCTAGGCCAGCCACAATTCGCACCACACCCGAAACCAACCGAAATGTCCACTCGAACACTTAATTCTGCGCGTGGGGTGTTGCGACGCTTCTCGCTGTCATGGACCATTCCAGTGGCCATTTGGTTGAACATGGTACGATCTAGACATCAAGGGGTATGGTTTAAACCGTGGCTATGGGCCAGAGGCCAAACAAGATTCATACCACACCACGAAAATCAAAACTACACTTGCTGGAAATAAAAATGGAGGGGCCGAAAATCTGTTCTTGTTCTTTTTTAAAAAAATTGATTCCACCAAGGACCAAGCCTCGAAAGGGCGACTTGGTCACGTCTTAGACATATAAGGAGATGTTCTAACCATGGCTATAGCCCATAGGGCAGCCAAGATCAGAACCATCAACCTTGACAGCAAAACCAACAAAATCGAAGCACCATATGACACTAGAGGGGAGTTGCTATCATTTCTGAATTTCCAGCAGGTATGGGGCTTGAAATAATGGACCAATATGATCCTAAAATGTCCTAGTACATGTCTAGATGCAGCATTGGGAGCCTAGGGTCGAACCAAATCCTGAAACAATGAAAACAAGCCAACCCGTGAGGTAGCAAAGGAAGACCGAAAAATTCTGCATGTGAATTTCCTAAAAAAAATGCTGATGTATTTCGGTTTTTCTTGAATTAAAGTCATGTAAAAGTGATGTTTAAAAATATATATATGACTTGATTGAAGAGCAAATAAAAATATATACATGCCTTGGTTCGTTTTGAAAGAAAAACGAACGAAACGACGACGCAGCGTGGAGGAGACGGAGTGGTCTTCTTGTTCTTGCTTCTACTCGATTTTTCTCTCCTATTTTCTATGGCTACCTCACATTTTCTCTCTGGTTTTTCCTCTGAATTTTGGTGGTGAGGAAGGGGGAATGATGGTTAGGAGAGATGGAGGGGGTTGCAATATAAAAGGGATGGCAAGACCAAGTTTTGCTCTCTTTTGAATTTGAAATGGTTTGATATCAAAATGATTGTTGGAGGGATAGATGGGGTGACCGATTCTTCATGCTAAACAAGGCTAGGATAATGATCTATTAATAATTAATGGTGGTTAATAAATGAAAGGATTATTATGTTAAGAAATGACAAGGAAAGGGTCAAAGGTGGTGAGTTGTCAAAAAATTGTTATCTCACTTAAGGGGTGACCAAAATTAATCTAATAAATGGAGGGGAAATATTGTTTAGTTAGTGTATTTTAAACCTTTAGGGCCTTACCTATCCTTTAAATAATTTAGTGAATTAACACATTAATTATGGAACATAAATGAACTTATTTCCTACTTACCTCAAGTTACTTAAATAATTCCTTAAACCTCCATTTAACTTAATTTAACTTACAAGTTTGCTAAAATAAATTCTGAGAATGATTTCTAAATCTTACATTTATCTCAAAACTCCAACTCTAGTCCGGCCTCGCTGAATTAACTGAAAAGATAAAAATAAAACTACTGAATAAAATAATTAGATTTAAAGGAAAAAATAAATACTCATGCAACATGCATGTGAAAATATCATTTTACTTTAAATGCTGGAAATTATGTATGACTTATACGTAGTCTGGTTTACGGGTTCTACAGTGTCCCTTTAATTTTCTGAAACCAAGGGTCCTAAATCTGAATGGGGTGTCGGTTGTCGTACATAATAGATGTAAGGGTAGCTCTAGTATAATAATTAAATGATTAATTAGTAGATAATGGACCCTAATTGTTTAATTAAAAGTTTTAAAAAATATTTAAGCCCAATAAGCTTAAAATTAGGCCCATTAAATCCAAACACACTCTCGAAAAATATTTCGTGTTGGAATGTTTTCGAAAATATTAGCCGAACTCTCAAAAAGTCTCTCGATTCGCTAAAATTTGCGTACCGGTTAAAATAAAATCATGCGGGTAAAATATCCCCAAAATCTAATTTTTGAAAAATACACTTAAAAACACCTTATATTAATTAATAAAAATAAATCATGTAGTTAAAATAATTTCTTGGAAATTCTCCGGTCTCCGTTCCTCGTTCGAGCACGAAATGAAGCTTAAAAAATTTTAATGCATGAACCTTTAAATTTCATGAATTAAATCATACCATGAAATAAATATGCATAAAATGAAATAAAATTATTAAACACATAATTTAAATAAAAATCCTAAATTGCATGCATTTAGGTTACGTGAATTAAATTCCTGGACATTACAGGGTGTGAGTCTCGTGTGAGGGATAGATCGAGGTTTGCTTTGCTCCGGCTGTGCGAGGGTCATCTCCATCCCTGGATCAGACCTTGGTGGGTCTGCGTTGGGGTCTGGATTGGCCCGAAACATGCTGGAAGTGGTGGAACAATCAATCGAGTGAACGGGAGTCAGGTAGGCCGCTGTAGGAGCTTTTGGGTGATTCTCAACTCTTAGCAGTTAGCGGCGTGCATGGGGCTCATTTTATGGGTCTGGTGTAGGTTGGTTCAGGGTTGGTTGGAGTGCCAAGCAAATTAGAGCCGAGTGGAGCGAAGGGGGTTTTGTGTTTGGGTGCTAGAAATTTCAGCAACTCGCAGCAAGCTGCTCGGCGCTTGAGTGGTTCGAATTTTGAGAGTTTTAGGGATACCTTGGGGATACTAAGTAGTGTTTTAAGTCGAGAAAAATTTGGTTAGGTTTCTAGTCGGTTCGGGCTAAAACCGGGACCCCTATCCAATTTTTAAAACGAATCAGTTAGGTCATGAAATGTTATCGAGTTTACTTCTAGGAATGATTTTACTTATGTTTTGGGATGTTTAAGAGTTTGGTAAGCTTCAGGTCAATTTAAGAGTCCAAGGGTGAAACGATAATTTTAGAGGTTTCTAGGGTGAAACGATAATTTTTGAGATTTTGGTCATGGCAGCACCCTGAGCACAAATTTATGATATTTTAAATGTTTAGGCATCATGTTCAAGATTTTTATGGAATTACGATAAATACGTTGCGTGCTTGGTTTAAAGGAAAAATTATGTATATGCATGTTTTAGAATAAGTGGTGAATATGATGACACATTTTGAAGGATGAGAGTTGGTTTTGAATGACACGATGAGACGATGACACGATAATTTGGGGCCCAAGGGACGGATAATGCTGTCGCTGATGCCTCCGCCGCCGAGTACTTCAGTTACACGTAGATGGATCCATCGAATGATATGATAATACGAAAGTCATAGATGAGGAACAAAATTCAAATTAAGAAAATGAACACATATATGTTGATACGATGATACATACTATGATTAATAACTTGTTTTGACAGGCTACGATTATCCATATGATTTTACCGCAGACATGAAATGTAGGTCGATTATGATTTTTTTCACTACTGCTTGTTACGTATAAGTATTTGTTATCATGGTACAGGTGCGTTGAGTTTTTAGACTTACTAAGCCTGTGTGATGCAGGTGATAATGATTTAGAGGGGATTGGAGGGGCTGAACGCGCACGACCCGAGGACCACACTTTTTCGCACATCATGATTTTAGGAGAATTATATTGACATGGATAGTTTTATACACTGGTTTTGATTTACTAATGATTTCTAGTACTTTTATTTGTTCGTGATTCGATTGAGATCGGTTATTTTAAACGGTAGCATTTCTTTTAAATGTCAAATTTTTACGATTATTTTTAAATGGTATTTTTCTTTAATAGGGTTGCATGCATACAAAATTTTTAAGTGTTTATTTCCAAAATATGAGCTTTATTAAAAAAATTTCCGCACTTTTAAAATTGTAGACGTTACAGTTGGTATCAGAGCAAGGGTCATGTATATGGTCGTGCCACCGCCAGCTTCTGCAGCTCTGTCTTCAAAACTCAAGTATGTAAGTCTTTTTCTTTCAATGTTTAAAATGATTTACTGTTATCACCTGCTTTCTTTCGATATTAACTGCACATGTTTAACCACTTTTACGATTTAAGGTTATTAATTTAAAAAACTACATTAATTGCATGATGGTTACGTTTATAAATTGGACTGTATTCAGATATGCCTTCTAGACGTGCTCCCAGTTTCGAGAGACAGGACGAGATTCCGATGGCAAAGGACCACCACCTCCACCAATAGAGGGGATGGCTAGATTTTTGGAGCAAGCCAAGCAGGCGCCCCGACCACAGACTGATATTTATGAGCAGTTTAGAGAGCTCGAACCGAAGGAGTTTTGGGGTACCAATGACCCATTCTTGGCAGATGGATGGGTTAGATCGCTGGAGCTACACTTTGACTACTTACAGATGAGAGATGCCGACCAGGTCAGGTGCGCCGTTCATATGCTTAGGGATGATGCGTTCCAATGGTGGGAGGGAGCTGTCCATGCAGTCGACTTGGCTACTCTCACTTGGGACAAGTTCAATAAGATGTTTTATGGCAAGTTCTTCCCAGCTGATGTCAGGGGCTGCCTGACTAGAGAGTTTATAAGTCTCCGCCACGGGGACTTGTCCGTGGCGAAGTTTATCCGTAAGTTTGACCGGAGCTGTCACTTCGTGCCTCTTATGCAGCACTTTATGGATGGACTGAGACTTACCCTTCGTCGGATGTGATGTTGATGAGGCCGGTGAGCTACGATGAGGCTACTTCCCGTGCTTTCCAAGCGGAGCAGGCGCTCCGAGACATAGATTTTGAGATGCAGCGGTAGCGGCATTAGACTCAGTCCAGTTCTCAGCCACAGAAGAAGCTGTATTCGGGGCCACCGAAACAGCAGGGATATCAGAAACACGAGGTGAAATATAGGGGGCTAGGACAACAGCGACCACCTCAGGCACCAAGGGCTCCCAAGCCGGAGGGAGGACCTCCATGCAAGAAGTGCAACAAATATTACTATGGAAAATGCATGTGGGGCACCTACAGATGCTTCGTATGCAAACAGGAGGGGCACAAGGCTGCAGATTGCCCTCAGAACAAGGGTCCCACTACCGGCACGACATATGTGATGAATGCTAAGGAAGTTGAGGCGGAGCCAGACTCTATTTTGAACACCAGTAAACTTTACACTTAAGTTTTTATATGTTTATAGCTTTGATTGTATGGGATGATTTGATTATTATGAGAACTGAATTATGGGATTGATAACACAGAAAGAATTAGGATGCATGTTCTATCTAGTTGAGATTTACAACTTAATTGTTTATGGGAATGTATCAGGGTTTAATTGTAATAACGGTTAATTTGTGGACTGAATCGATAAAATTCTAAACTTTTGGGACTATTTTCGAAACTTCTAGCTGTAATTTTTAGGATTTATTGGTGACATTTTTGAAATTTATCGAAATTTTGGGGTTTAAAATTCGAAAATAAGATAGGGTTACATTGAAATTTTCTTTTGAGACTATTTTAGAAATTTGTGTAATTTTGAGGATTTATTGGTGACATTTTCAAAATTTATCGAAATTTTGGGTTTAAAATTAGAAAATAATAGAGGGTGACATTGAAATTTTCAAAATTTGAAGGTCCATGGTGCGATTTTCAAAATTTTAAGGGGACAATTTGCAATTTTCGATTTTCCTAAAGGTTCATTCCGAATTTTTAGGTACGATGTTTGGAATAATTCAGTGAGTTTTCGAGGATTTTGGGTTAATTTCTGATAAGAAATTCCTTAAGTTCAAGTCTACTAGATTTGATGGTATGTTTTGTCGCAGGAAATACATATATTTCAGGTGTAGCCACGCATGCACTGCTAGATTCAGGGGCTACACACTCGTTTACATCCGAATCTTTCGTGAAGCGACTAGTAATCATACCTGCAGCGATGGATTTGGGTTTCAGAGTCTGGGGATCAGATATTAACCTCCCAGATAGTGAAGAGATTGGAGCTTCGGTTACAAAAGTATAAGGTGCACGCAGATTTGATAGTGCTGCCACTACCGGAGTTCGACATCATATTGGATATGGAGTAGCAATCTTCTCATGGAGCAGTCATAGATTTCCGACAGAGGTCAGTGTATGTGATATAGGTGGATTTTACATGTTTTTCATACCATGTTTTGTCCCGTTGTGTTGCATTTATCATTTAGATTTCATGCATTTTGTGTTATTTTAGCATAATTTATATTTTCTTGTTGCTCATGTGTTTAGTTGGTGAAAATGCAGGAAATTCGTGCATAAACCGAAGAAATTCGAGATGCCGGGCGCATCCAAGGCGTGAGAAAAATAATTTTTGCGAGAGTCGTCCGCCCAGGCACGTCAAAGAAAAATTAAAATTTAAGATCTTCGCAAGACATCCGCCCGAGCGGAAACTTATGTCCGCCCAAGTGCGTTTGAAAATTAGGAAAGATTTTTTTGGACGATTTCTTCCCTTAATTTTGAAGGTGTAGGATATGGTAGGGTGTGGAGGCACGAAATCATGGATGATTCATCATTATTCAGAGCCACCACAAGCCTTGGAGTTGAATTGGCGCTTGGATTGAAGATTCGAAGATTTCTGGGCACAGTTCTTCGCAGATCTCGTCTAGTTACTATTTCTAATCAAGTTTTTATCATTTAAATATTGTTGTTTTTATTTTTAATATGAATTCTAGTAGCTAAATTTAAATATTTTTTGGGATTGAGTGGGATCCTACCCCAAAATTTGATTTAATTAATTTATATTTCGATTGTTGCTTTGTTTTTTAATGTGCTATTGTTTTTCATTGTGTTGTTAGAGCGTAACTAACTTTAACAACGTTTTTATATTGCGAGTGAGTTCGAGAGAATAGCTTGTGATAGGAACGAGCTACATAATCCGTGGATCTACAATTTAATTGACATATGAAATTGGATATGCGTCGATAGTCATAGTCCGGTAGGGCGAAAACTAAGGGATTTCATAGATCTACATGCGATTCACTCTTGATAAATAAATAAAGACATTTAATTACTTCACTGAGTAGAATTAGTTTGGCATATCTCGAGAGTGTGTGTTTAATTGTATAGAAAATCATGTCGGAAGCATACAATCACTATCGAACGAATTAATTAGATAACAAGGGGTAGGTGAACAAATATTGCCAAAAAATTTATTTCTCATTGAATTTTAAATCAACCATTCCAGATATTATATCTCATTATTTAATTCCTGAAAATTTTATGTTTATTTGAGCATAGTAGTAATAATCAATCAATCAAATTTTCGTTGCTAAAGATTTGATAACTAGAAATAATAATTGTCAAATATAGTCTTCAGTGGAACGATACTCGTATTCACGTATATTATACTATTACGTGAATCGTGCACTTGCGATTAAATTTTGACCATACAAAACCATATTTTTATTAAAGATTCCACAGTGCAAGTTTTGCTCGATCAAGTTTTTGGCGCCGTTGTCGGGGACTATTAATTCACAATTTTATTTTTAGTTATTTTCTTTAGGATTGTTTCATTTTTATTAAATTAACACTCCATATACAGATATTTATTCCAGTGCACGCCAAAGTCACTTGACGTGGAGCTTGAGCAGTTCGGCCCTGAAATTGAAAGAACTTTCCGCAGGAGAAGACAACAGCAAAGACTGAAAGAACTAATAGTGTGGGTGTAGTGCCCAAATTCAGTACATGTATAACCCGTGCATTTATTTAATTCGTTAAATCATTTATTTTAATTTAAAATGAGTTTAGCCATGCATAATTTATTTAAATGCATTGTTTTAATAATGGTCATGTTTATGTGATGCACGTAAAAATGTTTTTTTTTTTTTCGAGTTTCATGTTTCAGGCGTTTATTCGAAGCGGGATTGAGGAAAAGACCCGGTGACGATTTTGGCAATTTTAAAGATGGTACTTTATTTTAAGTTGAGTTTGGGGGGGGGGGGGGTATTTTAAATTAGTATTTTTATGAGATGTTAGTAGTTTGAATCCTAAATTTATTATTTTTGTGAGTTTATGATTTTAGAACTTTTAAAGTTTAGTATGGTGTGTGTTATATTTTAATTAAATAGTTTTATTTATAAGGTAAAGGAGAGTTAATGTTTACTTAGTAGATAATTATTTTAATTAAGCAAAAAGTTAGTCTTTTAATTTAATTAAAACACACGCTACACACACACAAACACACTTTTACACACAGTAATACACGCCTAAACACACACACACAAGTTTCATTCTAGTTTTATTATTTTTTGAGAGAAAGAAAACTAGGGTTCTTCATTAGCATAGCAGCCGCCCACCCCCTCTTCAAATTCCAGCAAGGTTTTCGTGAATTTTATTGCAAGAAAACGGTGCCACGTTCGCCCCGGATCAACCTCGTTTCTATCTCCGCTTCGGTGACGCTGTTCGGTAACGTTTAAGATTCAAAAGGCACGTATATTCTGTTCTTTCTGCATCGATCTTGTCATATTATGTGTTGTGTTATTTTTTTGCGTAAAAATATATGTGTGACGTTCGTCGTTTGAGCAGAAAACGATTCGGATCAGTTTTGAATTAATTTTAGATCTAAAATCACGTTTTTACTGTCTTTTTAAATACTGCGATTTTTCCGTCGGGATTTTGAGAAAACTTTCAACTAGGAAATTGTAGAACTTTTCGATGCCTTCGATTTGATATAAAATTCGAGATTTTTGGATGAAAATTGAGTGAGTTATGGCGTTTTTTGTGGGACTGCTCAAACTGCGTTTTCAGAAAAGTTATGATATTGATGTGATCTTCAAGTTTAATTGTTGCAGGCTTCGTTGGGGATCGACGGGTGATCGTTGCTGCATATAGGTATATTATTTATGATGTTGGGATGTTTATTGAAGCATCGTTTCTTGTCGTTAGGTGCTTGGGAGATTGAATGTCGTATAAAACCGTTTTGTGTCAAAAAGTCTTGTTCACGGGTTTTGTTGGGTTGATTGCGATGTATGGTTGTTTTGGGACAGTTGTATAGGCTCGAGTAATTGATTTAGTAGCCTAAGATGAGCTCGTAATGTTGATTATTGGGTTGTACACCGAGTTGAGGGAGTTAAGCACAACAGGTTCAGACTTTTCGTGAGCTTCTAAGTCGCGTAGGTACACGGAGGTCTACACGGACCCTGACACGGGGTCCGTGCCTTAGTTTTCTTCGCAATGTCGAATTTGCGCACGGACACGGACCCTCACACGGATGCAGGCACGGGGTCCGTGCCTTCCCTTTTCTTCGAGACACCGTTCACCGCACAGACACGGACCTGTCTCCGGATCCCAACACGAGGTCCGTGCCCCTCTTTCTTCCGGGCATTTCCTTTGCAGTAGGTAGACGGACCTGTACACGGGCCCGGGGTCGGGGTCCGTGTACTCACGTTTTCGGGAAAAATAATATTGTTGCTTTTAAGATTGATGTCCTGGTTTAGTGCAAGGGTTATCAAGGTCATGTCATGAGAAATTATATAATGTCCTAAGTAATGATTGAACTCGAGAGTAAGTATGATTTCTACGTCTAAGTTATGCAAGTTAAGTATGCAAATTCAAGCTAGTATGTACAGCAACGACGACCCCAGTCGAAGTCCAACGAATCCCTCAACGCCAAGTAAGTATGTATGACGTGCAAGAAAATATTTTAAGTTTTGAGGTATGCTAAATGTCTTGTGACCAAATTATGTTAGGATTGGAATGCGTTAAATTATGAACGGGGACCAATCCGCCCGTTAAATTATGAACGGGTTAGATCGTGGTTGGAAATCGTTAAATTATGAACGGGGACCAACCAGCACGTTAAATTATGAACGAGGATCTTATGTATGCGGCACTGGATACGTCCCTGTCAGCCCAGTACTGTGGTATAGTCTGATCAGGCTCATTTATGTTACGGGTCACTTGCTTTGAAGCATCCTCTATGCAAAATGATGAAGTTATGTATGTTCAAGTATGCAGTATGTTATGAAAGTTTATGTTGATGGCACATCTAGCTATGTACGTACGTATGTTTAAGTTTATTATGCAAGCTCAAGTTTCAAGTTATGTATGTCCTATTTTTAAGTTGCATGCGATTTTATTATGTAGTACTCGTTATCCCGGTTTATACGTGTTGAGTCTTTAGACTCACTAGACTTGATCGATGCAGGTGACTATGTGGAGGAGACAGGAGGTGATGACCAAGGGGCAGGCTTGGGCTGAGTGGCAGGCTAGACCCGAGGACCGCAAATTTTACGTTTTATGCAAAGTTTAAAAATACTCTAAGTTTTTAAGCATCTGGATGCGAAATATTTTGAGACAGTTCTTTTAACAAAATTTTATTGGTGACGGATGATTGTGAGATTATTTCATGAATGTTGAGTGACGACCGTATGAATGTTTACAATTAAGAAAATTTTTAATTTTTCCGCAAATTTTAAGTAGTAAAGAATACGGTTCGTTACAGTGGGGACCCGAACCTAATTCCTTTTCTTAATCATCATTTGGATCAATTAATTAATCTGGGTTTAAATTTTAATTTTTTTATATGCATAAGTGCGCAACATAAGATAATCAATTTTATATAAACATCAAAAGTAAAGTACAAGTCTTGTACAATTAGATTCATCTTAACTAGTGTTCAACAACTACATCAAGTGCTGAAAATCAAATCTAATTCAAAGACCGGATCTCCACGCTAATCTTTAATCTCTCATCCTCTTCGTGACCCTGATCCTGTCCCACCTGTTGTTATGCACACATACAAACACAACAACAGCCGGATATCTCCAGTGAGAATATAATCCCAGTTAAACAATGAATAAATGCAATCATATAAAACATATATAAAAGCATAAACAGTCACCAATAACATGTATCAAATATGAAAATATGAATCGATTTAAAATTGTAACCCAACTAGTGACTCGTCATCTCAGACTCGACTCGTCTCTAATCAAGGGATCCCAGTTCCTGGATATTGGCACATATATCGAATCTCAGCGATAGAAATGAATCAATTCCTAAGCGACATCGATATGATTGACACATCCAATGTCTTGGCGACTCAGCTGAAGACTTGGCACATCAACCAAAGAGTAGGCACATCAGCCTATGACTCAACACATGCTTTGCTATAATCAATAGACTAAGCATATCAATTCCATTCAATTGCAAACGTCAATGCAACAAAGTAAAGTATGTGGTTTTTGGGAAACTCGATTTCAATCTGACTCAATTCAATCTCTCGGTTAACATTGATTTATACATTTCTTTCGTTTGGGTTCGACTCTGATCTGTTTTCGAATCCCTCAATATATCAATCTGGAAGGAACATTCCCAATAGGTACAATATCAATATACAATCTCCATCAATACTGGATATAATAGGGATTCAATCTAATTCTGTTTCAACTGCATAATTGCACAATCTCAATATACTGTAATGCCCGAGGAATTTATCCCGTTAATCCGAAATGAGTTAGCGATGATTATTATAATCTATTGGTGATAATCAATTTGATTATAGACGAAACAGATCGGACCGGAAAAGACGAGAAAATACATCAAATAATGAGAATGGCCGAAGCCATGGCGCACATGCGCGAAGAAATGCGCGCATATGCGCGACATGTCCAAAAGGTTCCGCGCATATGCGCGACGTAGATGGCGCATATGCGCGGGAAGGACAGTAGGCTTGGCGCATATGCGCGAGAAAAGTGGCGCATATGCGCGAGAAGGAAAAACGCTGGTTCTAAGAACTGGCGTATATGCGCGACTTTGGGCGCGCATATGCGCGAAACGTGCATCACATGCACGATTCCACTTGCCTTACATGCATTCGTGGATGTATATATATATATATATACAAACGAATTCTTCAGTTTTCAGAAGAAAGAATCGAGAAAGGTACGGAGAAAAGAATTGAAAAATCCTTACGCTTTTTGTGAGAAATCCGTCCGTCCGATTTTGAATCCGACTGCGGTACTGTGTTCCTATCGACGTAGGCTACAACTGGACGTAAGTTTTGCTACGTTTTGTTATGTTTTGAAAATATGGTATTGTCAGAATCTGATATGATTCATATATGATGTTCTTGTCATGTTAGACATCGTATAATCGAAACCAGATTGAAGAACAGATACCATATGAAATTGTTATGATGTTTAGAGTTGAGTTGATTGAGAATTGATATCAGGATTGGAGTATTATCGAGTATGAGATATTAGAATTAATATCTGATCGATATGGTATTGTTGGGTATATTGATATTATATCGTTATGCCATCGATATCGAATTAGGTTAAATATTGAGCAGAACAGATTTGATACGAGTGGTGTATTGATATTATACTCCTCGAAATTGTTCTTGTCAGATTGAGTATTGACAGGCTTCGAGTTCGAGACTTCGACAGAGTCAAAGTATCAGAAAGAAAAGTATAAATTAATGTTGAGTTGGGATTGCACAACTCGAGTGAGGTTTGACTCGAGTCTCCCTAAATCACATACTTTTACTTATTGCATTGATATTTGCAATTTATGAGACTTATGATTGTAGTCTATTGATTTATAGCTACTGTATGATAAGATTGATATTTGTAGCCTATGGATTTATAGCTATTGCATGTAATGACTGCTGATTCGCTAGTCATTGACTGATTTGCTTAGATACTGATTGTATGTATTGATTACTGAGTCGTTGAGTCATAGACTGATTCGCCTAGTCACCGGCTGATTCGTCGGGTTATTGACTGATTCGTATTATTATAGACTGATTCGCCTAGTCACCGGCTGATTCGTCTGGTGATTGACTGATTCGTCTAAACTTAATCTGATTCGCTTAATTACAGGCTGAGTTGTCTGATTATTGGCTGATTCGCCTAATTACTGGCTGATTCGTCAGGTTATTGGCTGAGTCGTCAATTCTGCGGCCTGATTCGCCCAGACACTGGAGATATTAATTATATCGATGCCATTTAGGGATTGATTCATTCCTATCGACTGAGATTCGATATAATTACCTATATCCAGACATCGGGATCCCTAGGATAGAGTTGAGTCGAGTCTGAGACGACGGGTCAGTGGAGTCGAGTCTGAGACGACGCGTCGGTTGAGTTGAGTCTGATATGACATGTTGATTTACATCTTTTATGCCATTCATGATTATTGAATGTTTGATATGAATTTATGTTTCTGATTTGAGACATGTTATGAATACTTCTTATATGCTTTCGTATATGCTTTTATATGACTGCATGTTTACATTGTTTATACTGGGATATTTATATCTCACCGGAGTTATCCGGCTGTTGTCTTGTTTTGTATGTGTATATGACAACAGGTGGGGCTGGATCAGGGTCAAGAAGAGGATGAGAGAAGATAGATAGCGTGGAGATCCGGGCTTCGAAGCAACATAGGATTCAGCACTGATATGTAGTTGAACCTAGTTGAATTCTTGTAGATAACACAAGATTTGTATGTTCATGTTTAATATGTAATTTGATTAAATTACATTACGTTTCCGCTTTGTATTAAAAAAAAAAAAAAATTTTTAGACCCTGTTTTATAATGGATTAATTAGTCCCCAATGATGATTAAGAACATGATTAGCGTCCGGGTCCCCACATATACCCAGCAATACAAATCAACAAATATCAATTCCCACAACTCATAATCAATACAATACAAATATGATATAATATCTCATAAAATCAACTCCAAAAATCATAACAATTTCATATCATATTTGTTCTTCAATCCGGTTTTGATTAAACGATGTCTAACATATCGAGAATACCATATATGAATCCTATCTGATTCCTTCAATGTCATATTTCCAAAACATAAAAGAAATCAATAAAACTTACGTCCAGTTGTAGTCTTTGTCAATAGGAACACAATATTGTCAATAGGAACACAATATTGAAGTTGGATTGGAATTCTGACGGGCGGATCTTGCACAAACTTCAAATTCCTAAAATAAAAGGCGTATACTCTTCACAGCAACTCGCGCATATGCGCACCCTCACTCGGCGCGCATATGCGCGAGGTTCTTTGAAACTTTCTGCCATCCTCGCGCATATGCGCGGGTCCTGGTTGTGCATATGCACGAGGTTCTCTACCTGCCTTGCGCATATGCGCCCTGTCCGGTCGCGCATATGTGTGAGGGGTTCAGTCCTCACACATAATTCAATCTTCTTTCCGGCTTTCTCAGTCTGATCCGTTCAGTCTATAATCACATCAATTATCAATAAATCATTTCAGATTATTATAACAAAACTCTCGGGCATTACATTTCTCCCCCCCTAAGATCCGATATCGTTCCCGAAATCACAGGCAATCAAATTAGATAACGAATCAGATACAAGAAGGATAGATAAACATAAGCTAAAGAAAGAGACTCACATCAATGAAATAACTCTGGGAATCTCTGTCTGTAATGCCCGCAAATTTAATCCCAGTAATCGGTAATTATTGATTGATAATTGATATGATTACGAAAGGATTAATCGGGACACGAAAACAAGACTACATGTGAATTTCAAGGGATTTGGACAGAATGTCTCGCGCCCAAGCGGTAGTTATTGACCGCCCGAGCGCGAGAGGATAATAAAATGAGGATTTGGGCAGAATGTATGGCGCCTGAGCGGTAAAGAATTACCACCCGAGCGCCAATGGGTCATGAGAAAATCCTCGGGCAGAAACCTCCGCGCTCGAGAGGTCGTTTCTTACCGCCCGAGCTAGAGTCATGCAGAACGCGAATTTGCCACTTGGTCTTGTGTGCAACGTGGATACATATATATATATATATATATATATATATATATGTACAAATGTTAATTATCAGATGAAAATCGTGATTTGAAGGGAAAGCTTACTTCTTGATTTTAGAATTCGATTTGTGAGAAATCCGTCCGTTGGATTTTGAATCCGACTTCAGTACTGAGTTCCTATCAACGTAGTCTACAACTGGACGTAAGTTTTGCTACGTTTTGACATGTTTTGAAAATATGATATTGTCAGAATTGAATAGAATTCATATATGATGTTCTTGTCATGTTAGACATCATAGAATTGAAGTCAGATTAAAGAACGGACTGGTCATGTAATTGTTATGATTTTTGGATTCGATTTGATTGAGAATTCATATCAGATATGTATTGTTATTGAGATTATGACTGGTATCGACATTGATTATGAGTTCTGGTATTATATCTGTTATGTTCGGACTGACGGGGATTATCGAGACTGTATTGTTATACCGTCGAAACATCAGTTGGTTGATATTGATCGGATTCAGTAGCGATTTCGATTATATCGTGATATTGTCGATATGGATTAGATTGTATCTTGATTTGACATCGATCAGCATATATTTCGATTTGAATATTGATCAGAACATGTATTGAATTGAGTTGTATATTGATATTATATCTGTTCGGTATTGTTATTACCAGATTGAGAATGGACCGAGATAGAGTCAGGAATTATTCTTCTTCTTCTGAGCGAGGAGATAAAGGTATAAATTAATGTCGAGTTGGGATTGAACAACTCGAGTGAGGTTTGACTCGAGTTTCCCTAAATCACATACTTTATTTTATTGCATGGATATTTGCATTAAATTGACTTATGTACTTGTTCTCTTGATATTAGATAACAGGTATTAGACAAGTTATCTTGTGACAGAAGTGCCGGATAGTGGTGGTATCGCCACGGCACATTGCACGATGTCTCAAGATAGGATATTAGCGATAGAGCTACAGTCCATGACGGTTAGGTCAGGACACCGGGTGTTTCGTTATATCAAGTAACAGGGAATGGGAATTCGTCTATTACGGAAGTCGATATAGGAACACCGGATAGGGTTATATCGAGTAATAGAATTACGGTTCCTCCTATTACGGAATTCGATATAGGAATACCACATCTGGAAACCGGGATCCCTAGACTAGGATTGAGTCTAGTCTGAATGATGTAGCTACGAGTATTGTCGACAGTTTGATATTGATTATGTTCCTGATATTGGTACATGTTTAGAATAGAAATTATTCTTGATATTGAATTATGTTCCTGATATAGGTACATGTTTAGAATAGGAATTATTCTTGATATTGAATTATGTTCCTTATTAGGGTACATGTTTAGAATATGATTTATGCTTGTTATTGATTTATATCATGATGTTGATATAGGATATGATTTTTGTTATATGCTCTTATATGATTTATATGATTGCATGTATACATGATTTATACTGGGATATTTAATACTCACCGGAGTTATCCGGCTGTTGTCTTGTCTGTATGTGTGCATGGCAACAGGTGGGATAGGAGCGGGGTCAAGAAGAGAACGAGGCTGGACTAGATAGCGTGGAGATCCGGGCTTCAGAAGCAACTTAGGATTCAGTACTGATATGTAGTTGAACCTAGTTGGATTATTGTAGATGACATCAGATTTGTATGTTCATGTTTAACATGTAATTGGATTTTAATTACATTACGTTTCCGCTTTGCACTTTAAAAGAAAAATTTTTAGACCTTTTTTATTATGAATGATTAAATATTCCTAAAGACGATTAAGGAATGGATTAGCGTCCGGGTCCACACAACAGGTGGTATCTGAGCTGTAGGTCCTTGAACTATAGGTTCTTTAGCACTGAGATAGAAACGAGTGAGCGGGGTAGATTGAGTTTCTTACCTGCGTTTGATTGCTAGCATGTGATTGATTATAATGTGGATTACATTGTGTATGCTAGCATGATATGATGCTTTATTGCCTTGATTTCTATGGCACATGAGTAAATATAATGTTGAAATTACATTGTATATACTAAGATTTCAGTATGTGTTATTGTTTAGAAAGCTACATGTTACCTGAATCTCTGAGTTGATTTGGTAATATGTATTATTTGAAACTGGATCAGAACCAATTCTTTTTTAGAGGAAAGCTGATCAGGATTGGGATTGAAACGGATTTGTCTCTTGTTACTACTAACATCTGTGATTATCAGATATTCCTCTTAGAAGGATTCCAGAAAGGGGTAGTACTTCGTCTGATCAGATAGATGTATCAAAAATTGAGATGAAAACTAAATTGAAAGAGTTTCAGTTATTTCAGCCGCCGATTTTGAGTGGTATCGGGACGTCTGAAGAGTATGAGAACTGGGTTGATGACATAGAAATATTGTTTGATTTACTCGATTGTACAGATGAACAGAGAGTTAAACTGGTATTCCCTCAGTTACGAGAAGCTGCCAGAAGTTGGTGGATTACAACCAAAGGAGTACTAGAACTGAGAGGTTCCCGAGGATTTCAGGGAGATGGATCATCTGGATATGGTGATCAAGGAACAGACCCATGACACACTTGATGATATAGTGGCAGGTATTGTTCCTTTATGATTATGGTGCATATGTATTGATATATACTAATGCAATCGGTATGATTATCCTTGATTGGGTGGCACTGATATATGCTTTACCTGTTGGTTCTGTATGTACTGTGGTATTGGTTCTTTACCTTTTTGGGGAAAAGAATTGATATGAGTGATATTCCGTGATATATTGTATACTGCGGTAAGTTGAAAATGAGATTGAATTAGACTAGATTGTACTTGTATTGTCTGATGATGACTGCATAATGGATATTGATATATCGAACAAGTACAGAGCTATGATAGATTCTTGCCAGGAGATGGTAAGATTCGGACCTGAAATGGCCAAGGAAAGAATGATATACGGTAAGGGATTTAGATTTTGAATTCTTTGATATCCGTATTATGTATGATTCGATGATTATCGAAAGGAATGGAATAATTCCTTATTTATTCAGTTGATGACTGAAGTTGAGTATATCATGGATTGATTTACTAGTAGCAGGAAGTTTGCTATAGTCTTGCAGATGAGATTTCAGGTTGTCCTGTATCAGGGAGAGTGACATCGGCCTTGATGTGATTCCAGGTATTGGTTTCATTTTAGATTTTTTTTATAGACTGATATTGATGGAATTGAGAGGATTAAAATATCAGTTGAAAGATTTATTGCTTGAAGAGTTAGAGTTACATTTGATTATATGTTCTCTATAAAATACTTCAGTTCCGTTATGGATTGATAAATCCTGTGTTCAGAAGTGTTTTGATGACTTTATGCTCGTTTTATCTATGATTTTGATATATTCGCAGCTTATGATTGATTGAAACGGATAGTTGACAATGGTATCGAATATTCTGGGAACTGAGGCTGTTGTATACAGAATTGTTCGGATATGAATTTCGATTGTAACAGATTGTATTCAGAGTCTGTGATATCTGAAGATAGTATACTGATTGATTGTAGCACAGTGAGACCGTAATCAGTGGCTAAGAACGACATTGAATATGGCAGGGTTTTTTTGAAATGTCAGAAATTTCGTTCTATGCAGTTATTAGATCAGTATTGTGTATTGATATTCTGAATCTGATCGGATATTGTTATCATTATGAATCCGTGTTTGATACTGATTGTTATGAACCGTTGAGCTTAAATACAGTTCAGTCGCGTCAGAACTGATTTTGAAGAGTAAAGCAGTTCAGAAGTTTGATCAGACTGTTCAGAACTTGATTTTGATAGTCAGAACTAAATACCAGGTAGGTATTTTTCTTTAATTTATATTATTAACTGATTTGTTTGTGTCAGATGTTTGAATTGGAAATGGCAGGTATTGTCAGATACACACAATAGTAGATTCAGTACTATTCTGGTTACAGAAAACGTGTGATAATTCGAATAGACCGTTTTGAAATAAACAGATGGAAATCAGTTATGTCAGAACTTGTATTGAAATGTCTAAATCGCTGACAGATGAAGACAGACAGCTAGAAACTTTTCGATTAATGATCTTGATTATTGATTTCTAAATAGAAATGGGAGTACATTTCTATGGATTGTGTGATAACACTACTGAAATGGTGATAAGACTGTACAGTGATGTGATTATGATTGACAGATTTCTCGAATCTGCCTCTGTTATATTGTACAGGATGACGTACAAATATAATCAGATGACTGAAAGGTATGTCAGAAACGAAGATCAGATGGTATTGAATGCCAAAGTTAATTATATCAGACTGTGATTTTCGTTTGATGTTATACTTTTGGCTGAGTGCATGAGATGATATTTTATCTATGATCTATAGATTGACGGATAGTCGGAGTGAACTATCCTGATACTGGAGGATATCCAGGAAATGTAGTGCTGTAGTATAGCACTAGTTGACATGATTCATTGTCACTTTTGAATTATTGTACGATAATAGCTATTAGATGAGTACCGAAACAGCTTTAGTTGAGGTATTGTACAATGAGAACTGCGGATTTCCTTGGTAAAGGAATGATATTGCAGTGATGTCTGAGATTGGATTTGATAATATCAGGGAGCTGATAAAGAAAATGAAACCGATTTACAAGAAATGAGGATAGCTTAGAATACATAGACTAATAGCCAATGTCGGACGATGACTGTTGGTATTGGAAGCCGAAGATTGAATATATCTTTGACTAAGATTAACAACTTTGGTCGCAGATGCCAATACTGATTTGTTATGAACTGAGGATTGGCATATACAGATGTTGTATAGCCATTGTTCTGAGATTGATTTTATCACGAGTAATTTCGTTGATATGAGATTATTGTAGTTATGTATATCTCTTTCCTGTATCTGATTTGAAACATGATCAGATTATCTGTATAACATGAGTTGAATGTTTGTGATTTCGGGGACGAAATCATATCTTAGGGGGGGAGAAATGTAATGCCCGGAAATTTAATCCCAGTAATCGGTAATTATTGATTGATAATTGATATGATTACGAAAGGATTAATCGGGACACGAAAACAAGACTACATGTGAACTTCAAGGGATTTGGACAGAATGTCTCGCGCCCGAGCGGTAGTTATTGGCCGCCCGAGCGCGAGAGGATAATAAAATGAGGATTTGGGCAGAATGTATGGCGCCCGAGCGGTAAAGAATTACCGCCCGAGCGCCAATGGGTCATGAGAAAATCCTCGGGCAGAAACCTCCGCGCTCGAGCGGTCGTTTCTTACCGCCCGAGCGCGAGTCATGCAGAACGCGAATTTGCCACTTGGTCTTGTGTGCAACGTGGATACATATATATATATATATATATATATATATATATATATATATATATATATATATGTACAAATGTTAATTATCAGATGAAAATCGTGATTTGAAGGGAAAGCTTACTTCTTGATTTTAGAATTCGATTTGTGAGAAATCCGTCCGTTGGATTTTGAATCCGACTTCAGTACTGAGTTCCTATCAACGTAGGCTACAACTGGACGTAAGTTTTGCTACGTTTTGAAATGTTTTGAAAATATGATATTGTCAGAATTGAATAGAATTCATATATGATGTTCTTGTCATGTTAGACATCATAGAATTGAAGTCAGATTAAAGAACGGACTGGTCATGTAATTGTTATGATTTTTGAATTCGATTTGATTGAGAATTCATATCAGATATGTATTGTTATTGAGATTATGACTGGTATCGACATTGATTATGAGTTCTGGTATTATATATGTGATGTTCGGACTGACGGGGATTATCGAGACTGTATTGTTATACCGTCGAAACATGAGTTGGTTGATATTGATCGGATTCAGTAGCGATTTCGATTATATCGTGATATTGTCGATATGGATTAGATTGTATCTTGATTTGATATCGATCAGCATATATTTCGATTTTAATATTGATCAGAACAGGTATTGAATTGAGTTGTATATTGATATTATATCTGTTCGGTATTGTTATTACCTGATTGAGAATGGACCGAGATAGAGTCGGGAATTCTTCTTCTTCTTCTGAGCGAGGAGATAAAGGTATAAATTAATGTCGAGTTGGGATTGAACAACTCGAGTGAGGTTTGACTCGAGTTTCCCTAAATCACATACTTTATTTTATTGCATGGATATTTGCATTAAATTGACTTATGTACTTGTTCTCTTGATATTAGATAACAGGTATTAGACAAGTTATCTTGTGACAGAAGTGCCGGATAGTGGTGGTATCGCCACGGCACATTGCACGATGTCTCAAGATAGGATATTAGCGATAGAGCTACAGTCCATGACGTTTAGGTCAGGACACCGGGCGTTTGGTTATATCGAGTAACAGGGAATGGGAATTCGTCTAGTACGGAAGTCGATATAGGAACACCGGATAGGGTTATATCGAGTAATAGAATTACGGTTCCTCCTATTACGGAATTCGATATAGGAATACCACATCTGGAAACCGGGATCCCTAGACTAGGATTGAGTCTAGTCTGAATGATGTAGCTACGAGTATTGTCGACAGTTTGATATTGATTATGTTCCTTGACGTGAATCTCGATACGAATAAATAGCAAACACGATTAAACAATCGCACCCTCTATTCAATTACGATAACAAGACTCGTGTGTTTTCCCGATCTTTGAAACAAGTAATGGATAGGTGTGATATTCACCTCTAAACTAGCAAGAGTTTAGCAACAAATAATCACGAGAGAAACAATCGCGTTTCAAGAGAACCTCCAAAGAACCCGCCCTTGGCAACCCTCGTGAAAATAGATCGACAAACGCCACAAAAGATTAATCTTTTGATAAGTTTGATTTGATACAACGCAAAAGTTATAACGAAACTTAAGCTTGTGTTGAGAGAATTCTCAATATCATAAAAGATGAATAATAATCAATTGTTGTGTTTACAATCAATAAAATTCGTCTATATATTGACTACAAATAAAAAAGATATGAAATCTAGTTACCAAAATAAATAAAACTCTTATTTAGGAAAAAAAATCTTCTCTCCAATTCTTAAAGGACACGGACCCCGTGTAGAGGTCCGGAAGGGGGTCCGTGTAGGCACTGTAATTTTCATGGCTCGAAAGTAGTAGACACGGACCCCGTGTACAGGTCCGTGCTCGGGTCCGTGTAGGCTCGGGATTTCTCTTCCTCAAGTGTAATGGACACGGACCCCGTGTACGGGTCCGTGCTTGGGTCCGTGCAGCCTCGGTTCTTCAAAATAATGCTTGAATAATGTTCCTTCGGCTTTCCAACGTGCTCCCATGCATCACGAGCCCTTCTCCCTTGCTTATCAATCATTTGAACACCATGCCCGGCCACGTTCACATCATACTCCCCTTCTTCAAAAAGATTTGTCCTCAAATCTTGCCCCACTGCACAAAAACGAAGCAAGTTAGTAATAAAATTAATCAAATTATCAACATTCTTACCTTTCAATTTAAGTTCGTAGGCGCTATGGTTAGCTCGCTCCATTAACACTGGAAACTCCAACATCAGCGTTGTCTTTCCTATAAACTCGTCAGCTTTACCAAACATTAAATAACAAATGACACCAAATAACATCAACAAGATATTATTAAGTATCACAAAAATCAGATTTCTCCCCTTCTTAGACCTAGTCAACACACAAATGATATCCATACACGTGTACGACCATAGCTCACTAGGAATAAGACATAGTTCATGCACGATATAAGAATCTCGGCAAAATGTCAATCTCTTATATGCAATGCATGCCTCACAATCCCACTCAACATACCTCTTCATATGCAACCAACACATATAATCATGCATTTTATCAAAGATAAAAACACCACTATATGCATCACTAGTACATAACCCATGCAATGAATATAGAATGAAGAATTTATTCTCCTTAAAATTGTACTCATTATGCACATAAAAATTCTTACATTCATTCATGCTCTTCCCAAAGTCTTCACCAAACAAGTAGGAATCATGCAAATAGAACACACTAGGCGTACTACCCATGTAAACATTTAACTCATCACAAAGATTTGAACATAATGCATACAATTCATTGTCATAACAAAAACTCATCAATTTGACAACTTTTGAAAAATCACAATCACTAACATTTAGATTTGATCTATTCAATATTTCATCATTCTCCAATCTATGACTCCTAGGGACAAAGGTTAATTCACCGTTAGACCATTTAGACATCCCACTCTCAACTCTCTCACCAAACTCTTGAATACAACACAACAATGAAATAAGATAAGAACGAAAGTCATACCTCAAGGTTGTTGCGTTGGCAACTATGCTTACCTCACGGTGATTGCTCTCAACACCAAATGGATCATCCCATTGCATTTTTACACCTCCCACATTTGCTCGTCTCCTCATCACAACTTCATCATAACCCTGCAAATGAGAAATAACAATGCTCGGGATTGAACCGGCTATATCGTCACTAGGTATATAAATCTCATCTTTGTACAAAGGTACTTGAAGAGATTTATAAAAAATTAAATCACACTCATACTCACTCTTTTCACTCTCTTGGGCCTTAAAATCATTTTTCTTTTCTTTTTCTGTTTCTTTTTCTTTGGCCTCTTTTTCTTTTTCTTTTCTTTCTATGGCCATCTCACTCTTTTGATCACTCATTCTTTCGGCCATTTCATTTTTTTTCTCTTTCAACTCATGACAAATTGATTCATCAATACAAATTTCATTCGTAGGCAGTTGAGCAATAGAAACAACTTGCACATCATCTAATAACTCACCCTCCATAGCACAACACTCAATACTCAAGTCAGGAGTTAGTGGAGTACCAACCTTCTCAATTCTCTCAACCCCCACTTTAGATTTGACATCAATTGGCGGTTTTACTACAGTCATCTCCTCCTTTGGACATTGGGTGATATAATGCCCAAACTCTAAATACCAACAACATATAATATCACAAGTACTAGAATTTGAATTTTTAAATGTACCTTGATATTCATATTTGCTAGCTTCACGTCTTGACTCCTTCTTTGGCCTACCGCAGTGGTTCTCTTCCAAACTCGCCCTCCAAGTGGATGCCCATGAATCAACATACAAGCCATGCTCATCTCTCCTACCACCTCTCCTATTATTGTGATTTGGAACAAATTGTTTCCTCATCACCCTTTTCATCTCATCCCACGTAACTATAGGGTCATCCCCACATCGTCTCCTACGTGTTACTAACTTATCCCACCAAGTACTAGCATAGTCGGTAAACTCACTGCAAGCTCGTCTTACCTTCATTGCTTCGGTATAATCCTTCCGTCTCTCAAATACACACTCCATTCTCTCTTCCCACTCAAGGTACACCTTTGGATCGGCTTCCCCACTGAAAAATGGAATTGTCATCTTCGTACCACTCAGTCTATACCCTTCTCGGCTTCTATACCCCTTATCCTCATCAAATCTCCTATAACGATCCATGTTCAACAACGTATCTCCTCCAACTCTACTACCTCGCCTATTCTCATC
Organism: Primulina eburnea; assembly: GCF_022965805.1. NCBI lineage: Eukaryota > Viridiplantae > Streptophyta > Magnoliopsida > Lamiales > Gesneriaceae > Primulina > Primulina eburnea. The sequence goes on along the minus strand of NC_133106.1, from coordinate 13,160,429 downwards.
AATATGCACATCATACATCTCCTCTTCTTCACACCTCCGATATTTTTTTCGTTGAGACTTAAACTCCTTCTCCCACCTTCTATCCAACCCTCCTAACATTGTTTTAAATTGACGTCCGTCAATCATTATACCTGCAAGAAAAAGGTTAGTATAAAACAATAAAGAATAAAGTTTCCTCACCACAAATTCTCACTAGTCACTCCAATGAAAATTCACTCGCACTCGTCTTTTTCCATCACCACAAAACCTCACAAATCACTCCAATGAAAATTCACTCCACTCAAATATTTTCACTCAAGTGAGAATTCTCAAGGGGGCGCTTAAGTCTCGTGGCTTCCACGTATCAAATTTATGAGATCAATCCTGTGACGTCTGAAATTCGACTCACTTAGATCACACAAGGATAAGCAACTTTGAAAACTGACTAGAATGCGACTAAATGACAAGGACAAACTTAACGCTGAAATATAAGCGCTAAAATCCCAACAAACACCCGATCCCAATTTTTTTTTTTTCCGGGTGAACAGTACCGTGAATAGTAACTCCGGCGTGAATAGTAACTCCGGTATGAATAGTAATTCCGGTAATGAATAGTACCCTGTCGGATGAATAGTTCTGTCGATGAACAGTAAAAACGAAAGATGAACAGTACCAGACGTGAACAGTACCCTATCGTGAACAGTAAATTTTGACGAAAACAGTACCCCGATCGTGAACAGTAAATTCTTCCGACAACAGTACTTCCGGCGATGAATAGTAACTTTCGGATGAATAGTGTCGGCGATGAATAGTGTCGACGATGAACAGTATTTTCCGGCGATAAACAGTAAATCGCGATATTTTTTTTTTTTTTTTTTTTTTTAACAAATCCGTAGAAACCGCTACACGAAAATCGGTATTGAAAATCCTACGAAGAATTGAATGGATACTCTTACTTGAATCAAAAACTTTGAGCTCTGATACCAAATGACGTGAATCTCGATACGAATAAATAGCAAACACGATTAAACAATCGCACCCTCTATTCAATTACGATAACAAGACTCGTGTGTTTTCCCGATCTTTGAAACAAGTAATGGATAGGTGTGATATTCACCTCTAAACTAGCAAGAGTTTAGCAACAAATAATCACGAGAGAAACAATCGCGTTTCAAGAGAACCTCCAAAGAACCCGCCCTTGGCAACCCTCGTGAAAATCGATCGACAAACGCCACAAAAGATTAATCTTTTGATAAGTTTGATTTGATACAACGCAAAAGTTATAACGAAACTTAAGCTTGTGTTGAGAGAATTCTCAATATCATAAAAGATGAATAATAATCAATTGTTGTGTTTACAATCAATAAAATTCGTCTATATATTGACTACAAATCAAAAAGATATGAAATCTAGTTACCAAAATAAATAAAACTCTTATTTAGGAAAAAAAAATCTTCTCTCCAATTCTTAAAGGACACGGACCCCGTGTAGAGGTCCGGAAGGGGGTCCGTGTAGGCACTGTAATTTTCATGGCTCGAAAGTAGTAGACCCGGACCCCGTGTACAGGTCCGTGCTCGGGTCCGTGTAGGCTCGGGATTTCTCTTCCTCAAGTGTAATGGACACGGACCCCGTGTACGGGTCCGTGCTTGGGTCCGTGCAGCCTCGGTTCTTCAAAATAATGCTTGAATAATGTTCCTTCGGCTTTCCAACGTGCTCCCATGCATCACGAGCCCTTCTCCCTTGCTTATCAATCATTTGAACACCATGCCCGGCCACGTTCACATCATTCCTGATATTGGTACATGTTTAGAATAGGAATTATTCTTGATATTGAATTATGTTCCTGATATTGGTACATGTTTAGAATAGGAATTATTCTTGATATTGAATTATGTTCCTGATTAGGGTACATGTTTAGAATATGATTTATGCTTGTTATTGATTTATATCATGATGTTGATATAGGATATGATTTTTGTTATATGCTCTTATATGATTTATATGATTGCATGTATACATGATTTATACTGGGATATTTATATCTCACCGGAGTTATCCGGCTGTTGTCTTGTCTGTATGTGTGCATGGCAACAGGTGGGATAGGAGCGGGGTCAAGAAGAGAACGAGGCTGGACTAGATAGCGTGGAGATCCGGGCTTCAGAAGCAACTTAGGATTCAGTACTGATATGTAGTTGAACCTAGTTGGATTATTGTAGATGACATCAGATTTGTATGTTCATGTTTAACATGTAATTGGATTTTAATTACATTACGTTTCCGCTTTGCATTTTAAAAGAAAAATTTTTAGACCCTGTTTATTATGAATGATTAAATATTCCTAAAGACGATTAAGGAATGGATTAGCGTCCGGGTCCACACAACAGGTGGTATCAGAGCTGTAGGTCCTTGAACTATAGGTTCTTTAGCACTGAGATAGAAAAGAGTGAGCGGGGTAGATTGAGTTTCTTACCTGCGTTTGATTGCTAGCATGTGATTGATTATAATGTGGATTACATTGTGTATGCTAGCATGATATGATGCTTTATTGCCTTGATTTCTATGGCACATTAGTAAATATAATGTTGAAATTACATTGTATATACTAAGATTTCAGTATGTGTTATTGTTTAGAAAGCTACATGTTACCTGAATCTCTGAGTTGATTTGGTAATATGTATTATTTGAAACTGGATCAGAACCAATTCTTTTTCAGAGGTAAGCTGATCAGGATTGGGATTGAAACGGATTTGTCTCTTGTTACTACTAACATCTATGATTATCAGATATTCCTCCTAGAAGGATTCCAGAAAGGGGTAGTACTTCGTCTGATCAGATAGATGTATCAAAAATTCAGATGAAAACTAAATTGAAAAAGTTTCAGTTATTTCAGCCGCCGATTCTGAGTGGTATCGGGACGTCTGAAGAGTATGAGAACTGGGTTGATGACAAAGAAATACTGTTTGATTTACTCGATTGTACAGATGAACAGAGAGTTAAACTGGTATTCCCTCAGTTACGAGAAGCTGCCAGAAGTTGGTGGATTACAACCAAAGGAGTACTAGAACTGAGAGGTTCCCGAGGATTTCAGGGAGATGGATCATCTGGATATGGTGATCAAGGAACAGACCCAGGACACACTTGATGATATAGTGGCAGGTAATGTTCCTTTATGATTATGGTGCATATGTATTGATATATACTAATGCAATCGGTATGATTATCCTTGATTGGGTGGCACTGATATATGCTTTACCTGTTGGTTCTGTATGTACTGTGGTATTGGTTCTTTACCTTTTTGGGGAAAAGAATTGATATGAGTGATATTCCGTGATATATTGTATACTGCGGTAAGTTGAAAATGAGATTGAATTAGACTAGATTGTACTTGTATTGTCTGATGATGACTGCATAATGGATATTGATATATCGAACAAGTACAGAGCTATGATAGATTCTTGCCAGGAGATGGTAAGATTCGGACCTGAAATGGCCAAGGAATGAATGATATACGGTAAGGGATTTAGATTTTGAATTCCTTGATATCCGTATTATGTATGATTCGATGATTATCGAAAGGAATGGAATAATTCCTTATGTATTCAGTTGATGACTGAAGTTGAGTATATCAGGGATTGATTTACTAGTAGCAGGAAGTTTGCTATAGTCTTGCAGATGAGATTTCAGGTTGTCCTGTATCAGGGAGAGTGACTTCGGCCTTGATGTGATTCCAGGTATTGGTTTCATTTTAGAATTTTTTTATAGACTGATATTGATGGAATTGAGAGGATTAAAATATCAGTTGAAAGATTTATTGCCTGAAGAGTTAGAGTTACATTTGATTATATGTTCTCTATAAAATACTTCAGTTCCGTTATGGATTGATAAATCCTGTGTTCAGAAGTGTTCTGATGACTTTATGCTCGTTTTATCTATGATTTTGATATATTCGCAGCTTATGATTGATTGAAACGGATAGTTGACAATGGTATCGAATATTCTGGGAACTGAGGCTGTTGTATACAGAATTGTTCGGATATGAATTTCGATTGTAACAGATTGTATTCAGAGTCTGTGATATCTGAAGATAGTATACTGATTGATTGTAGCACAGTGAGACCGTAATCAGTGACTGAGAACGACATTGAATATGGCAGGATTTTTTTTAAATGTCAGAAATTTCGTTCTATGCAGTTATTAGATCAGTATTGTGTATTGATATTCTGAATCTGATCGGATATTGTTATCATTATGAATCCGTGTTTGATACTGATTGTTATGAACCGTTGAGCTTACATACAGTTCAGTCGCGTCAGAACTGATTTTGAAGAGTAAAGCAGTTCAGAAGTTTTATCAGACTGTTCAGAACTTGATTTTGATAGTCAGAACTGAATACCAGGTAGGTATTTTTCTTTAATTTATATTATTAACTGATTTGTTTGTGTCAGATGTTTGAATTGGAAATGGCAGGTAATTTATACTTTTGGCTGAGTGCATGAGATGATATTTTATCTATGATCTATAGATTGACGGATAGTCGGAGTGAACTATCCTGATACTGGAGGATATCCAGGAAATGTAGTGCTGTAGTATAGCACTAGTTGACATGATTCATTGTCACTTTTGAATTATTGTACGATAATAGCTATTAGATGAGTACCGAAACAGCTTTAGTTGAGGTATTGTACAATGAGAACTGCGGATTTCCTTGGTATAGGAATGATATTGCAGTGATGTCTGAGATTGGATTTGATAATATCAGGGAGCTGATAAAGAAAATGAAACCGATTTAGAAGAAATGAGGATAGCTCAGAATACATAGACTAATAGCCAATGTCGGACGATGACTGTTGGTATTGGAAGCCGAAGATTGAATATATCTTTGACTAAGATTAACAACTTTGGTCGCAGATGCCAATACTGATTTGTTATGAACTGAGGATTGGCATATACAGATGTTGTATAGCAATTGTTCTGAGATTGATTTTATCACGAGTAATTTCGTTGATATGAGATTATTGTAGTTATGTATATCTCTTTCCTGTATCTGATTTGAAACATGATCAGATTATCTGTATAACATGAGTTGAATGTTTGTGATTTCGGGGACGAAATCATATCTTAGGTGGGGAGAAATGTAAGGCCCGGAAATTTAATCCCAGTAATCGGTAATTATTTATTGATAATTGATATGATTACGAAAGGATTAATCGGGACACGAAAACAAGACTACATGTGAACTTCAAGGGATTTGGACAGAATGTCTCGCGCCCGAGCGGTAGTTATTGGCCGCCCGAGCGCGAGAGGATAATAAAATGAGGATTTGGGCAGAATGTATGGCGCCCGAGCGGTAAAGAATTACCGCCCGAGCGCCAATGGGTCATGAGAAAATCCTCGGGCAGAAACCTCCGCGCTCGAGCGGTCGTTTCTTACCGCCCGAGCGCGAGTCATGCAGAACGCGAATTTGCCACTTGGTCTTGAGTGCAACGTGGATACATATATATATATATATATATATATATATATATATATATATATATATATATGTACAAATGTTAATTATCAGATGAAAATCGTGATTTGAAGGGAAAGCTTACTTCTTGATTTTAGAATTCGATTTGTGAGAAATCCGTCCGTTGGATTTTGAATCCGGCTTCAGTACTGAGTTCCTATCAACGTAGGCTACAACTGGACGTAAGTTTTGCTACGTTTTGACATGTTTTGAAAATATGATATTGTAAGAATTGAATAGAATTCATATATGATGTTCTTGTCATGTTAGACATTATAGAATTGAAGTCAGATTAAAGAACGGACTGGTCATGTAATTGTTATGATTTTTGGATTCGATTTGATTGAGAATTCATATCAGATATATATTGTTATTGAGATTATGACTGGTATCGACATTGATTATGAGTTCTGGTATTATATCTGTGATGTTCGGACTGACGGGGATTATCGAACTGTATTGTTATACCGTCGAAACATGAGTTGGTTGATATTGATCGGATTCAGTAGCGATTTCGATTATATCGTGATATTGTCGATATGGATTAGATTGTATCTTGATTTGATATCGATCAGCATATATTTCGATTTGAATATTGATCAGAACAGGTATTGAATTGAGTTGTATATTGATATTATATCTGTTCGGTATTGTTATTACCTGATTGAGAATGGACCGAGATAGAGTCGGGAATTCTTCTTCTTCTTCTGAGCGAGGAGATAAAGGTATAAATTAATGTCGAGTTGGGATTGAACAACTCGAGTGAGGTTTGACTCGAGTTTCCCTAAATCACATACTTTATTTTATTGCATGGATATTTGCATTAAATTGACTTATGTACTTGTTCTCTTGATATTAGATAACAGGTATTAGACAAGTTATCTTGTGACAGAAGTGCCGGATAGTGGTGGTATCGCCACGGCACATTGCACTGGACTTTCACAAGCGGAATTGTCTTAGTTCTGAGCTGCTTTTCCTTCCGATCGAGAATTCGAATCGGTTTTTAAAAATAGCTCAATGTCTCGTCAAAATCGGCCTCATCTGGCTGAATGATATGTTAAGCATCTGGCATGTACTTTCGCAATAATGACACATGAAAGACATCATGTATCCCAGATAATGAAAGCAGTAATGCGAGTCGATAGGCACGATCTCCTATCTTCTCGAGAATCTCATACGGCCCAATATAACGTGGAGACAACTTCCCTTCTTGCCAAATCTGACAACGCCTCTGAAAGGTGAAATCTTTAAGAATACTCTGTCTCCTACCTCAAATACCAACGGTCTACGTCAAACATTGGTATATTTGGCCTGTCTGTCTTGAGTTGCCTTCATTCTCTTCTGAATCAGCTTCATTTTTTCTGTCGTCTTTGAAAGGGGATCGATTTTAGGTGCCCGAATGCACAACAGAAGTTCAAACTTTTCGAAAATCATATTTTCAAAGGCAAGAAATTCGAACACCTCTACTAAGATGTGTAGCAAATACAAAAACACGAAATATGTCATACATAGTGTGTTTTAGAATTTTTACCTATCAATCTTAAAAGATGGATTGTGGCTCCAACTTAGTTGTCAAACAACTAAGCTCTTCAATGGATGACCCAATCTACAAGCTTCCTTGTTCTTGAAATCTTTCCTTCAAATTAGGTCCACCACCAACAAGCAAAATCAACTCTAATTTTGCACTAGAAAAATTAGAGCATTTTTCCTTTGAGAAGAGAGTGTTTCCTAAACAATTGAAGAACAAAATTTTGGTGAGAATATTGTGCAAAATTTCGGCCACCTTGGTGTAGGAGAGAAGGGGGGGGGGAGAGACTTTTCTTGGTTGTGGAAAAAGTAGTTGTGTTGTCCCAAAAGCATGCCATGTCTTGGACATGGAAAAAGTTGTCTCCCAACTCTTCACCTCCCCATGCACCTTTTATTTGGGTTTGTAACAATTACAAGGCCCATGGACTTTAATTTAATTGTCTCAAACAAATTTGAGAGCAATTAAACCTTACTCAAGCCCACTAGTTTAATAATTATTTCTAATTGGGCTCTACAAGACCCAATGTTGTTTAATTAATCCAAAACTTTAATTAATTTAATTATTTGGACTCTACTAGGTCCACTAGTTTTAAATTAATTCAAAACTTGAATTAATTTAATTTAGTCCATAATAATGTATATGAAAATCACAATTTTCAAATACATTGCTCGTTTGAACAACTTTTAATTTAGGAACACTTCCTCAAATTAAAAGTTACATTATCCTTATAGAAGTCATAATTCTATTTTTATTTACGCTTATAAACTCTTTTATAAGCCGTTCAACACATTGAACTATTTTACTTCTCAACGGGATCTAGAAAGTTAGCATTTGTGTGACCCTCAATGGTTCATTGTTACAACTAGCCGTAGGTTCACATCTCCATGTGATTCGGACTAAACATGTCCTTTACGAGAATACCCCAATTGCTCCATTCTTACTTATCAACTCCTTGATAATAAGAACGTTAGAACTCAAGTCTGATAGTACCCAACCAATCATGTTAAACACTTAGCAGCATCGCTTACATGATTCCCTAGGTATCAAATGATAGTGCCTGCAAGAACCATTCAATTATGGTTAGAGTACAGTACGGTCCCTTCAACTCATATATTCCGACCGATTCGACAACCATTGGTATATCGAGAGTTGTCAATGAATCGATACTATGTGTCATGTCGTAGTTGCATCGATGGTGTAATCTATGAAATCCCTTTCATAATTACCACCATACTTTGATAAGAGATTTCAAACTACATACACATGACATCACATAGAATATCCATACCCGAAGGTAAGGGGTGAATCCCCGACTACAATGCATCGACTCCTATATGTTTCGACAGAACACCCAACCTTGCCACCTGATGACCCCATGAGAGTCGGTAAACAAGTCAAAGTGTAATGCTAGCACATAGTCTCAATGTTGTCCCGTGTCATAAGGACTAATGTTGTACAACCATAAACTAGGACGTTTCCACTCGATAAGTGAGAACCACTTGGAAAGTCCTTTATGGAGGGCTGTTCAGTGCACTCTACAAGGAGCATGTAACGACCATACTTTTGCTACTTAAAATTTGCGGAAAAAATAAAAATTTTCTTAAATATAAACATCCATACGGTCGTCAACTTATCGTTCATAAAATTTATATCTTTGAAGTCATCCATCACCAATAAAATTTTGCTGAAAGAAAAGCTTGCTCAAAACCTCTCGTATCCAAAACAAAAAATCAGAGTATTAATATTTTCCTGCTTAAAATCTTAAAATAACGTGTGCGGTCCTCGGGTCTAGCTTCTGCTCAGTCCAAGCCTGCTCCTTGGTCCCCACCCCTCGTCTCATCATGATCATCATCACCTGCATCGATCAAGTCTAGTGAGTCTAAAAACTTAACAAGTATAAACTGGAAGTAACGAGTAGTACATAATAAAATCACATGCAACTTTAAAATAGGGCATACATACTGAAAAACTTGAACTTGCATAACAAAACTGAACTTACGTACATCCACACTTAGACGTGCCATCACATAAACTTTTCTTAAACATGCTTGCATACTTGAACATACTTAAACATACATAGCTTCATCATTTTGCGTAGAGGATGTTTCAAACCAAGTGACCCATAACATAATTCGCCTGATCAGACTAAACCATAGTATTGGGATGACAGGGATGTATCCACTGCCACATACATGAGATCCCCGTTCATAATTTAACGGGCGGATTGGTCCCCGTTCATAATTTAACGCTTTCCAATCCTAAACGTAATTTGGTCACAAGACATTTAGCATACATCAAGAACTTAAAATATTTTCTTTTGCACGTCGAACATACTTACTTGGCGTTGAGGGATTCGTTGGACTTCGATCCGGGCCATCGCTGCTGCACATACTAACTTGAATTTTACTGCTTAACTTGAATAACTTAGACGTAGGTATTTTGGCTTACATCCAAGTTAAATCTTTTCCTTAGGACGTTCTAATTCCAGTGACTCGACCTTGTTAAACAATGCACCAAACCATGACAGGAAATCTCAAATGATCCCTAAAATAATTCCCAAATACTGGAGTATACGGACCCTGTGCACCCCTCCGGGTCCGGGTCCGTGTAGGTACTGTATGTGTATACTCGAAGAAAAGGGAGTGGGTCCGTCCAAGGGTCTGTCTAGACTCTGTAAAAAGACACCGAAAATAAGTGAGGACATGTATTCCATGCTATGGTCCGTCTAAAGGTCCGTCTTGTCTCTGGAATTTAGCACCGCGAAGGAAACAAAGACACGGACCCCGTGCCCTGGTCCGTGTGGGGGTCCGTGTAGGCTCGGGAATTGCAAACTCACGAAATTTCCAATACACACGATGCTTATCATTCTAGACTCGATTGTAAGGACCATGAACCGACACCCCGAGACCCATCCTAACATACCATAACATCGAACTGACTTCATACAACACCCAAGGCAACGTCGTCCACAATACGACTCATACAATTCAAAAACGTGGCAATTAACACCAACTCGCTTCCTACGACTTCTAATGCATACGAGTGCCTATCGACACCAAAAGACATAACAAATAACAACCCAACATCATACTAATCATACCTAGAAGCAGCAACGATCACCCGTCGGTTCTCAACGAAGCCTGCAACAATAAAGTCTCACAAATGCATCAACCCATAATTTTCTGAAAAACGAAGTTTGTGCAGTCCCATGAAAAACGCCATAACTCACTCAATTTTTGTCCAAATAACTCGAATTTTATATCAAATCGAAGGTATCGAAAATTTCTACATTTTTTGCGTGGAAAAATTCCTCAAAATTTCGACCGAAAATTCGCAGTTTTCAGCAGAAAAGCAAGTTACGAAATTTCAGATCTAAAAATATTTCAAAACGCATTCGATGCATTTATCGCTCAAACTTCTCCATCACACATATATTTTACGCATAAAACAACGCAACACGTAATATGACATGATCGATGCAGCAAAAGAAAGGTTATACGTGCCTTTTGATTTTAAACGTTACAGAACCGGCGATACCGAAGCGGAGATAGAAGCGAGGTTGATCCGGGACGACCGTGGAACGATTTTCTTGCAATGATATCAACGAAAATTTGCTGAAAGAATTCAGAAGAAGGGGCGGCTGCTCTATGGTTCCAAGAACCCTAATTTTCTTCTCTCCAAAAATATAAAACTTGAATGAATTGTTTGTGTCTGTGTGTTGTACGATTATAGGTGTGTGTAAAAGTGTGTAAAGCATGTAGTGTGTGTGTGTGGCGTGAGTTAGTGGGGAATTTAGGGAAATAAATTGGTAAAAAAATAAATTAACCACTAATTAAAAGTTAATCAAACACTAACTCAAAAATTTCTTTGAGTTAAAATACACACTAATTTTAAATAGCTCCTTAATTAAAATAACACCCACACAATGCAAAGTTTAAAAGTTTTAAACTCTCAAAATTACTAAATAAGTGATTTAAGTTTAAAAATGCAAAAACTCAATAAATTATTTAAAACGCCCCAAACTTAGCTTAAAATAAAATACCACATTAAAATTGCCAAAATCGTCACCGGTCTTTTCCTCAATCCCGTCTCGAATAGTCGCCTGAAACATGAAACTCGAAAAACATTTTAACGTGCATCTCATAATCATAAATAATTTAAAATAATTCATTTAAATAAATCATGCATGGCTAAGGCTCATTTTAAAACTAATTATATGCTTCAAAAATTAAATAAATGCATGGGTCATACGTGCACTGAATTTGGGCACTACACTTCCTCCCCCACTTATATAAATTTCGTCCTCTAAATTAATTCTTACCGAACAACTCCGGGTAGCGAAGTCTCATATCTGCTTCGGCTTCCCAAGTGGCTTCCTCCACTGAATGATTTAGCCATCGGACTTTGACCAACTTTGTCACTTTGTTCCGAAGCCTCCGCTCCTGTCTGTCTAGGATTTGGACAGGCCTTTCCTCATAAGACGAGGTCTGGAGCCAACTGTAACGGTTCATAGCTCAATACGTGCGAAGGATTAGCTAGGTACTTCTCAGCATTGAGACATGGAACACATTGTGTACCCCGTCCAGATTCGGTGGGAGGGCAACACGATAAGCTAGTGTCCCAACTCTGTCCAAAATTATGAACGGTCCAATAAACCTCGGACTCAGTTTTCCTCTTTTCCCGAATCTCATAGCACCCTTCATGGGTGCTATCTTTATGAAAACGTGATCACCTACGGCAAACTCGAGATCTCTTCTCCTCTTATCGGCATAGCTCTTTTGGCGGCTCTGGGCGGTCTTCATTCTGTCTCGGACCTTGACCACCGCATCTGCAGTCTGCTAAACTATCTCGGGGCCAAGTTCTGCTCTTTCACCAACTTCATCCCAATGAACTGGTGATCTACACTTCCTTCCATACAATGCCTCGTAGGGAGCCATAGCTATCGATGATTGGAAGCTTTTGTTGTAGGTAAACTCCACTAGAGGTAGTTTAGATTCCCAAGTCCCCTGAAAATCGATCATACAGGCTCTTAGCAAATCCTAGAAAATCTGAATCACTCGCTCAGACTGGCCATCTGTCTGCGGGTGAAAAGCTGTACTGAACAGCAACTTTGTCCCCATGGCCGCATGCAAGCTCTTCCAGAAGGACGATGTAAACCTCGGGTCCCTGTCGGAAACAATCGAAACTGGGAACCCATGTAAACGGACTATCTCCCTGATATAAAGCTCCGCATACTGCGTTATGGAGAAAGTCGTCTTCACTGGCAAAAAGTGCGCTGAATTCTTGAGTCGATCCACAATAACCCAAATGGCATTAAAGCCTCTGACAGATCTAGGCAATCCAACGACAAAGTCCATCGTGATGTTCTCCCATTTCCACTCTGGGATGGGGAGTGGTTTAGCCAATCTTGCTGGCCTCTGATGCTCTGCGTTCACCTGCTGACAAGTGAGGCATTCAGACACAAATCTGCGGATGTCTCTCTTCATCCCTGGCCACCAATATAGAATCTGTAGGTCCTTATACATCTTGGTACCTCCTGGGTGAATAGAATATGGAGATGCATGTGCCTCTGCTAAAATATCCTCTCTGATCGAATCAACACTAGGCACCCACATTCTACCTCTGTATCTCACGATACCATCTGACACTGCGTAAAGAACACTGCCCTTGGCTTCGTCTTTAAGTCTCCATTTCAGTAATTGCTCATCTGAAGACTGACTTGTCCGGATACGGTCTAGTAAATCGGACTTGACTATTAGATTAGACAGTCTAGGACCTCTGTCCTTACGATAAACCTCTAAATCAAACATCTGAATCTCGGATTGAAGAGGTTTCTGCGTTGACAACTGTGCTATAACTGCCACTTTCCGGCTCAAGGCATCTGCCACGACATTAGCTTTCCCCGGATGGTAGCTAATCTCGTAGTTATAGTCTTTCACTAACTCCAACCACAGTCTCTGCCTCATATTCAGTTCTTTCTGTGTGAAGAAATACTCGAGAATCTTGTGGTCAGTGAAAATCTGACACTTCTTGCCGTACAAGTAGTGCTCCAAATCTTCAATGCAAAGACGACGGCGGCTAATTCTAAGTCATGTGTCGGGTAATTCTTCTCATGCACCTTTAACTGTCTAAAATCATAAGCTATCACCCGACCCTGTTGCATCAAGACTGCGCCTAAACCGAGCTTAGATGCATTGGTGTAAAGCACAAAATCACCTTGCCCTGACGGCATGGCTAGCACTGGCGCTGAAATAAGAGCTTGCTTCAAAGTGTCGAAGCTCTTCTGGCATTCTTCACTCCACAAAAACTTAGCATTTTTCTTGGTGAGTGAAGTGAGTGGCACTGCTATGGATGAAAATCCTTGAATGAACTTATGGTAGTAACTGGCTAAGCCCAGAAAACTGCGGATCTCTGATACGTTCTTTGGCTCAACCCATTCTTTAATGGCTGCTACCTTTGCTGGATCCACTTCAATAACACTGCTGGACACTACATGTCCCAAAAACGCTACTTTCTGCAACCAAAACTCGCACTTACTGAATTTCGCAAACAACTTGCATCTCTGCAAACCTGCAACATTGTCCTCAAATGTTGGCTGTGCTCCTCATGGCTCTTCGAGTATATGAGAATATCGTCAATGAATACTATTACGAACTGGTCAAGGAAGGGCTGAAATACTCGGTTCATGAGATCCATGAAAATTGCTGGAGCATTCGTCAATCCAAATGGCATTACTAGGAACTCGTAATGCCCATATCTGTTCCTGAAGGCTGTTTTGTGCACATCTGCATCTTTCACCTTCAGCTGGTGATACCCTAATCGAAGATCTATCTTAGAGAACACTGTAGCTCCCTGTAACTGATCAAACAAGTCTTCGATTCTAGGAAGTGGGTACTTGTTCTTTATCGTTACCTTGTTCAATTCTCGGTAATCGATGCAAATTCTCATGCTTCCATCCTTCTTTTTCACAAAGAGTATTGGCGCGCCCCACGGTGAGAAACTAGGGCGGATGAATTCCTTTTCGAGAAGCTCCTGAATCTGCTGCTTAAGCTCGAACATCTCAGCTGGAGCTAATCGGTACGGTGCCTTAGAGATTGGCATTGTGCCTTGCATAAGATCAATAGCAAACTCCACCTCTCTCTCTGGTGGAAGACCAGAAACATCGTCTGAGAAGACGCCTGAAAATTCACTGACTACTGGCACGTCGGATAAAGATGGAGTGCGTATGTCAGGTGCAGAAATAATGCTAGCTAAGAAGGCCTGACACCCCTTAGAAATAAGTCTCCTAGCATGCATGCAAGAGATCATGCGATGGAAACTTCTCTATCTGGCTGGTTCAAAAAGAAATTGCTCCATGCCCGGTGGTCTAACCAATACTGAACTCTTCTGAAAGTCAATCAGAACTCTGTTCCTTGTCAGCCAGTCCATTTATAAAATAATGTCGAACTCCGGCATCGGCAGTAGAATCAAATCCGCATATACTAGATGGCCCTGCAATTCCAGATCAATGTCTCTGATCACGCTAGTCGCTAACAGTTCCTCCCTGGATGGGACTGTCACCCAAAAATTTATATCTAGGCCAATGGACTTGATGTCCAGATGATTAGCGAAAGTCTCTGAGATAAAGGAGTGAGTGGCTCCTGAATCTATCAGTGCCGTTGTGGCTAATCTCTTAATGAAGATATTCCCTGAGAGACGTTAGCACAACACAAACTTACATCCCAAATTACTAACATTAACCTCAAGCATAGCAGAAAAATTACTATCCCACGTCGCCCAAAATAAAATAATACGAACACCTTAATAATCCCAAATAGAGATTCCACATGCAAGGCAAAACGATACTGAGCTTAGGTAGAAAAGTTTACCGGTCAGTAGTGTAGTGTCTGGGTTCGCCTCTTGAGCATGCATGGCGAAAACTCTCTCTTGAGTTGGTTGCTTCCACTGCGGGCACTCCTTCAGCATGTGGTCACTGGCTCCACATTTGAAGCACTTGCCTGATCCATATAAGCATTGCCCTGGATGCTGGCGGTTGCACTTAGGACACACTGGGAAAATAACGGGATTCTGAGGTGCCCCTTGCTGCTGAATTGGACCCTTGCCCTTCGACGGTCCCTGATAAGGTTTCTTCGATGGTGGCCCCTGGTAAGGCCTCTTGTGCTGGGGTCGCTGATGCTGATGCTGCGGCGGTTGGTGCGATGGTGCCTGGTAGGGTCTCTTGCCCTGCCTGTCTGCCTCTATATCCCGCTGGTCTTGTTCTGCCGCCAAAGCCCTAGATACGGCGACTGCATAAGAAGTAGGGCTAGCTACCCTCACAACACGGCGCAAGAGTGGCCGAAATCCATCCATGAAATGTCTCAGCTTTGCCTGAACATCATTTGCAATGAAGGGTACGGAGTAACACCCCCTCTCAAACTTCCGAACGAAGTCTGCCACGCTGCTGTCCCCCTGCCTCAGTGTCATAAACTCCCTGGTCAGGCAGGAGCGTACTTCCTTAGTGAAGTACTTGGCGAAGAACACTTCCTTGAATCCAGTCCAAGACATGGTCGGAAAATTAATTGCCACTGACGCACTGTCCCACCAACGCCTGGCATCCCCTGACAGAAGGAACGTGGCACATCTGACCCTGTCTGCATCAGCCAGTTCCATGAAGTGGAAGATTACCTCGATGGACTTAATCCATCCCTCTGCCACCATCGGGTCAGTAGATCCCCAAAACTCCTTAGGATTCATCCTCTGAAACCTCTCATACACCGCTTCTGGTCTAGGCCTTGCCCGTGCATTCGCTGCAGCCTGGTTCCCCGCAAACTACGCGAAGAATTACGTCATACCAGCAAGCATCTGAGCCTGCATGTCTGGAGGTGGAGGTGGAGGAACGTCTCTCCTCTCCTCACGAGCTTCTCTATCCTCGTCCCTTGCTTCACAGTCAATTACACATCTAGGAGGCATACTGTTCCAATAATTTACCAAACACGTAAACCCACATGCATGAGCATACTACTAAAATCACAAGATGCACGTAACTCGAACTTAAAACATAGACATGCTGAAATCAAACGTAATGCTTACTACATAACATGAATTTAAAACTTTAAACTTACAGAATTGAGGTGTGACTTCGTGAGCTTCTTGCGACTGGCAGAGATGTAACCCTGTACAAGAATACCGCACTGATACCAACTGTAATGAACCATACTTTTGTTACTTAAAATTTGCGGAAAAATTAAAAAATTTCTTAAATATAAACATCCATACGGTCGTCAACTCATCGTTCATAAAATTTATATCTTTGAAGTCATCCATCACCAATAAAAATTTTGCTGAAAGAATGTAAGGCTCGAGATTAATAGTCTTCATTGACAAAATACTCGGAAAATATGAGTATGGATGATATAGGGTTTGAGATTTGATTTATTAATCTTTTTGACGTGAGACTCGGAATATATGAGAATGCATGACATGAAATGAGAGTTATGAATAAGCTGAGGACGAAACCACACCGCACCCGCGGTAAGGGAAGACACCGCACCCGCGGTAGCATGGACAGAAAGTTGCACATTTTTACGAAGCAAGACCGCACCCGCGGTAAGGACAGGACCGCACCCGCGGTCGATGTCCAGTAGGGTAGGAAATTTTATTCGAAGCGAGAACGCACCCGCGGTGTAAGAAGGACCGCACCCGCGGTCTGATATGTACCGCACCCACGGTCGATGATTTTAGAAAATAAAAGAGCTGCCGAAGCATGAGCGCACCCGCGGTGTAAGAGGACCGCACCCGCGATGTTGCATGCGAGAAGTCCACCTTTGAATTGTATGATGACACATGGCATGGTATATATATAGAACTCGAAGATGAGTCATTCTTCCTCCTTTCTTGCAGCTAGAGATCCGAGAGAGCAAGGGGTTTCAAGTCTTCCTTCCATCTTTATCATTTGTTTGTGCAAGATTTAGCCATCCAACTTTCAATCCGAGTCCGGATTTGGGTTCCTCTCTTCATAAACTACAAGAGGATGTAAGTTTTGTTAAATTTCAACATGTTCTGAAGTATAAATGTTGGAGAAAGCTTGATATGATTGAGATTATATGTTTATATGATTATAGTGATTGTAGATTCGAAACCGGATCAAGAAAATGATAGGTGATGCTATTTTTATGAGATTCCAGCTTGTATGAGCTAAGATAATGCAGATTCAGATGGTATAGATTGTATACTAATCCGTTTGATTATCAGATATGCCGCCTAGAAGAGTACCACAGCCAGCTGCTGGACAAGTGCCAGAACAGGGGAGTAGGTCAGGCACTCAGATGGACGTGACCGCTACACCAATGGAGACTCTGTTGAAGCGGTTTCAGTCGTTCCGACCCCCAACGTTGAAAGGCACTGAGAATGCAGATGATTGCGAAAGCTGGTTGGATGATATAGAAATGCTCTTTGAATCACTTGCCTACTCAGATGAACGTCGAGTGAAACTGATCGGACATCAATTGCAAGAGGTGGCCAAGAGTTGGTGGCCAACGGCGAAACGAGCCCTAGAACATCGAGGTATTGATATTACTTGGAAAGTTTTTAAAGATGAATTTTATCAACGTTTCTTTCCAGTATCATACCGAAAAGACAAAGGGGCGGAGTTCGCCAATTTAAGACAGGGGCAATGGAACATCGAGGAGTATGTTGCCAAATTCTCGTCGTTGCTTGGATTTGCACCACATGTAGCAGGGAATGACGAGACAGTTGCTGATCAGTTTATAAACGGTTTGAATCCGGACATCTTTACTCTAGTGAATACGGGGCGACCTAGTACCTTCTCTGAGGCGCTGAACCGAGCAAAGGGAGCAGAGGCTGGTTTGATGAGACAACGAGGAGCTTCCTACAGTGTTCAGGGTCAGAGACCGACGCCACCGTCTGCCGCACAGTTTCCACCACCTCCTCCTCGATATGATAGTGGAAGCAGTAGTGGCAAGAAAGAATTTCTGAAGGCCAAGGGTAAGCAGTTTAAGAGAGCTGGGAGCAGTTCGTCGAGCTCCAGTGGATCCCGACAGAGAGGTCAGGGTCAGAGTTCAGAGTACAGTGGTGTTTATTGCAGTTCGTGTGGAGGTAGGCATGCCACAGAGTAGTGCCAGGGAGTGATGGGCAGATGTAACTACTGCAAGCAGCTGGGACACTTCGCCAGAGTTTGTCCCCAAAAAGGTGCCCAGAGATTTCAGAGTGCAGGGTCATCAGCTTCTGTAGCTCAGCCCGAGAGACAAGCTTCGTCTGTCCATTCCTTCCAGCCCACGCCCACACAGTCCCAGCCTAGAGCCAGAGGTGGCCCGACAGTGAGCCAACCTCCCCGACAACAGGCTCAGGTGTTTGCATTGACAGAGGAGCAGGCACAAGATGCGCCAGATGACGTGATTGCAGGTAACTGTTTTCTTTGCGGTTATCCTGCATATGTGTTGATAGATACAGGTGCATCACATACATTTATATCAAAACGTTTTGCATTGTTGCATTCCTTGCCTGTCGAGTTAATGTCTATTGTATTATCTATTTCTTCTCCGTTGGGGAGTGGTCTTATATCTTTGACTTCTGTTAGACATTGCATACTACGGTTTGAGGGGCATGAGATCAATTTAGATTGTGTTGTACTTGGTCTATTTGATTTTGATTGCATTGTCGGAATTGACATGTTGACCAAGTACAGAGCTACCGTAGACTGTTTCCACAAGATTGTCAGATTCAGACCTGAGATGACAGAGGAGTGTAAATTCTATGGTAAGGGTTCCAGATCTCGGATTCCCTTAGTGTCTGCTCTGACTATGAGTAGATTGTTCCAGAAAGGAGCAGAAGGGTTCCTTGTTTATGCGGTAGATCTACAGAAATCTAGCCCGGCATTGGCAGATTTGCCAGTAGTGCGGGAATTTACAGATGTGTTTCCGGATGAGATTCCAGGGTTACCTCCAGCTCGAGAGGTAGATTTTAGCATTGATTTAATTCCAGGTACCGTCCCTATTTTGAGAGCTCCTTATCGAATGGCACCGATAGAGTTGAAAGAGTTGAAAGCACAGTTAGAAGATCTTCTGGCCAAGGGATACATTAGACCGAGTGTATCTCCTTGGGGTGCTCCGGTGCTATTTGTGCGGAAGAAAGACGGCTCTATGAGATTGTGTATAGACTACCAGCAACTGAACAAGGCAACGATAAAGAACAAATATCCTTTGCCTCATATCGACGATTTATTTGATTAGTTGCAGGGATCATCTATTTATTCCAAGATTGACTTGCGATCGGGATATCATCAACTCAGAGTTCGAGATGTTGATATACCGAAGACAGCATTCCCAACCAGATATGAACATTATGAGTTTGTTGTCATGCCTTTTGGTTTAATGAATGCTCCAGCGGTGTTTATGAGTTTGATGAACCGCATCTTTCAGAATTACTTGGATGAGTTTGTGATTGTGTTTATTGATGATATTTTGGTATACTCAAAGAATCTAAATGAGCATGCCAATCATTTGAGAATTGTGTTGCAAACACTGAGAAATGAAAGATTATATGCTAAACTGTCCAAGTGTGAGCTTTGGCTGAGACATGTTCTCTTCTTGGGTCATATCATATCTGGAGATGGTATTTTTGTTGATCCGAGTAAAGTTGAGGCTGCGATCAGTTGGCCTAGACCAACTTCTGTGCCAGATATACGCAGTTTCATGGGTCTAGCAGGGTACTATAGAAGATTTATCAAAGATTTCTCCAGTATTGCGAAGCCGATCACCCAGTTGACACAAAAGAATACGCCATTTGTGTGGTCTAAAGATTGCGAGTCTAGCTTTCTAGAGTTGAAGAAGAGGCTGACCAGTGCACCTGTCTTGATGATTCCTTCAGGTACTGGCGAGTTCGTTGTATATTGTGATGCATCTCACAGAGGGCTGGGATGTATTTGAAAGGGGATCGGTTACGGTGACAGGAAGCGCAACGGAAGTTCAAAAAAATGAAAATTTTGTATCAAATTTTCGGCCACCCTATGTCTTGTGTAGCAAATATAATAAAACACAAAAAATGACATTCATAGTGTGTTGAGAATTTTACCTATCAATCTCAAGAGATTGATGATGGCACCAACTTTGTTGTTAAACAACAAAGCTCTTGAATGGCATGAAGAAATCTACAAGCTCTCCTTGGACTCCTTTCTTCAAAATTAGGCCCACCACCAACTAGGTAGATCCCCTCAAATTTTGCACTAGAAAAATAGGAGGATTTTTCATAGAGAAGTATTTTTCAATCCTCAACACTTGAAGAAGAAAAATGAGAGAAAAAACTTGGAGTGATTTTTGGGTGAGAATTCGGCCATAGTGTATGTGGGAGGAGAGAAGGAAGACTAGTCTTGGTTGTGGGAAAAGGTGTTCCAAAAAGTTGCATGCCATGCCTTGAAAACTCAAAAAGTAGTCTCCCAACCTTTCACCTCCCATGCATGCATATTATATGGTTTTTTAACAAATTAAAAAACCATGGACTAAATCTAATTATCTCAAACATATTTGAGACTAATTAAACATTACTTGAATTTACCCAAGTCCCACTAGTTAAATAATAAATTTAAATTGAGCTCTACAAGACTCAATATAATTTAATTAATTCAACACTTGAATTAATTTAATTATTTGGACTCTACTAGGTCCACTAGTGTTTAATTAATTCTACACTTGAATTAATTTACTTTAGTCCATAATAATGTTTATGAAAATCACAATTTTCAAATACATTATTCATTTGGCCAACTTTTAATTTAGTAACACTTCCATAAATCAAAATTTACATTTCTCTCATAGAAGTCATACTTCTATTTTTCCTTTATGCTTATAAACTCATTTATAAGCCGCTCAACACATTGAACTAATTTCTCCTTTATAGAAGTCATACTTCTAATTTTCCTTACGCTTATAAACTCTTTTATAAGCCGTTCAACACATTGAACTATTTTACTTTTCAACGAGATCTAGAAAGCTAGTACTTGTGTGGCCCTCAATGGTTCATTGATACAACTAGCCGTGGGTTCACATCTCCATGTGATTCGGACTAAACATGTCCTTATATGAGCATACCCCAATTGCTCCATTCTTACTTATCAACTCTTTGATAATAAGAACGTCAGAACTCAAGTCTGATAGTACCCAACCAATCATGTTAAACGCCTAGCAGCATCGCTTACATGATTCCCTAGGTATCAAATGATAGTGCCTGCAAGAACCATTCAATTATGGTTAGCGTACAGTACGGTCCCTTCAACTCATATATCCCGACCGATTCGACAACCATTGGTATATCGAGAGTTGTAAATGAATCGATACTATGTGTCATGTCGTAGTTGCATCGATGGTGTAATCTATGAAACCCCTCTCATAATTACAACCATACTCTGGCCAGAGATTTCACCCTACATACACATGATAACACATAGGATATCCATACCCGAAGGTAAGCGGTGAATCCCCGACTACAATGCATCGACTCCTATATGTTTGGACATGACACCCAACCTTGCCACCTGATGACCCCATAAGAGTCGGTAAACAAGTCAAAGTGAAATGCTAGCACATAGAGTCTCAATGTTGTCCCGGGTCATAAGGACTAATGGTGTACAACCATAAACTAGGACGTTTCCACTCGATAAGTGAGAACCACTTGGAAGGTCCTTTAATGGAGGGTTGTTCAGTGCACTCTACCAAGAGCACCTATCTGCATGCTCAGACATCACAATGTCCCCTGCCAATGAAACATGGTACTCACATCGCTGATACTAGTCTCTAACTCGAGCGGCCTATATCCTTCTTAGTGGCGGCTGAATCGACTAGGAACCGTTTAGAATATACAGTATTACAATTATGAGTTTCATGATACTCATCATATGAGCATCTCATATTCTTTATACTATTTGTATATTCAAGGGCTTTATCTATGCAAATAGCATGGTATACAGATAAAGATATGACAAAATAACAATTTCAAATATTACTAAAATAAAGACTGCTTATACATAGAGTTTCATTGTGAACACTCGGCCAACACTTGGCTCGACGGGCACCTACTCTAACAATCTCCCACTTGCACTAGAGACAACTACCCGTATGCTTCAAACCCATTGATTCGCGATGCATCTCGAATAATGGTCCAGGTAAAGGCTTAGCTAGTGGATCAAAAACATTATCTTCGGAGCCGACTATGTCAAAAGACACTTCTTCCTCTTTCCACAATCTCTCCGAGGATGTGGTACTTTCTCAATACATGTTTGGACTTCTGATGAGACCTTGGCTCCTTTGCTTGAGCTAAAGCACTCGTGTTGTCACACAACATCGGGATAGGAGCAACTCCTTTAGGAATGACGTCCAACTCTTAGATGAAATTCCTTATCCAAACAGCCTCCCTTGCTGCATCTGATGCAGCAATGTATTCGGCCTCTGTGCTGGAATCCACAGTATTGTCTTGCTTGGAACTCTTCCAAGAGACAACAGCACCATTGAGCATGAATACAAACCCAGAGGTTGACTTCGAGTCATCGATATCGCTTTGGAAGCTAAAGTCGGTCTAGCCTTCCAATTTCAGTTCTTCACCCCATAGACCAAGAACAATTTATTGTTCATTCTCAACTACTTGATGATGTTTTTCACAGCTTTCCATTGTGGAAGACCAGGGTTCGATTAATATCTACTCACTACACTTAGTGCTAAAACAACGTCAGGACGTGTAGATATCATCTCATACATGATGCTACCAATCGCAGATGCATAAGGAATGCCTGTCATCGCCGCTATCTCTGCATCGGTCTTGAAAGACAGACTTGGATAGGGACACGCCATGACTCATTGGTAGATGTCCTCTCTTGGACTTATCCATCGAGAACCGCTTCACGATGGTATCAATGTATGTGGACTGGGTGAGACCAAGCAATCTTCTTGATCTATCTCTATAGATCTGTATTCCCAATACAAAAGATGCTTCACCCAAGTCCCGCATCGAGAACTTACTCGCTAACCATATCTTAGTTGATTACAACATTCCTACATCATTCCCAATGAGTAGAATGTCATCAACATACAACAACAGAAATGTCACAGCACTCCCACTGACCTTCTTATACACAGGGTTCCTCAGGATTCTTAGCAAAACCAAACTCTTTAATAGTACTATCGAATCTGAGGTTCCAACTCTCAGATGCCTGCTTTAGACCATAAATAGATCTCTGAAGTTTGCCTACCATATGCTCACTTCCGATAGATGTAAACCTTTCAGGTTGAGACATGTAAATCACTTTCTTAAAATCCCCATTAAGAAAGACTGTCTTGACATCCATCTGCCATATCTCATAGTCATACCATGCAGCTATGGCTGGCAATATCCTTATAGACTTGAACATTGCAACTGGTCAAAAGGTTTCCTCAAAGTCAACTCCTTGTATTGCAGTATATCTTTTTGCCACCAATCGCGCCTTGAAGGTCAATACCTTCCCATCCGCCCCAAGTCTCTATGGTAACCGTTCCCTCAGGTGGATCTATAAGATCCCACACTTGGTTTGAATGCATGGAATTCAACTCAGATTCCATAGCTTCAAGCCATTTGGATGAATCGGCATCAGATAACGCTTCCTTGAAGGTCCTTGGATCACATCCATGGTTAGGCTCATCATGGCCCTCTTCAAGAAGCAGACCATACCTCATAGGTGGTCTCGAGACTCTCTCGGATCTTCTAGGAGCTTGTATCTCCTCTCTTGGCTCTTCGGGTGTGGGTTCTATAATTGTGGGTGTTTCTCGAACCTCTTCGAGTTCTATCATTTCCTTTTTTCTATCCAATAGAAAATCCTTTTCCAAAAAGGTTGAATTCCTAGAAACAAACACCTTTGTTTCTTGGGGATGATAGAAATAATATCCAACTTAATTCCTTGGATATCCCACAAAGTAACATAAAATGGATCAACAATCCAATTTATCTCCCACTACCTGCTTCACATAAGCAGGGCACCCATATTCTAAGATAAGAATATTTGGGAGGCTTACCCATCCATATCTCATATGGTGTATGCTTTTGAATGGACATTTAATGGAATATCTTACAATTTTAAGTTATAGAGATCGTTTTCAAGTTCTCAAGTACCAATTAGACATTCATTCTTGTAAATGTTGCAAACACTTTTGCTAAATAGACAAGAATATCCATCTTTATCACAATAGAAATGGAAATAATGTTTTTCACCAAAAAGGTACAAACAAAACATCTCTTAAAAAATTAACTTAAAATCATTGTTCAACAATAAGTAAACATTTCTTAAGGTCTTGGCAGCAACTCTTGCTCCATTGTCCATCCTCAAGAAGGTCACACCTTCCCTAAGCTTCCTACTTCTTCCCATCACCTGCAACACATTACAGAGATGTGATCAAAATTTGGTATCCAATACCCAAGAAGTAGAGTTAACTGAAATGTTTAGTTCAATGTAGAACATACCATTTCCAGAACTTTTCTGGGCAAGATATTCTTTGCAATTACGCCTCCAATGTCAAGGCTTCTTGCAGTGATGACAAACATCACTAGTCTTGTCAGCCCTAACTGGTGTGGCTGCCACAACGGGATTCGGAGATTGCCTCATCAAGGGCACGTTCTTCTTGGGACGTTGGAAAGAACTCTTCTTTCCCTTCCCATGTGGATCAATCTTCGTACCAGATGAAGAACCCACATAAAGAACCAACTTCTCTTTCTTGATGGTTGATTCAAACGTAACAAGCATATTCACCAACTCCTCAAGGGTCGGCTCCATCTTGTTCATGTTGAAGTTCACCACAAAAGGATCAAATGAGCTAGGCAATGATAACAACAACACGTCGGTGGTCAACTCCGAAGGCAAGATCATATCCATGCCAACGAGCTTATCCACGAGCCCAATCAACTTCAGGCCATGCTCATGGACCGAGGCCCCATCTCGCATGCGCATAATGATCAGCTCCTTGACGGTAGCATGCCTAAGAGGCCGAGTCTGCTCACCAAAGAGCTCTTTGAGGTGCTTATGAATGTCAGTAGCATTCTTTGCATCCTCAAAACTCCTCTGCAGCTCATCATTCATAGAAGTCAGCATATAACACCTGGCTATCAAGTCATGGTCACACCATTCCTTGTAAGCCTGCAATACCTCAGGATTGCAGACAGTCGGAGCCTCAACAGAGGGTGACTCAGTCAGTGTATATGCTACCCTTTCCGAATTCAAGATGATTTTCAGGTTTCTTAGTAAAGTGAGATAATTAGGTCCAGTTAATATGTGTTTGTCGAGTATTATGGATATCGGATTGCGAATGGAAGACATTGTCAATTTGTACTAAAAAGTAAAAACAGATAAATGTTGATGACTATTTTAAAATATTTAGTAAGATATGAAGTTTGGACTTTTACTTCATAAATATTTGCTCCCATTGTTTTGACATATTTCACTACCCTCTAGTGAGAACGGGAAACTCCTTTCCTCAGTAGGTACGTAAGGTCCAATTAGCGAATATGATCCCGAATAATATCAGCCAATCACAATTCCTAAAAGGTAGTTTCCAATTGCATCACAATGCAACCCTCTACGTAAACTTTTGTCTCACGTTTGATTAGGACCCAATAATATGACGTCGTTCATCTTCACGTGTCAAGCCTTACCCATCGATGTTGAACCTTAATGGACGGTCGCCATGAGTTCACCCAATAATATGAGCCGAAATCATGGGAGTTCCACGTAGTTCACATCACCATGTCAATGGATGTCACAGCTTTCCGGCACCCAAAGCTCCCCCAATAATATGAGCCGAGTCTCGAGTACGGGTAGCGTTCATCATGCACCCATTGTAGATGGAAGAAAAGGAAATTATAAACAAATTTATAATTCCCCTTTTCGGGCTTGATATTAATTTTGAATCTTATTCAAAATGAGGGTTTTTTTAATTTTGAAAGGTCTCATCATTAATTTTATTTTAAAAGCTCGCCATGTTTGATCGTATGTTTGCCGGATTCATGCAACTTTGTTATTATCATAATAATAACGCACATACTCATTATTTATAACATATCATGCATATATTATAAACAGCAAACAAACAAGGATGATCAATCGTCCCAATACTAATGGACCGTGTGAGCTAAACACGGGCCTAGGTCCAATCCTAGGGAAATGCACGGGATGCAAATGCAACTATTACATAAGCTTCCAATATTTACATGTCTTCGATCTTCATAATCATCATGGCCACCATCTTCCAATCTTGATCATCCACTATACTAATATTTACAAATAAATATCCATGGCAAATAGGGATACATCTCATGGGGGTGGGAACGGGCCATAAACCAAGCCCACTTTATAAATTGATAATTATTACAATCATTCAACACAAAATATCCTAGCATACACCTAGCAAATTGGGCTTGGGCTTTTGATCATCCTTCATGCATAATATCACATATCATACACCATAAATTAATTATCACAATAATTAATTGATCCAATATTATATATCTTGATCCAATCACTAACCGTCACGATTATAAACTAAATTAACAAAGTATACAAAGACTTTTGTCTACTTTCAAATTAATTTATTTATAACCGAATTTCTTGTAAATCACCATTTACTATAAATATTTAAAGTCCAACTTAAAATATTTATTTCATGAGAAATTATTTGCAACTTTGTAATTTTAAACTTAAGGGCCCAAAAAATTCATTTTTCGCCAAAAACGTTTTGGGCCATTTAAAATTCACAAACATGTTAGCCATCTAATGGCCCAACAACTCAAGACCCAGGACACTTTGATATTCCAAAACACCTTTTGGAAACCCTAGTCGTCGTCGCCGTCGCCGGAGCTCCGTCGCCGGATTCCGGCAACAAATTTTTTTTTTTATTAAAAATAGGGGGCTGTTCGGGCAGCCCCTCGGGCTGCCCTTGCTGCCCGAAACGGGCAGCCCCACGGGTAGCCCGAGCTGCCCGAAATGGGCAGCAACATGCTGCCCAAAAACACCCCAAAAATCGGCCCTCGATTTGTTGTTTTGGTTGTCTCATGCGGTTAGAAATCGATCTCAATATAATATCTTGTATTTGCTACACAAAAACGTAACCATAGCTCGGATACCACTTGAAAGGGGATCGGTTACGGTGACCGGAAACGCAACGGAAGTTCAAAAAAAATCAAAATTTTGTATCAAAGTTTCGGCCACCCTATGTCTTGTGTAGCAAATATAATAAAACACAAAAATGACATTCATAGTGTGTTGAGAATTTTACCTATCAATCTCAAGAGATTGATGATGGCACCAACTTTGTTGTTAAACAACAAAGCTCTTGAATGGCATGAAGAAATCTACAAGCTTTCCTTGGACTCCTTTCTTCAAAATTAATCCCACCACCAACTAGGTAGATCCCCTCAAATTTTGCACTAGAAAAATAGGAGGATTTTTCATAGAGAAGTATTTTTCATTCCTCAACACTTGAAGAAGAAAAATGAGAGAAAAAACTTAGAGAGATTTTTGGATGAGAATTCGGCCATAGTGTATGTGGGAGGAGAGAAGGAAGACTAGTCTTGGTTGTGGAAAAAGGTGTTCCAAAAAGTTGCATGCCATGCCTTGAAAACTCAAAAAGTAGTCTCCCAACCTTTCACCTCCCATGCATGCATATTATATGGTTTTTTAACAAATTAAAAAACCATGGACTAAATCTAATTATCTCAAACATATTTGAGACTAATTAAACATTACTTGAATTTACCCAAGTCCCACTAGTTAAATAATTAATTTAAATTGAGCTCTACAAGACTTAATATAATTTAATTAATTCAACACTTGAATTAATTTAATTATTTGGACTCTACTAGGTCCACTAGTGTTTAATTAATTCAACACTTGAATTAATTTAATTTAGTCCATAATAATGTTTATGAAAATCACAATTTTAGAATACATTATTCATTTGGCCAAATTTTAATTTAGAACACTTCCATAAATCAAAATTTACATTTCTCTCATAGAAGTCATACTTCTATTTTTCCTTTACGCTTATAAACTCATTTATAAGCCGTTCAACACATTGAACTAATTTCTCCTTTATAGAAGTCATACTTCTAATTTTCCTTACGCTTATAAACTCTTTTATAAGCCGTTCAACACATTGAACTATTTTACTTCTCAACGAGATCTAGAAAGCTAGTACTTGTGTGGCCCTCAACGGTTCATTGATACAACTAGCCGTGGGTTCATATCTCCATGTGATTCGGACTAAACATGTCCTTATATGAGCATACCCCAATTGCTTCATTCTTACTTATCAACTCTTTGATAATAAGAACGTCAGAACTCAAGTCTGATAGTACCCAACCAATCATGTTAAACGCCTAGCAGCATCGCTTACATGATTCCCTAGGTATCAAATGATAGTGCCTGCAAGAATCATTCAATTATGGTTAGCGTACAGTACGGTCCCTTCAACTCATATATCCCGACCGATTCGACAACCATTGGTATATCGAGAGTTGTAAATGAATCGATACTATGTGTCATGTCGTAGTTGCATCGATGGTGTAATCTATGAAACCCCTTTCATAATTACAACCATACTCTAGCCAGAGATTTCAACCTACATACACATGATAACACATAGGATATCCATACCCGAAGGTAAGCGGTGAATCCCCGACTACAATGCATCGACTCCTTTATGTTTCGACATGACACCCAACCTTGCCACCTGTTGACCCAATAAGAGTCGGTAAACAAGTCAAAGTGAAATGCTAGCACATAGAGTCTCAATGTTGTCCCGGGTCATAAGGACTAATGGTGTACAACCATAAACTAGGACGTTTCCACTCGATAAGTGAGAACCACTTGGAAAGTCCTTTAATGGAGGGTTGTTCAGTGCACTCTACCAGGAGCACCTATCTGCATGCTCGGACATCACAATGTCCCCTACCAATGAAACATGGTACTCACATCGCAGATACTAGTTTCTAACTCGAGCGGGCTATATCCTTTTTAGTGGCGGCTGTAGGAACCGTTTAGAATATACAATATTACAAATATGAGTTTCATGATACTCATCATATGAGCATCTCATATTCTTTCTCATATTTGTATATTCAAGGGCTTTATCTATGCAACTAGCATGGGTATACAGATAAAGATGTGGCAAAATAATAATTTCAAATATTAATAAAATAAAGACTGCTTATACATAGAGTTTCATTGTGAACACTCGGCCAACACTTGGCTCGACGGACACCTACTCTAACAGTATTCTTATGCAGCGAGGACACGTGATAGCATATGCCTCTAGACAGTTGAAGCCACACGAGACTCGATACCCCATTCATGATCTTGAATTGGCGGCTATCGTGTTTGCATTGAAGATTTGGCGTCATTATCTGTATGGCGAGAAATTTGAAATTTACTCCGATCACAAGAGCTTGAAATACCTGTTCTCTCAATCAGAATTGAACATGAGACAGCGTAGATGACTTGATTTGCTGAAAGACTTTGATTGTGAAATCAAATACTATCCAAGAAAGTCAAATGCAGCAGCAGACGCCTTGAGTCGAAAGGTTTGTGCTCTATCCTTATCGACAATAGGTGTTTCGAATTTAGTTGAAGATTGCCGTCTGTCTGGATTAGCATTTGATACAAGTAGTAGAACATTGCTACTTTCTTCGATTCAAGTTGAGTCAAACTTGATTATGAGAATCAAAGAAGCACAAAGAATTGATCCAAACGTGCAGAAATCGATTGATATGGTCAAATCAGGGCATATATCAGAATATCAGGTACGTGATCATGTGCTATACGTGAATAACCGTCTTGTAGTGCCAGATGTTTCAGACTTGAAACAACAGATCATGTCAGAAGCGCACTGTAGTCGGTTTAGCATTCATCCTGGAGGCCGTAAAATGTACAACGACCTGAAGACACAGTTCTGGTGGAAACAGATGAAGTCAGATATTGCAGAATTTGTGTCTAGGTGTTTGAATTGCCAACAGGTGAAGGCCGAGAGAAAGAAGCCCGGAGGTTTACTTCAGAGTTTGTCTATTCCAGAATGGAAATGGGATCACCTTTCCATGGATTTCGTGACGAAGTTACCTCGTTCTTCTCGTGGCTGTGATGCGATTTGGGTCGTCATTGATCGACTGACCAAATCAGCGTGTTTTATTCCATACAGAATGACCTACCGACATGATCAGATGGCAGATTTGTATGTCAGAGAGGTAGTCAGATTGCATGGTGTGCCGAAGTATATCGTATCAGATTGTGATTCACGATTCACTTCGCACTTTTGGCACAGTTTACAGCAGGCTCTAGGTACGACCTTACACTTGAGTACTGCTTATCATCCTCAGACAGACGGACAGTCAGAGCGGACTATCCAGACATTAGAGGATATGTTGAGAGCCGTAGTGCTAGATTTTGGCACTAGTTGGCAAGATTCCCTACCTCTTTGCGAATTCTCATACAATAACAGCTATCAAACGAGTATCGAGATGGCACCGTTTGAAGCTTTGTATGGCAAGAAGTGCAGATCTCCGTTGTACTGGGATGATGCATCTGAGGTACAAGAACTTGGGCCTGATATGATACGTGAGATGATTGAGAAGGTGAAGATCATTCAGAAAAGAATGAAGACGACACAGGATAGGCAAGCCAAATATGCCAATATCAGACGTAGACCGTTGGTGTTCGAGCAAGGAGACAGAGTATTTTTGAAGATTTCCCCTTTTAGAGGCGTTGTCAGATTTGGCAAGCGTGGAAAGTTGTCTCCTAGATACATCGGTCCTTACGAGATTCTTGAGAAGATTGGCGACCGAGCCTATCGGCTTGCTCTTCCTCCTTCTTTATCCGGGATACATGACGTCTTTCATGTATCGATGCTGCGTAGATATATGCCAGATACCTCTCATGTCATTCACCCTGATGAAGCTGAGCTGGATCAGGCCTTGAGCTATGTTGAGCAACCGATACAGATTCTTGATCGGAAAGAAAGAAGCTCAGAACGAAGACTATACCGTTAGTGAAAGTCCAATGGAATCGTCATAGCATCGAAGAAGCGACTTGGGAGACAGAAGCAGATATGAGACAGAAACATCCCGAGTTATTTACATGATGTAAGTAATTCTTCAGTCTTGATTATATTACTTTTCATGTATGCTTCGATAGATTGCCTGCGATTTCGAGGACGAAATCATTTCTTAGAGGGGAAGAAGTGTAAGGCTCGAGATTAATAGTCTTCATTGAAAAAATACTCGGAAAATATGAGTATGCATGATATAGGGTTTGAGATTTGATTTATTAATCTTTATTGACGTGAGACTCGGAATATATGAGAATGCATGACATGAAATGAGAGTTTTGAATAAGGTGAGGATGAAACCACACCGCACCCGCGGTAAGGGAAGACACCGCACCCGCGGTAGCATGGACAGAAAGTTGCACATTTTTACGAAGCAAGACCGCACCCGCGGTAAGAACAGGACCGCACCCGCGGTCGATGTCCAGTAGGGTAGGAAATTTTATTCGAAGCGAGACCGCACCCGCGGTGCAAGAAGGACCGCACCCGCGGTCTGATATGTACCGCACCCATGGTCGATGATTTTAGAAAATAAAAGAGCTGCCGAAGCATGAGCGCACCCGCGGTGTAAGAGGACCGCACCCGCGATGTTGCATGCGAGAAGTCCACCTTTGAATTGTATGATGACACATGGCATGGTATATATATAGAACTCGAAGATGAGTCATTCTTCCTCATTTCTTGCAGCTAGTGAACCGAGAGAGCAAGGGGTTTCAAGTCTTCCTTCCATCTTTATCATTTGGTTGTGCAAGATTTAGCCATCCAACTTTCAATCCGAGTCCGGATTTGTGTTCCTCTCTTCATAAACTACAAGAGGATGTAAGTTTTGTTAAATTTCAACATGTTCTGAAGTATAATGTTGGAGAAAGCTTGATATGATTGAGATTATATGTTTATATGATTATAGTGATTGTAGATTCGAAACCGGATCAAGAAAATGTTAGGTGATGCTATTTTTATGAGATTCCAGCTTGTATGAGCTAAGATAATGCAGATTTTGAGTTGTTGATGGATATATTATATTGAATATGAGTTGAGATTGATAAATTGATCATGATAGGTTGAGATTGAGTTGATTGGTACTGCGAGATCACGCCGTTATACCGTCAAGATTGATTTTAGATTGTGAATGTGTTGAATTGAATAGAGATTGATATTGAACATTCAACATTGCCATTTCAGATTTGTATTGGCAACTTTGATAGCAAGACTTCGACATCAACAGAGATTGTACGACGAAAGGTATAATTCATTTGATTATAGGGAAGATACGACTCAAATCAGATTTGATTTGAGTTTCCCAACAAAATCACATACTAGATTTATTAATGTGTATATCCTTTGATATGTTTCAATTTGTTTATAGATTATGTTCAAATCTCCTGATATGATAATGCTGTGTTTATAGATTTATATTCAAGCATTGAGATAGGAGAGTCATTGACAGATTTGTCAAAACTAGACGTTCGGTGTATCGACGCATAGGAGCAGATTTCCTCCGATTGTCGACATTCGATACAGACACGACCGAAGTCTAGGAATAAGACGTACAGTTACCCCGGTTGGGAGGGTAGGTAACAGACAGTGACGTCTTATTCACCCCGGGATCCCTAGAGTAGAGTCAAGACATGAGTTGATTTGCATTGCATGCTTATATATGTTGGTTTCATAGACTATGGAACCTATGATTTAGATCACATGCATGATATTGTGTTTTATGATTTTATTATGCATATGCATGTATACATGTTTTATACTGGGATGTGTTCTCACCGGAGTTTCCGGCTATTGTTATGTCTGTATGTGTGCATAACAACAGGTGGGGCAGGATCAGGGTCACGACAGAGATGAGATCAAGTTAGAGTGGTGACTTCGGGCGCAGAGGACTGCTAGTGGTGTTTATCAGACTTGTATTACTTGTAGATTGTAAATTGTATTAAACACTAGTTTGTTTAAATGTACTAGAACAAAACATGTATTTATGTTTGTTGTGCTTAAATAAAGAAAGATCTTATGCTTGTTTATATACATTTGATTTAATGTTAAAAAGCAAAAATTTGACCCACATTTTCTCACATATCCATTTAATCCTAGATAGAATTTGATTTAGAGCCCGGGTCCCCACAAAGAAAAGCTTGCTCAAAACCTCTCTTATCCAAAACATAAAATCAAAGTATTAATATTTTCCTGCTTAAAATCTTAAAATAAAATGTGCGGTCCTTGGGTCTAGCCTTCTGCTCAGTCCAAACCTGCTCCTTGGTCCCCACCCCTCGTCTCATCATGATCATCCTCACCTGCATCGATCAAGTCTAGTGAGTCTAAAGACTCAACACGTATAAACTGGAAGTAACGAATAGTACATAATAAAGTCACATGCAACTTTAAAATAGGGCATGCATACTGAAAAACTTGAACCTGCATAATAAAATTGAACTTACGTACATCCATACTTAGACGTGTCATCACATAAACTTTTCTTAAACATGCTTGCAAACTTGAACATACTTAAACATACATAGCTTCATCATTTTGCATAGAGGATGTTTCAAAGCAGGTGACCCATAACATAATTCGCCTGATCAGACTAAACCACAGTACTGAGATGAGAGGGACGTATCCACTGCCACATACATGAGATCCCCGTTCATAATTTAACGGGGGAACTGGTCCCCGTTCATAATGTAACGCTTTCCAATCCTAAACGTAATTTGGTCACAAAACATTTAGCATACCTCAAGAACTTAAAATATTTTTTTGCACGTCGAACATACTTAATTGTTGTTGAGGGATTCGTTGGACTTCGATCGGGGCCGTCGCTGCTGCACATACGAACATGAATTTAAATGCTTAACTTGCATAACTTAGACGTAGGTATTTTGGCTTACATCAAAGTTAAATCTTTTCCTTAGGACGTTCTAATTCCCGTGACTCGGCCTTGTTAAACAATGCACTAAACCATGACATGAAATCTCAAATGATCCCTAAGATAATTCCCAAAGACTAGAGTATACGGACCCCGTTCACCCCTCCTGCAGGTCCGGGTCCGTGTAGGTACTGTATGTGTATACTCGAAGAAAAGGGAGGACAAGGACCCCGCGTCAGGGTCCGTCCAAGGGTCCGTCTAGACTCTGTAAAAAGACACCAAAAATAAGTGAGGACACGGACCCCGTGCTAGGGTACTAAAGGTCTGTCTAGTCTCTGGAATTTGGCACCGCGAAGGACACAAAGACACGGACCCCGTGCCCTGGTCCGTGTGGGGGTCCGTGTAGGCTCGCGAAGTGCAAACTCACGAAATTTCCAATTCATGATGCTTATCATTCTAGACTCGATTGTAAGGACCATGAATCGATACCCCGAGACCCATCCTAACATACCATAACATCGAACCGACTTCATACAACACCCAAGGCAACGACGTCCACCCTACGACACATACAATTCAAAAACGTGGCAATCGACATCAACTCGCTTCCTACGACTTCTAATGCATACGAGTGCCTATCGACACCAAACGACATAACAAATAACAACCCAACATCATACTAATCATACCTAGAAGCAACAACGATCACCCGTCGGTTCCAAATGAAACCTGCAACAATAAATCTCACAAATGCATCAACCCATAATTTTCTGAAAAACGAAGTTTGAGCAGTTCCAAAAAATACGCCATAACTCACTCAATTTTTGTCCAAATAACTCGAATTTTATATCAAATTGAAGGTATCAAAAAGTTATACATTTTTTGCGTTGAAAGTTTCCTCAAAATCCCGACCAAAAAGTCACAGTTTTTAGCAGGACAGAAAGTTACGAAATTTCAGATCAAAAAATATTTCAAAACGCATTCGATGCATTTATCACTCAAACTTCTCCATCACACATATATTTTACGTATAAAACAACACAAAACGTAATATGACATGATCTATGCAGCAAAAGAAAGGTTACACGTGCTTTTTGATATTAAACGTTACCGAACCGTCGATACCGAAGCGGAGATAGAAGCGATGTTGATGGGACGACCGTGGAACGATTTTCTTGCAATGATATCAACGAAAATTTGCTGAAAGAATTCAGAAGAAGCGGCTACTGCTCTATGGTTCCAAGAACCCTAATTTTCTTCTCTCCAAAAATATAAAACTTGAATGAATTGTTTGTGTGTGTGTGTGTTGTGCGATTATAGGTGTGTGTAAAAGTGTGTAAAGCGTGTAGTGTGTGTGTGTGGCGTGAGTTAGTGGGGAATTTAGGGAAATAAATTGCTAAAAAAATAAATTAACCACTAATTAAAAGTTAATCAAACACTAGTTCAAAAATTTCTTGGAATTAAAATACACAGTAATTTTAAATAGCTTCTTAATTAAAATAACACCCACACAATGCAAAGTTTAAAAGTTTTAAACTCTCAAAATTACTAAATAAGTGATTTAAGCTTAAAAATGTAAAAACTAAATAAATTATTTAAAACGCCCCAAACTTAGCTTAAAATAAATTACCACATTAAAATTGCCAAAATCGTCACCGGTCTTTTCCTCGATTCCGCCTCGAATAGTCTCCTGAAACATGAAACTCGAAAACATTTTAACGTGCATCTCATAATCATAAATAATCTAAAATAATGCATTTAAATAAATAATGCATGGCTAAGGCTCATTTTAAAACTAATTATATGCTTTAATAATTAAATAAATGAATGAGTCATACGTGCACTGAATTTGGGCACTATAGAGCACCTATATGCATGCTCGGACATCAAAATGTCCCCTACCACTGAAACATGGTACTCACATCGCAGATACTAGTCTCGAACTCGAGCGGCCTATATCCTTCTTAGCGGCGGCTGAATCGACTAGGAACTGTTTAGAATACACAGTATTCCAAATATGAGTTTCATGATACTCATCATATGAGCATTTCATATTCTTTCTACTATTTGTATATTCAAGGACTTTATCTATGCAACTAGCATGGGTATACAGATAAAGATGTGCCGAAATAATAATTTCAAATATTATTAAAATAAAGATTGTTTATACATAGAGTTTCATTGTGAACACTCGACCAACACTTGGCTTGACGTGCACCTACTCTAACAATCTCCCACTTGCACTAGAGCCAACTACCCATATGCTTCAAACCCATCGATTCGGATGCTTCTCGAATAATGGTCCAGGTAAAGGCTTAGTTAGTGGATCAACAACATTATCATCGGAGCCGACTTTTTCAATCGACACTACTCCTCTTTCCACAATCATTCGGAGGATGTGGTACTTTCTCAATATATTTTTGGACTTCTGACGAGACCTTGGCTCCTATGCTTTAGCTATACCTCCCGTGTTGTCACACAACACCGGGACAGGAGAAACTCCATTAGGAATGACGCCCAACCCTTGGACGAAATTCCTTATCCAAACAGCCTCCTTTTCTACATCTAACACAGCAATGTATTTTGCCTCAGTGGTGGAATCCGCAGTACTGTCTTGCTTGGAACTCTTCCAAGAGACAGCAGCACCATCGACTTCGAGTCATCGATATCGCTTTGGAAGCTAGAGTCGGTATAGCCTTCCAATTTCAGTTCTCCACCCCCATAGACCAAGAACAACTTATTGATCCTTCTCAAATACTTGACGATGTCTTTCACAGCTTTCCAATGTGGAAGACCAGGGTTCGATTGATATCTACTCACTACACTTAGTGCGAAAGCCACGTCAGGACGTGTAGATATTGAAACGTCTCGCTCATTTTTAAAAACGCGGAAATTATTATTTTTTTTACTAGCTCTGTAAGGGCCAAGATCTTGATTCTGTTAATATAATTTAAATGTAAGGGCCAAGATCTTGATTCTGTTAATATGAGATTTTAATTATATTAACACGAGATTATTGAAGTTAAATTGATGTGATTATAGCCGGGCCATTACGAGATCGAATTAAACCAAGCATATGAAGTATATAACTTCTCGGACAGAATTGTTGGCGCCCGAGCGGTAAAGATCGACCGCCCGAGCGCCAATGTTGCTGTAATATTCGTCGCGGGCAGAAAGTTCGGCGCCCGGGCGGTATATTTTGACCGCCCGAGCGCCAAGGGTGCCTTCAGAAATTGTTGGACAGAAACTGCCGCGCTCGAGCGGCAGTTTTGCACCGCTCGAGCGCCGACCGTAATTCACAAAAAGATAACACGTTGCTCGGACATGCAACGTAGAATATATATATGTATATACAGATAAACATTTACAATTCAGAAGAATAGAAAAGCAGCGAGACTCTCCGTGAAAATCCTTACGCCTTTTTATTTCAATCCGTCAGTTAGATTTTAAATCCGACTTCGGTACCGAGTTCCTAGCAACGTAGGCTACAACTGGACGTAAGTTTTACTACGTTTTAACATGTTGTGAAATTATGATGTTGTTATAATTGAGTACACGTCATATATGTTGTTCTTGACATGTTAGACAGCGTAGAATCGAAGTCAGATTAAGAAACGGACTGAATATGGAATTGTTATGATTTTCAGAATGAAATTGAATGAGATGTGATATCAGATTTGTACAGGGATTGATTATAAATTATTAGAACTGGTATATACTGGTTTGGTATCGCCGGTATCGCAAGATTGTACGGTTGTACCGTCAGAATTTGATAAAACAGAGATGTTCTGATTTGATTAGATTATTGATACAAAATATATTGATATGTCATTGCCAGATTGAGTATTGACAGACCTTGTGTTTGAGACTTCGACAGATTCAGAAAGACAGCAAGAAAGGTATAAATAAATGTTGATTCGGGATTGCACAACTCGAGTTAGGTTTGACTTGAGTTTCCCTAAATCACATACTTTATTTTATTGCATTGATATTTGCAGATTATCAGATGGATATGTTAATGTATTGACTTAGAACAGAGTCAGAGTCCGAGTCTAGGGCAGACAGCCTAGCTAGGGCAGAACCGCCGAGTCTTTCTCAGACCCGATAAGACTCTAGACTTACGGTGTATCGACGAGCTTCAGATGTAGATCGACGTCTATCTCAGACACACTCGATACAGCATACCAAAGTCTAAAGTAGATTGGGATCCCTAGATTTGAGATAAGATAAGATTAGATTACGAGTCATTGATTCATGTAGTCAGATTAGATACATGCTTCGATGTTTGTTTATGCTTTTATATATGTTTTATATGATTGCATTTAATACATTGTTTATACTGGGATATTTATATCTCACCGGAGTTATCCGGCTGTTGTCTTGTTTGTATGTGTGCATGACAACAGGTGAGACAGGTACAGGGTCACAGAGATGAAGACAGACTGAGATTAGAGTGGTGATACCGGACTTGGACTAGAGCTAGGGTTTAAACACTTGATTGTAGTTGTTGAACCTGAGCATGTATGATTGTATATTTTATCAGAGTGATACTTTTATACTGATATGTATAGTAGTTTGATTCCATTACCTTCCGCATTTAAAAAAAAAAAATTTAGACCCTGTTTATTATAATTGATTTAGTCCCAATGACGATTAAGAACATGAGTAGCGTCTGGGTCCCCACAACAGGTGGTATCAGAGCGATAGATCCTTTAGATTGAGATAGAAGAGGCTAGTGAGCGGGGTAGATTGAGGTTTTCTTTCCTGCTTTTGAATGCAAGCATGTCTTACTGCTTTATTACATGTTACTTCTTTATCTGATTTGATATAGTAATATGTTTTATTGAGATTGGATCAGTACTGAATCTAGATCAGCAGTAAGATGATCAGAGGAGGATTGAAACAGAATTGTGGTATTGGTTGCTAATCTATTTGATTATCAGATATGCCTCCGAGACGAGTACCAGAACAGGGAAGTACATCCAATCCTACAATGGATGTCACACCGACTCCAATGGAAACGTTACTGAAACGATTTCAGTCCTTTCATCCGCCAACCTTGAAAGGCACAGAGAACGCTGTGGAGTGTGAAAGTTGGCTTGATGATATAGAGATGCTGTTCGAATCCTTGGAGTATACAGATGAGAAGAGAGTGAAATTAATTGGACACCAGTTACACGACGTTGCCAAGGACTGGTGGATTACGAGGAAGAGAGCCATGGAGCATAGAGGTACGATGATTACCTGGAATATATTTAGAACTGAATTTTATCAACGATTCTTTCCAGTGTCGTACCGGAAGGATAAGGGGGCGGAGTTTGCCAATCTCAAGCAAGGACAGATGAACATAGAAGAATACGTGTCAAAGTTATCCTCCTTGCTGAAATTTGCTCCACATGTGGCTGACAGCGAAGAAGCTACTGCTGACCAGTTCATTAATGGCCTGAACCCCGACATTTTCACATTGGTGAACACAGGGCGACCAGATAATTTTACTGATGCCCTGAACAGAGCTATGGGAGCAGAAGCCGGTCTGATGAGACAGAAAGGGGCTTCATTTGTGTCTCCAGCACCGAGACCACAGCAACCACCTCCCAGATTTGAGGGTGGCAGCAGTAGTGGAGGAAAGAAAGAATTTTTGAAAGCCAGGGGAAAACAATTCAAGAAATCTGGCAGTAGTTCTTCCAGCTCCGGTGGTTCCAGACTGAGCCAGAGTTACACTGGAGTTTATTGCAAGACTTGCGGAGGAAGACATGCTACTGAGCAATGCCAGGGAGTGACTGGTAGTTGCAATTTCTGTAAACAGCCGGGGCACTTTCCTAAAGTGTGTCCCAGAGAGGTTCCCAAAGATCGCAGGGGGCCGAGTCATCGGGATCAGCAGCACAGACTGAGAGACGATCCGCTGCTGTTCATACATTCCAGCCAGCGCCAGCTCAGTCACAGCAGAGGCCAAGAGGAAGCCAGACAGTTGGCCAGCCTCCGAGACAGCAGGCCAGAGTCTTTGCTTTGACAGAGGAGCAGGCCCAGGAAGCACCAGATGACGTTGTGGCAGGTAACTGTTCTTTATGTGGTTACTCTCTTACGTATTGATTGATACCGGTGCTTCACACAAATTTATTTCAGAACGATTGGCATTGAGTCATGCATTGCCTGTAGAGTCGTTAGCTACTGTAGTGTCTGTCTCTTCTCCGTAGCGGAAGGGTTTGATATCCGTAAATTCGGTTAACCATTGTGTACTGGAGTATGACGGGCATGGGATTGAACTAGATTGCATCGTACTTGGATTGTCTGACTTTGACTGTATTATCGGTATTGATATGCTGACCAAGTACAGAGCGACAGTTGATTGTTTCCACAAGATAGTGAGATTCAGACCAGATATGGTTGAAGAGTGGAAATTTTACGGTAAGGGTTCTAGATCGAGAATTCCTTTAGTATCCGTATTATCTATGACTCGATTGTTACAGAAAGGAGCAGAAGGGTTCCTTGTATATTCAGTAGATTTACTGAAGTCGAGTCCAGCATTGGCAGATCTGCCAGTGGTACGTGAGTTTGCTGACGTCTTCCCAGATGAGATCCCGGGGTTACCTCCAGTTAGAGAGATAGACTTTAGCATTGAACTGATGCCAGGTACAGTATCGATTTCTAGAGCTCCGTACAGAATGGCACCAGTGGAACTGAAAGAATTGAAGGATCAGCTGGAAGATTTACTGGCCAAGGGGTACATCAGACCGAGTGTGTCTCCTTGGGGTGTTCCAGTATTGTTTGTAAGGAAGAAAGATGGTTCGATGAGACTCTGCATCGACTATCGGCAACTGAACAAGGCAACGGTAAAGAATAAATATCCTTTGCCTCGTATAGATGATTTATTTGATCAGTTGCAGGGTTCTTCAGTATATTCCAAGATCGATTTGAGATCGGGATATCATCAGCTGAGAGTCAGAGATTCTGATATCTCAAAGACAGCATTCAGAACCAGGTATGGGCACTATGAATTTATTGTCATGCCGTTTGGTCTGACGAATGCTCCAGCTGTATTCATGGGATTGATGAACCGTATCTTCCAGAAATATCTCGATGATTTTGTGATTATTTTCATCGATGATATTTATTTTGATTTATTCAAAGAATATGAGTGAGCATGCTGAGCATTTAAAAACTGTGTTGCGAATTCTAAGGGCTGAGAAGTTATATGCTAAACTGTCGAAATGTGAGTTTCGGCTAAGACAGGTAGTATTTCTGGGTCATATTATATCAGGAGATGGTATATCAGTTGATCCCAGTAAAGTGGAAGCCGTGATTTCTTGGCCAAGACCGACATCAGTACCTGAAATTCGCAGTTTTATGGGTTTAGCGGGATACTACCGTCGTTTCATTAAAGATTTCTCGAGTATAGCTAAACCAATTACTCAGCTGACTCAGAAGAATGCTCCATTTGTTTGGTCTGAAGAATGTGAGACCAGTTTTCTGAAGTTGAAGAAGAGGTTGACCAGTGCACCGGTGTTGACTATTCCCTCCGGTACTGGTGATTTTGTGGTTTATTGCGACGCTTCTCACAGAGGGTTGGGATGTGTGCTGATGCAACGAGGGCAGGTTATCGCTTATGCCTCAAGACAGCTTAAACCACATGTGACTCGCTATCCAATTCATGACCTAGAATTGGCAGCCATTGTCTTTGCATTAAAGATATGGCGACACTATCT
Organism: Primulina eburnea; assembly: GCF_022965805.1. Lineage (NCBI taxonomy): Eukaryota > Viridiplantae > Streptophyta > Magnoliopsida > Lamiales > Gesneriaceae > Primulina > Primulina eburnea. The sequence goes on along the minus strand of NC_133106.1, from coordinate 13,118,752 downwards.
TTATGGTGAAAATTTTGAGATATATTCTGATCATAAGAGTTTGAAATATCTGTTTTCACAATCTGAATGGAATATGAGACAGCGAAGATGGCTTGATTTGCTTAAAGATTTTGATTGTGAAATCAAATACTATCCAGGAAAGTCTAATGCAGCAGCTGATGCATTAAGTCGAAAGGTATACTCTTTATCCTTATCGACGATTGGTGTTTCAAATTTAATAGAAGACTGTTGTTTGTCTGGATTAGAATTTGAAACAGATTATAGACCGTTGAGACTTTATACGGTGCAAGTAGAACCAGAGCTGATTATGAGAATTAAGGCAGCTCAGCGAAGTGATCAGAATGTACAAAAATCAGTATCGATGGTTAGAGCAGGACATCGATCAGAGTATCAGGTACGTGATAATGTTTTGTACGTGAATAATCGTCTGGTTGTGCGAATGTTTCAGATTTGAGACGACAGATATTGTCAGAAGCGCACAACAGTCGGTTCAGTATTCATCCTGGTGGCAGGAAGATGTATAACGATTTGAAAGGACAGTTTTGGTGGAAACAAATGAAGACTGATATCGCCGAATTTGTTTCCAAATGTCTGAATTGCCAACAGGTGAAAGCAGAAAGAAAGAAACCAGGAGGTTTATTACAGAGCTTGTCCATTCCTGAATGGAAATGTGATCACATTTCCATGGACTTTGTGACGCAGTTGCCGCGTTCCTCCCGAGGTTGTGATGCGATTTGGGTCGTGATTGACAGATTGACCAAATCTGCATGTTTTATACCGTACAAGATGACGTACAGATTTGACCAGATGGCAGAGATCTATGTCAGAGAAGTGGTCAGATTGCATGGAGTGCCGAAGTCGATTGTATCAGATCGTGATCCTCGATTTACTTCGCACTTCTGGCAGAGTTTGCAGCAGGCTCTCGGTACGAATTTACATCTGAGTACCGCATATCATCCACAGACCGACGGACAGTCAGAGCGGACTATCCGGACACTGGAGGATATGCTGAGAGCAGTAGTGCTAGATTTTAGCACTAATTGGCAAGATGCAGTGCCTCTTTGTCAGTTTTCGTACAACAACAGCTATCAGACGAGTATTGAGATGGCTCCTTTTGAAGCGTTGTACGGAAAGAAGTGTAGATCCCCTCTCTATTGGGATGATATCTCTGAAGTGCCTGAAACTGGACCAGATATGATCAGAGATATGACAGAAAAAGTGAAGCTAATTAGAAAGAAAATGAAGGCAGCACAAGACAGACAGGCCAAATATGCCAATGTTCGACGTAGACCATTGGTATTTGACGTAGGAGACCGAGTATTTTTGAAGATTTCACCTTTCAGAGGAGTTGTCAGATTTGGCAAGAAAGGAAAATTGTCTCCACGATACATCGGGCCTTATGAGATTCTCGAGAAGATAGGAGATCGTGCCTATCGACTCGCTTTACCGCCTTCATTATCCGGAATACAGGATGTTTTTCATGTATCGTTATTAAGGAAATACCTTCCTGATGCTTCACATGCTATACAACCAGACGAGGCTGAGCTTGATGAATCTCTGAGCTATATTGAAAAACCAATTCAGATCATTTATCGTAAAGAAAAATAGCTCAGAACGAAGATGATTGCACTTGTAAAAGTGCAATGGACTCGTCATGGTGTAGAAGAAGCAACCTGGGAGACTGAATCAGATATGAGACAAGAATTCCCAGAGTTGTTTAGATGATGTAAAGTTTGGATACAGTATTGTATATATGAAGTTAAATTGATGTGATTATAGCCGGGCCATTACGAGATCGAATTAAACCAAGCATATGAAGTATATAACTTCTCGGACAGAATTGTTGGCGCCCGAGCGGTAAAGATCGACCGCCCGAGCGCCAATGTTGCTGTAATATTCGTCGCGGGCAGAAAGTTAGGCGCCCGGGCGGTATAATTTGACCGCCCGAGCGCCAAGGGTGCCTTCAGAAATTGTTGGACAGAAACTGCCGCGCTCGAGCGGCAGTTTTGCACTGCTCGAGCGCCGACCGTAATTCACAAAAAGATAACACGTTGCTCGGACATGCAACGTAGAATATATATATGTATATACAGATAAACATTTACAATTCAGAAGAATAGAAAAGCAGCGAGACTCTCCGTGAAAATCCTTACGCCTTTTTATTTCAATCCGTCCGTTAGATTTTAAATCCGACTTCGGTACCGAGTTCCTAGCAACGTAGGCTACAACTGGACATAAGTTTTACTACGTTTTAACATGTTGTGAAATTATGATGTTGTTATAATTTAGTACACGTCATATATGTTGTTCTTGACATGTTAGACAGCATAGAATCGAAGTCAGATTAAGAAACGGACTGAATATGGAATTGTTATGATTTTCAGAATGAAATTGAATGAGATGTGATATCAGATTTGTACAGGGATTGATTATAAATTATTAGAACTGGTATATACTGGTTTGGTATCGCCGGTATCGCAAGATTGTACGGTTGTACCATCAGAATTTGATAAAACAGAGATGTTGAGATTTGATTAGAATATTGATACAGAATATATTGATATGTCATTGCCAGATTGAGTATTGACAGACCTTGTGTTCGAGACTTCGACAGATTCAGAAAGACAGCAAGAAAGGTATAAATAAATGTTGATTCGGGATTGCACAACTCGAGTTAGGTTTGACTTGAGTTTCCCTAAATCACATACTTTATTTTATTGCATTGATATTTGCAGATTATCATATGGATATGTTAATGTATTGACTTAGAACAGAGTCAGAGTCCGAGTCTAGGGCAGACAGCCTAGCTAGGGCAGAACCGCCGAGTCTTTCTCAGACCCGATAAGACTCTAGACTTACGGTGTATCGACGAGCTTCAGATGTAGATCGACGTCTATCTCAGACACACTCGATACAGCATACCAAAGTCTAAAGTAGATTGGGATCCCTAGATTTGAGATAAGATAAGATTAGATCACGAGTCATGGATTCATGTAGTCAGATTAGATACATGCTTCGATGTTTGTTTATGCTTTTATATATGTTTTATATGATTGCATTTAATACATTGTTTATACTGGGATATTTATATCTCACCGGAGTTATCCGGCTGTTGTCTTGTTTGTATGTGTGCATGACAACAGGTGGGACAGGTACAGGGTCACAGAGATGAAGACAGACTGAGATTAGAGTGGTGATACCGGACTTGGACTAGAGATAGGGTTTAAACACTTGATTGTAGTTGTTGAACCTGAGCATGTATGATTGTATATTTTATCAGAGTGATACTTTTATACTGATATGTATAGTAGTTTGATTCCATTACCTTCCGCATTTAAAAAAAAAAAATTTAGACCCTGTTTATTATAATTGATTTAGTCCCAATGACGATTAAGAACATGAGTAGCGTCCGGGTCCCCACAAGCTCACACTTTCGAAATAACATTTAAAAATGATCTTAAATATTCGACCATAAAAATAGCGTCGTTTAAAAATAATCAAACTCATCCTTTAAAATAATCATATTTATTTTTAACATAAAAATATTTAAAATCATTAACGTATGAAAATATTCATCTCCTCTCAATCTCATAAATCATAATGCGGAAAACATGTGGTCATCGGGTCATGTCACCGCACCTGGTTTGCCTACTCAGAGTTCGGCACCTCCAGTCCCCTCATCATCAAGCTCACCTGCATCACACATGCCTACTGAGTCTAAACACTCAACACGCCTGTACCAGGAATAACAAGTACATATACATAGCACACAACAGTGAAAAATATCATACTCAACATATCTTTCATGAACTTTAAAAGTATAACGTAAATGTGTTGTGTAAAATCATATCGTATTAAAGCATGTCATCTCATGTCATCATATACATATACATTTTCTTTTTAATTGAATTCAGTTCATTAGTTGTGACTTTCATATCAGCTCTATCGATAGATCCATCTACATGTAACCGTGGTACCCGGCGGCGAGGGACATCAACGACAGCATTACCCGTCCACTGAGCCCGGGCCTCAGCTCATCATATCTCATATCATCGTATACATATACATCGTCAGTTACAACCAAATCCCATCCTTCAAAAGAGCATCATAATCATCACTTAATAAAAACATGTATATACGTAACTTTTCCTTTAAACTAAGAATGCAATGTATTTATCGTAATTCCATAAAATTCATGATTGTGATGCATAAACATTTAAAAACATGATAAAATGTGCTCAGGGAGCTGCCAGGTCCAAAATCTCTCACCTGGTGCAAAATGACCATTTTGCCCTTGAAAACCCAAAATTTACAATTTTGCCCCTAGATGTAAAATTCCACGTCTCCGACATTTTTCTTAATTCCATTGACTCTAACATGTCCCAAATAATTATTTAAGCATACCCCAAAACATTAGATCTTGCCATACCGAGCCACCCTACAACCAACACCGATCGACCCCGCAAAGTTGTCAACCAAACCTTGACTCTAGCATCTTAATATCATTTTTCTCAACGTGAAAGACTCCTAGCATGAAGATCGGCAGCCCCTTTACACAATGATGCAAGAAAAGTGAGTTGGATGCAAATAAAATGTAAGTTTCATGCTCAACAGAAACATACCCGTAAAAACGATGCATGAACTGAAAAACAACATGAATGGCACACATAACAGCATGTATTATGGCGTAAATGATGCAGAAATAATGATACAATGCGTACCTTGATGTAATAGACGCGAGGAGATCGAAGAACGAGCGCCGGAAGGATTTCTTTTGCAAACACAAGAAGTAATCGATGGAACCTTCAGCTGGAAATGATGAAAATGAGGGGAAACATTTCTGAAAGTGAGGATAAGGAATGCTGAATGGGGGTGTCGGTTGTTGAGAAGGGTGATAATGGTTGTAGGGTCAAATGTGTATTATTTAAATAGTTAATAATTAGGTTAATAAGCCCTTATTTTAAATTAAAAATAATTAAAAGAGTTTAAGCCCAATAAGCTTAAAATTAAGCTCATTTAATCCAAACACATTCTCGAAAAATATTTCTTGTTGGAAAGTTTTTGAAAATATTAGCCGAACACTCAAAAAGTCCCTCCGATTCAATAAATTTTTCTCACCGTTAAAAATTAAAATCATGCGGATAAAAACTCCCAATAAATCCCAATTCTTTGAAAATACCTTTAAAACATCTTATATTGATTAATAAAAATTAATCATGTAATAAATTAATTTTTCTGATAATTCTCGACCTCCGTTCCTCGTTCTAGCGCGAAATGCAACTTAAAAATCTATAATACATAAACCTTTAAAATTTCGTAAAATAAATTCTATCATCCATGAATTATGATAAAATGCATAAAAATAATTAAACACAATTTAATAAAATAAACATGCATTTTATTCTTTAGAATTAAATAAAATACCAAAGAAATTTAATAACTTGCATGCATGTGGTTTACGTGAACCTTCAAATTATCGGGACGTTACATATATAATCCAATACATGATGCTACAAATTGCTGATGCATATGGAATGCGTTTCATCAACCTCCATCTCTGCATCAGTCTTGGGAGACATAGACTTCGATAGGGACACACCATGACGCATTGGTAGATGTCCTCTCTTGGACTCATCCATCGAGTACCTCTTCACGATGTTATCAATGTATTTGGACTGGGTGAGACCAAGCAATCTTCTTGATCTATCTCTATAGATCTGTATTCCCAATACAAAAGATGCTCCACCCAAGTCCTGAATCGAGAACTTATTCGCTAACCATATCTTAGTTGATTGCAACATTCCTACATCATTCCCAATGAGTAGAATGTCATCAACATAAAGCACCGGGAATGTCACAGCACTCCCACTGACCTTCTTATACACGCAGGGTTCCTCAAGATTCTAAGTAAAAACAAACTCTTTGATTGTACTATCGAATCTAAGGTTCCAACTCCTAGATGCCTGCTTTAGACCATAAATAGATCTCTGAAGTTTGCATACCATATGCTCACTTCCGACAGATGTAAACCCTTCAGGTTGAGACATGTAAATCTCTTCCTTAATATCTCCATTAAGAAAGGCTGTCTTGACATCCATCTACCATATCTCATAGTCATACCATGCAGCTATGGCTAGCAATATCCTTATAGACTTGAACATTGCATCTGGAGAAAAAGTTTCCTCAAAGTCAACTCCTTGTCTTTGAGTATATCTTTTTGCCCCCAATCGCGCTTTGAAGGTCAATACCTTTCCATCCGGCCCAAGTTTCCTCTTGTAAATCCATTTACACCCTATGGGAACAATTTCCTCAGGTGGATCCACGAGATTCCATACTTGGTTCGAATGTATGGAATTCATCTTAGATTCCATAGCTTCAAGCCAATTGGATGAATCGGCGTCAGATAACGCTTCTTTGAAGGTCCTTGGATCACATCCATGGTTAGGCTCATCATGGCCCTCTTCAAGAACCAGACCATACCTCATAGGTAGTCTCGAGACTCTCTCGGATCTTCTAGGAGCTTGTATTTCCTCTCTTGGCTCTTCGGGTGTGGGTTCTATAATTGTGGGTGTCTCTCGAACCTCTTCGAGTTCTATCATCTCCCCTTTTCTATCCAATAGAAATTCCTTTTCCAAAAAAGTTGCATTCCTAGAAACAAACACTTTTGTTTCTTGGGGATGATAGAAATAATATCCAACAGAATTCCTTGGATATCACACAAAGTAACCTAAAATAGATCGACTATCCAATTTATCTCCCACTACCTGCTTCACATAAGCAGGGCACCCCCGTATTCTAAGATAAGAATATTTGGCTGGCTTACCCATCCATATCTCATATGATGTCTTGTCAACTGCCTTTGAATGGACAATGTTCAACAACAGTGCCGCTGTCTCAAGCGCATGTCCTCAAAAGGATGGCGGAAAATCTGTGAACCCCATCATAGACCGAACCATTTCCATCAAAGTCCGGTTACGACGATCCGAAACACCATTCAACTGTGGTGTAGCGGGCGGAGTCCACTGCGAGAGAATCCCATTCTCCGTAAGATACTCTTGGAACTCGGAACTCAAGTACTGACCACCTCGATCCGATCGAATTGTCTTGATGCTTCGTCCAAACTGTTTCTCTACTTCACTTATGAATTCTTTGAACCTTTCAAAAGCTTCAGACTTGTATTTTATCAAATACACATACCCATACCTCTAAAAGTCATTGGTAAAGGTGATGAAGTAGGCATGTCCATGCTTAGTGGTGATGCTAAGCGGACCACACACATCGGTATGGATCAAATCCAATAACCTTTTGGCTCGCTCCACATGGCCCTTAAAGGGAATTTTGCTCATCTTTCCTTTCAGACAAGATTCACAAGTCGTGAGAGCATTAATATCAGACATATCAAACATGCCCACTCCCACTAGCTTGTTCATCCTTCTTAGGGAAATATGTCCTAATCGAGCATGCCATAAGTGTGCCGAATTTAGAGTATCTTGTTTTCGCTTGTTTGTTGTTGTTATTGTTTGAACATTGTTCAGTAGAATATATTTCAATTTTAAGTTATAGAGATGGTTTTCAAGTTCTCCAGTACCAATTAAACATTCATTCTTGTAAATGTTGCAAACACCTTTGCTAAATAAACAAGAATATCCATTTTTATCAAGCATAGAAATGGAAATAATGTTTTTCACCAAATCAGGTACAAACAAAATATCTCTTAAAACCAACTTATAATCATTGTTCAACAATAAGTAAACATTTCCCACGGCCTTGGTAGTAACTCTTGCTCCATTGGCCAACCTCAAGAAGGTCTCACCTTCCCTAAGTCTCCTACTTCTTCCCATCACCTATAACTCATTACAGAGATGTGAGCCACAGCCGGTATCAAGTAGAGTTAATTGAAATGTTTACTTCAATATAGAACATACCGTTTCTAGAACTCTTCTAGGCAAGATATTCCCTGCAATTATGCCTCCAATGTCCAGGCTTCTTGCAGTGATGACAAATATTAACAGTCTTGTCAGCCTTGACTGGTGTGGCTGCCACAACGGGACTCGGAGCTAGCCTCTTCAAGGGCACGATCTTCTTGGGACGTTGGAAAGAACGCTTCTTTCCCTTCCCACGTGGATCAATCTTCGTACCAGATGAAGAACCCACATAAAGAACCGACTTCTCATCACTCATAGAAGCCTGCATATAACACTTGGCTTTCAAGTCATGGTCACACCATTCCTTGTAAGTCTGCAATTCCTCAGTAGTGCAGTCAGTCTGAGCCTCAACAGGGGACGACTTAGTAAGTGTATATGCTATCCTTTCCGAATTCAAGACGATTTTCAGATTTCTTAGTCAATTGAGGTGATTAGGTATGGTTAATACATGTTTGTCGATTATTACATATAGCGAATTGCGAATCGAAGACATTGTCAAAAAGTACTGAAAAGTAAAACAGATAAATGTTAATGACTATTTTAAAATATTTAGTAAGATATGAAGCATGGACTTTTACTTCATAAATTTTTACTCCCACTGTTTTGACATCTTTCACTACCCTCTAGTGAAAACGGGAAACTCCTTTCCTCAGTAGGTACGCAAGGTCCAATTAGCGAATTACGATCCCGAATAATATCAGCCAATCACAATTCCTAAAAGATCGTTTCCAATTGCATCACCATGCAACCCTCTACATAAAATTTTGTCTCACGTTTGATTAGAACCCAATAATATGACGTCGTTCATCTTTACGTGTCAAGCCTTATCCATCGATGTTGAACCTTAATGGACGGTCGCCATGAGTTCCCTCAATAATAGGAGCCAAAATCATGAGAGTTCCACGTAGTTCACATCACCGTGTCACTGGACGTCACAGCTTTCTGGCACCCAGGGCCCCCCCAATAATATGAGCCGAGCCCCGAGCACGGGTAGCGTTCATCATGCACCCATTGTCGATGGAAGACATGGAAATTATAAAAAAATTTATAATTCCCCTTTTCGGGCTTGATATTAATTTTGAATCTTATTCAAAATGAGTGTTTTTAATTTTTGAAAGGTCTTATCATTAATTTTATTTAAAATCTCACCATGTTTGATTTTATGTTTGCTGGATTCATGCAACTTTGTTATTATTATAATAATAACGCACATATTCATTATTTATAACATATCATGCATATATTATAACCACTAAACAAAACAAGGATGATCAATCGCCTCAATACTAATGGCCCGTGAGAGCTAAGCACGGGCCTAGGTCCAATCCTAGAGAAATGCAAGGGATGCAAATGCAACTATTACATAAGCTTCCAATATTTACATGTCTTCGATCTTCATAATCATCAAGGCCACCATCTTCCAATCTCGATCTTCCACTATTCTAATATTTACAAATAAATATCCATGGCAAATAGGGATACATTTCATGGGGTGGGAACGGGCCATAAACCAAGCCCACTTTAAATTTGATAATTATTACAATCATTCAACACAAAATATCCTAGCATACACCTAGCAAATTGGGCTTGGGATTTTGATCATCCTTCATGCATAATATCACATATTATACACCATCAATTAATTATCACAATAATTAATTGATCCAATATTATATATCTTTATCCATTCACTAACCGCCACGATTATAAACTAAATTAACAAAGTATACAAACACCTTTGTCTACTTTCTAATTAATTTATTTATAACCTAATTTCTCGTAAATCACTATTTACTATAAATAATTAAAGTCCAACTTAAATTATTTATTTCATGAGAAAATATTTGCAACCTTTGTAAATTTAAACTTTAGGCCCAAAAAATCATTTTTCACCAAATGATTCCGGCCAACTTAAATTTTTTTTTGTTTAAAACATAAGGGGCTGCTCGGGCAGCCCCTTGGGCTGCTTTTGCTGCCTTTTTGGGGAGCCCATCGGGAAGCCCGAGCTGCCCGAAATGGGCAGCAACTTGTTGCACAAAACCCGCCCCAATCCGGCCTTGAATTCGTTGCAACAAATCATTTCATGCGGTTAGAAATCGACTTCAATATAATATCTTGTATAAGCTACAAAAAATAGTATCCTTAGCTCATGATACCACTTGAAAAGGGATCGATTTTAGGTGCCCGAATGCGCAACGGAAGTTCAAAATTTTCGAAAATCATATTTTCAAAGGCAAGAAATTCGAACACCTCTACTAATATGTGTAGCAAATACAAAAACACGAAATATGTCATACATAGTGTGTTTTAGAATTTATACCTATCAATCTTAAAAGATTGAATGTGGCTCCAACTTAGTTGTCAAACAACTAAGCTCTTCAATTGATGACCCAATCTACAAGCTTCGTTGTTCTTGATGTGAGGCCCGGGCCGAAGAGGGCGGGAGTGATCGCCGGTGCCATGAGGTGGCACGGACAATGAGCGGCTCCTGGCAGGCTTCTAGGTGGAGGGAACATGAATGAACCGATCCCACACTGGAATGAGAGTGATTCCGAGACTGTTCAATGTAATGGACTGTACAGTTGAAGATGGCTTAAAAGATTTGATATGTACTACTCATATTACGAAGGTGCATCATCTTTTCGGTAGCTCATCAATAAGAACTCCAAAGTTAAGCGTGCTTGATTTGGAGTAATTTTGGGATGGGTGACCTCCTGGGAAGTTTCTCAGGGTGCGTGTGAGTGAGGACATAAGAACGCTGGAAAGACACGTCTTGGTACAGTGAGGACAGTCGTCGAATCTGGGGCGTTACACTTGAAATCTTTCCTTCAAATTAGGTCCACCACCAACAAGCTAAATCCACTCTAATTTTGCACTAGAAAAATTAGAGCATTTTTCATTTAATAAGAGAGTGTTTCCTCAACAATTGAAGAACAAAATTTTGGTGGGAATATTGTGCAAAATTTCGGTCCCCTTGGTGTAGGAGAGAAGGGGGGGGGGGGAGACTTTTCTTGGTTGTGGAAAAAGTTGTTGTGTTGTCCCAAAAGCATGCCATGCCTTGAACATGGAAAAAGTTATCTCCAACTCTTCACTTCCCCATTCACATTCTATTTGGGCTTGTAACAATTACAAGGCCCATGGAATTTAATTTAATTATTTCAAACAAATTTGAGACCAATTAAACCATACTTGATTTTACTCAAGCCCACTAGTTTAATAATTATTTCTAATTGGGCTCTACAGGACCCAATGTTGTTTAATTTATCCAACACTAGAATTAATTTAATTATTTGGACTCTACTAGGTCCACTAGTGTTTATTTAATTCAACATTTTAATTAATTTAATTTAGTCCATAATAATGTATATGAAAATCACAATTTTCAAATACATTGCTCGTTTGGACAACTTTTAATTTGGGAACACTTCCTCAAATTAAAAGTTACATTATCCTTATATAAGTAATACTTATATTTTTTTTTACGCTTATAAACTCTTTTATAAGCCGTTCAACACATTGAACTATTTTACTTCTCAACGGGATCTAGAAAGTTAGCACTTGTGTGACCCTCAATGGTTCATTGATATAACTAGCCGTCGGTTCACATCTCCATGTGATTCGGACTAAACATGTCCTTATACAAGCATACCTCAATTGCTCCATTCTTACGTATCAACTCCTTGATAATAAGAACGTCAGAACTCAAGTCTGATAGTACCCAACCAATCATGTTAAGCGCCTAGCAGCATCGCTCACATGATTCCCTAGGTATCAAATGATAGTGCCTGCAAGAACCATTCAGTTACGGTTAGCGTACCATAGGGTCCCTTCAACTCATATATCCTGACTGATTCGACAACCATTGGTTTATCGATAGTAGTCAATGAATTGATACTATGTGTCATGTCGTAGTTGCATCGATGGTGTAATCTATGAAATCTCTTTCATAATTACCACCATACTCTGATCAGAGATTTCAAACTACATACACATGATATCACATAGGATATCCATACCCAAAGGTAAGCGGTGAATCCCCGACTACAATGCATCGACTCCTATATGTTTTGACAGAACACCCAACCTTGCCACCTGATGACTCCATGAGAGTCGGTAAACAAGTCAAAGTGTAATGCTAGGACATAGAGTCTCAATTTTTTCCCGGGTCATAAGGACTAATGGTTTACAACCATAAACTAGGACGTTTCCACTCGATAAGTGAGAACCATTTGGAAAGTCCTTTATGGAGGGTTGTTCAGTGCACTCTACAAGGAGCACCTATCTGCATGCTCGGACATCACAATGTCCCCTACCAATGAAACACGGTACTCACATCGCAGATACTAGTCTCGAACTCGAGCGGCCTATATCCTTCTTAGCGGTAGCTGAATCTACTAGGAACTGTTTAGAATATACAGTATTCCAAATATGAGTTTCATGATACTCATCATATAAGCATCTCATATTCTTTCTACTATTTTTATATTCAACTACTTTAGCTATTGAAGAACCTAAGGGGGGGGTGAATAGGTTCTTTAAGGCCCTTTAGCGTTTTTAAAACGAGTTTGTAAAAATTGCAAGCGGAAGACTAGAGGGACAATCACAAATAAGTACGATAAATGAATGCGTAAAGTAAGTGCGTAAAATAAATGCGTAATTTAAATGCAATAAAGTAAATGCGTAAAGTAAAGAGGGATAGAGATGTTTATGGAAGTTCGACGAAGAATCGTCTACGTCTCCCCTTCTCGATGAGGATCGAGGTATCACTATAACGACTTGGCTTTAGGAGCTCCAAGCTAGCTTTTACAACCACGCCTCGATGCGTCTACTTGGCCTTGAGGGCTCCAAGGATAGCCACGAACTTTACAACCCACTCGAGAGTATTACTTTCACTCTTTTTCTACAACTCTTTTGGTATTACAACTCTTTTAATCAACGCACACAAGAGATAGTAGAAAGCTTTGTAAGAGACAAGAGAGAATGGAGTGGGATGATTGAGAATGCATCCTCAAAGGCCTATTTATACTAGTCTTGGACGCCAAGGTTCGGATCTTCCGTTTGTGCTTCGGAACTTCCGATGTGATTGAAATCAATTTGCGTAATTCTGGCATGACTTCGGATCTTCCGTTCTTGACTTCGTAGGGTCCGAACATATGCTTCGGAGGGACCGATCAAACTTCGTTTCTTCTGAACAGTTCTTTTAGACAGTGTATGAACAACTTCGGAAGGTCCAAACTCCAGTTCGTACCGTCCGAACATTCCCGCGTTTCCGGAGATTTGAAATCTTCAACACTTCGTAGCTTCCGATCATGTCCATCGTAGCGTCCGAAATCTACTCAATCAGCAGTCAGATCAATTTGTCTCCGGATTGAAGTGATTTGATTGCTTGTGTTCGGAACGTCCGATCCAGTCTTCGGAACGTCCGAACTTGCTCCTCGCAGCTTCCGAACAGCTTCTATTTTGCTTATGATTGGCACAATTTCGGAACGTCCGAACCAAATTTCGGATCTTCCGAACGTAACCTTGTTCTTAATTTCCTGCATGCCTCAATATAAAACATTAGTACATTTTTAATCCAAGTTTTGGTATCATCAAAACAAAAACTTTGGGATATGTTACAGCATTAAAAACATTAATCTCATCCTCGAGATTTGTATGCGTTTAAGGCGTAAAAATCTCCCCCTTTTTGATGATCACAAAACTTGGTTAAAAATTGAGAAACAATAATCAACATAATCTAATGGTTATTAAATAACTCCCCCTTAATCAAATAACAAGTCTAAGAGGTTGAATTAATAGCAATTTTAACCAAATAAATTCTCCCCTTTTTTGCGATAATCAAAAAGACATAAGCATAAAGAGAGACAAATAAACAGGAAAAATATCCACTAATAAATGCAAGTCTTTTATACAATGATGCATAAAGATAACAAAAACAAAAATAACAAAAACATAATCTAAGAATCCGCATCCCCGAACGATCCGAACACGTTCGGTGGATCCGAAGTGAAACGAAGCATCCGAATAAGGAACGGTGATTCCGAAGTAGCCAAGATGAGGAACACCTAAAATTTAAAATATTTAACACATAAAAGAATGTTGAGCCATAATTATGGATAAATACAATTAATTTGTATTATCCGACATTATAATGCTCACATTAATAATACTCCCCCTCAATTTAACAAATATGTACGAGAGTATTTGACTATTGTTTACAACTCAATCATGCCAAGTTCACCACACAAACGAGTAAAAGTAGATTCATCTAGTGGTTTTGTAAAAATATCAGCAATTTGATTCTTGGTGTCAACATAGTGAAGTTCAACATCATTTTGCTCAATGTGATCACGAATAAAATGATGTTGAATGTCAATATGTTTTGTACGAGAATGTTGAACTGGATTCTTTGTTAGACATATGGTGCTTGTATTATCACAAAAGATTGGAATTTTTGAAAAAGTAACACCATAGTCGAGTAATTGATACTTCATCCAAAGAATTTGTGCACAACAACTACCGGCAGCCATATACTCGGCCTCGGTCGTTGAAAGTGCAACACAGTTTTGCTTTTTAGAAAACCATGACACCAAGCAATTTCTCAAAAAGAAACAAGTACCACTAGTGCTCTTTCTATCCACCTTATATCCTCCAAAGTCGGCATCACAGTAAGCTTTTAAATCGAAAAATGAGTTCTTAGAATACCATAATCCGAGATTTGGAGTATTTGAAAGATATTTGAAAATGCGTTTTAAGGCGAATAAGTGTGATTTCTTTGGACATGATTGAAATCGTGCACACAAGCAAACACTAAACATATTGTCAGGTCTACTAGCAGTCGCATAGAGTAGGGAGCCAATCATGCTACGAAATAACTTTTGGTCAACAGGTTTACCTCCCTCATCTTTGTCGAGTCTGACTGTCGTGCTCATAGGTGTGGATGAGGCTTTGGAAGACTCCATCCCAAACTTTTTGAGCATCTCCTTGATGTACTTCCCTTGGTTGACAAAGAAACCATCCTTGCATTGCTTGATTTGGAGACCAAGGAAGTAGTTGAGCTCGCCCATCATGCTCATCTCAAAGTGATCCTGCATAAGCTTAGAAAAATCTCTACACAAGTGTTCATTAGTAGCACCAAAAATAATATCATCTACATATATTTGTACTATCAGCAAATCATTATCTTTAGTCAAGGTAAACAAGGTAATATCAACTTTACCCCTACAAAAACCATTAGACAGCAAGAAAGTAGACAATTTCTCATACCAAGCTCTAGGAGCTTGTTTCAAACCATACAAAGCCTTATCAAGTTTATACACATAATCAGATAAGTGCACATCTTCAAAACCAACAGGTTGCTCAACATACACTTCTTCTTTCAAATCACCATTAAGAAAAGCACTTTTAACATCCATTTGAAACAATTTAAAGTCTCTAGAGCAAGCAAAAGCAAGTAGCATGCGAATGGATTCTAGTCTAGCAACAGGGGCATAAGTCTCATCATAATCAATTCCCTCTTCTTGACTATATCCTTTAGCTACTAGCCTAGCTTTATTTCTAGTGATTGTACCATGCTCATCTAACTTGTTCCTAAATACCCATTTAGTTCCTATGATAGGTCTATCAGTGGGTCTAGGTACAAGATTCCAAACTTTATTCCTTCTAAATTCATTTAGTTCATCTTGCATAGCAATAATCCAAGAATCATCAAGTAAAGCTTCTTCTATGTTCTTAGGCTCTATGTGAGAAAGAAAAGCAAGATAATTGCACATATTAGAAGAGCGAGTAGATACTCCCTTCGATGGGCTACCAATGATGAGGTCCATGGGATGATCCTTGTGCGTGGTCCACTCCTTCGGAAGAGGTGCGTCCTCTTGATCTTTAGGAACATCTTCTAGGCTTGTGGACTCCAACTCTTCGCCAAGGATATCTATATCATCATCATCAGAAACAACAGGTCTAGGCAAGCAAGGGTTAGTTTCATCAAATATGACATGAATAGATTCTTCAACTAGTAAAGTGCGTTTATTAAAGACTCTATATGCTTTGCTAGAAGTAGAGTAACCAAGAAAGATACCTTTGTCCGATTTAGGATCGAACTTACCCAGGTTGTCCTTACCATTGTTGTGGATGAAGCATTTTGATCCAAAAGCGCGGAAGTAAGAAATGTTAGGCTTTCTCCCTCTCCATAGTTCGTATGGAGTTTTCTTGAGAATTGGCCTTATTGATACGCGATTGATGATGTAACAAGCAGAACTCATCGCTTCAGCCCAAAAATATTTTTGTAGAGAATGCTCACATAGCATGGTCCTTGCAATCTCTACTAGGGTCTTATTCTTCCTCTCAACGACACCGTTTTGTTGAGGAGTTCTAGGACAAGAAAAGTTGTGACCAATGCCTTTGCTTTGACAAAAAATTGAAAAATTTTCATTTTGAAATTCCGTTCCGTGGTCACTACGGATTTGTTTGATCAAAAGATTTTTCTCATTTTCAACCTTTTTGACAAAAATTTTGAAATGATCAAAGGCATCACTTTTGTGGGCTAAAAACAATGTCCAAGTAAAACGTGAAAAATCATCCACAATGACAAAAGCATAGGATTTACCTCCTAGACTAGTTGTCCTCGAGGGACCACACAAATCTAGGTGAAGTAATTCAAGGGGCATAGAAGTGGATACAAAATTTTTATTTTTGAAAGATTTCTTTGTGTGTTTACCAAGTTGACAAGCATCACAAAAAGAATCTAATTTTAAATTCAGCTTTGGCATTCCGGAAACTAGGTCAAGTTTTAAAAGTTTTTCTATGGTGCTCATCCCAACATGACCAAGTCGTCTATGCCAAAGAATGTTGTCATCAACATTTAATGTTACAAGGCTTTTTATTTTTGAAAAAGATGAAATCTTTAAATCGACCTTGTAAACATTTCACTTCTATAACCTTTGAAACTAATGGATTTGTCAGTTGTGAGTGATACAGTGCAATCGTGTGGTGTGAATTTGACTTCATAACCCTTATCGCACAATTGACTAATGCTTAGGAGGTTATGTTTAAGTCCTTTCACAAGAAGTACAACATCAATAATAGTAGAGTTAGATATACCTATTGAGCCGATGCCTTCTATGATCCCTTTGCTGTTGTCTCCAAAGGTCACCGATCCATTTTCTTTTGGTCGAATGGATTGTAGCAGCTTCTTTTCTCCCGTCATGTGTCGAGAGCATCCACTGTCAAGATACCAAGTGCTCGATAACTTGTCTCCCCTTTGTCCCTATAAGATTGAGATACAATTTGATAGTTGGTACCCGTTACTTTGGGTCCTTTGAGGTTAGTAGTAGTTGGGGATTTGGGGATCCATTTCCAATAACTTTTCTTATTGTGTTGGTGTCTAAGTTTCTTGCATTTAGGTCTTATGTGGCCTATCTTACAACAGTAAGTGCATGTTGGTGGTGTTCTTAGTTTTGCCTTTGCGATAAGACTAGCGAAGTTGACTGATTTCTTTTCATATCCTAGACCTCCTTTGTCGAAGTTACACCTTTGCATACTCAAGAGGTTTTCTAGTTTACCGCTACTCACATTGAACTTGTTGAAGGCTTTCTCTAAGTCTCTTAGGTTTGTCTTGAGCTTAGTGTTGTCATGCATCCTAGCTTCTAGTTCAGTTTTAAGTTGCTTATTCTCATTTCTAAGTGACTTAGCCTTATTGTACATACTAGTGTAAGCGGAGAGTAATTCATCGTAAGAGGGTACCTCGTCGTCATCCGAGTCGGTCAGATGATCTTCCTTTGCCATGAAGCATAGGGTAGACTCCTCTTCGTTGTCGCTGTCGCTCCACGTGGCTAGAAGGGCCTTCTTCTTGTCTTTGTCGGCCTTCTTCTTGGAGGGACACTCGTTTGCATAGTGACCCTTTTGTTGACAGTTGTAGCAGGTCACTTCCTTCACAATCATTTTGTCCTTCTTGTTGAAGTTGGAACTCCGCATGAATCTTTTGAACTTTCTAGTGAGGAGTGCCATTTCTTCATCGTCGCTATCTTCAAGTTGACTGGTCAAGGCGATCCCTTTCGCCTTTACTTTGTCGTCATCTTTCTTTGTCTCCTTCCGGGTAGATACTTCAAGTTCATGGGTCTTTAGGGTCCCATGAAGTTGATCAAGGTCGTAGGATGCCGCATCTCCCTTGTTGGATTCAATGATAGCTGTGCGCTTTGCATTCCATTCCGCCGGTAGTGCTCGAAGGGCTCTCCTCCACACTTGTTTAGTTGGGTAGTTCTCACCAAGTTGGGCAAGCTCATTGATGATTTGGGTGAGCCGCCGGAACATGGTGTCGATATCCTCCTTGGGTTCCATCTCAAAGGTCTCGTACTTGAGTTGGAGAAGATCTATCTTCGTTTCTTTGACTTGATTGGTTCCCTCGTGGCAAATCTCCAATTTGTCCCAAATCTCTTTGGCGGAGGTGCAAGCCGAGATTCGGTTGTATTCATTCATATCTAGGGAACAATGAAGAATATTCATAGCTTTAGCATTTTGAGAGATAAGTTTCATATCGTCCTTGGTGAGGTCATCCATTCCCTTAGGAATTTCCTTATCATCCACCGTTTTCATGGGGATATAGGGACCTTTCACCGTTATTTTCCAAAGGTCGTAATCGACGGATTGGATGTATAGAGATATTCTATTCTTCCAATATCCGTAATTGGTACCATTGAAAAGAGGGGGACGATTTGTGGATTGTCCTTGGGCATACTCGCTTGCTAGATTGGCCATTTTAAAAAATTTTGAAAAATTAGGCTCTGATACCACTTGAAGAACCTTAGGGGGGGGTGAATAGGTTCTTTAAGGCCCTTTAGTGTTTTTAAAACGAGTTTGCAAAAATTGCAAGCGGAAGACTAGAGGGACAATCACAAATAAGTACGATAAATGAATGCGTAAAGTAATTGCGTAAAATAAATGCGTAATTTAAATGCAATAAAGTAAATGCGTAAAGTAAAGAGGGATAGAGATGTTTATGGAAGTTCGACGAAGAATCGTCTACGTCTCCCCTTCTCGATGAGGATCGAGGTATCACTATAACGACTTGGCTTTAGGAGCTCCAAGCTAGCTTTTACAACCACGCCTCGATGCGTCTACTTGGCCTTGAGGGCTCCAAGGATAGCCACGAACTTTACAACCCACTCGAGAGTATTACTTTCACTCTTTTTCTACAACTCTTTTGATATTACAACTCTTTTAATCAACATACACAAGAGATAGTAGAAAGCTTTGTAAGAGACAAGAGAGAATGGAGTGGGATGATTGAGAATGCATCCTCAAAGGCCTATTTATACTAGTCTTGGACGCCAAGGTTCGGATCTTCCGTTTGTGCTTCGGAACTTCCGATGTGATTGAAATCAATTTGCGTAATTCTGGCATGACTTCGGATCTTCCGTTCTTGACTTCGTAGGGTCCGAACATATGCTTCGGAGGGACCGATCAAACTTCGTTTCTTCTGAACAGTTCTTTTAGACAGTGTATGAACAACTTCGGAAGGTCCGAACTCCAGTTCGTACCGTCCGAACATTCCCGCGTTTCCGGAGATTTGAAATCTTCAACACTTCGTAACTTCCGATCATGTCCATCGTAGCGTCCGAAATCTACTCAATCAGCAGTCAGATCAATTTGTCTCCGGATTGAAGTGATTTAATTGCTTGTGTTCGGAACGTCCGATCTAGTCTTCGGAACGTCCGAACTTGCTCCTCGCAGCTTCCGAACAGCTTCTATTTTGCTTCTGATTGGCACAATTTCGGAACGTCCGAACCAAATTTCGGATCTTCCGAACGTAACCTTGTTCTTAATTTCCTGCATGCCTCAATATAAAACATTAGTACATTTTTAATCCAAGTTTTGGTATCATCAAAACAAAAACTTTGGGATATGTTACATCATTAAAAACATTAATCTCATCCTCGAGATTTGTATGCGTTTAAGGTGTAACAGCTATGCAAATAGCTTGGGTACACAGATAAAGATGTGACAAAATAATAATTTTAAATATTATTAAAATAAAGATTGTTTAAACATAGAGTTTCATTATGAACACTCAGTCAACACTTGGCTCGACGTGCACCTACTCTAACAATCTCTTAAATCATATCAGGTCCAGTCTCAGGAACCTCAGAAATATCGTCGCAATACAGAAGGGATCTGCATTTCTTACCGTACAACGCCTCAAAAGGAGACATCTAAATAATTGTCTTATAGCTGCTGTTGTACGAAAACCCACAAAGTGGCAATGAATCCTGTCAATTAGTGCTAAAATCAAGCACTACAGCTCTCAGCATATCCTCCAGTGTCTGGATAGTCCGCTCTGACTGTCCGTCAGTTTGTGAATGATATGCGGTACTCAGATGTAACTTCATACCTAGAGCCTGCTGCAAACTCTGCCAGAAGTGGGAAGTAAACCGAGGATCACGGTCTGATACAATCGACTTTGGAACTCCTTGCAATCTGACCGCTTCTCTGACATAAATCTCTGGCATCTGGTCAGGTCTGTACGTCATCTTGTATAGAACAAAACATGCTGATTTGGTCAATCTGTCAATCACGACCCAAATCGCATCACAACCTCAAGAGGATCTCGGTAGCTTTGTCACGAAGTCCATGGAAATGTGATCCCATTTCCATTCAGGAATAGGCAAGCTCTGTAATAAACCTCCTGGTTTCTTTCTCTCAGCTTTTACCTGTTGGCAATTCAGACATCTGGATACAAACTCAGCAATATCAGCTTTTATCTATTTCCACCAGAACTGTCTTTTCAAATCATTATATATTTTTCTGCTACCAGGATGAATGCGGAATCGACTGCTGTGCGCTTCTGGCAGTATCTGTCGTTTCAAATCTGAAACATTTGGCACAACAAGACTATTATTCACATACAAAACACTGTCACGAACCTGATATTCTGATCGATGCCCTGCTCTGACCATTGATATCGAGTTCTGCACATTCTGATAAACTTTCTGAGCCGCTTTAATTCTCAAAATCAACTCTGGTTCGACTTGAGCATCGTATAATCTCAACAGTCTATGATTTGTCTCAAATACTATTCCAGACAAACAACAATCTTCAATCAAATTCGAAACACCAGTCGTCGATAAGGATAAAGAACATACCTTTTGACTCAGTGCATCAGCTGCTGCATTTGATTTCCCCGGATAGTATTTGATTTCACAATCAAAATCTTTAAGAAAATCAAGCCATCTTCGCTGCCTCATAATCAGCTTTGACTGTGAAAACAGATACTTCAAGCTTTTATCATTAGAATAAATCTCAAACTTCTCACTGTATAGATAATGCCGCCCTATCTTTAGTGCAAATACAATGGCCACCAATTCAAGATCATGAATTGGGTAGCGAGATTCATGTGGCTTCAACTGTCTCAAAGCATAAGCGATAACATATCCTCGCTGCATCAGAAAACAACCTAACCCTCTGTGAGAAGCATTGGTCAGTCTCTTCTTCAACTCAAGAAAACTGGACTAGTCACAATAAACGAAAAGTCACCAGTACCTGATGGAATAGTCAAGATCGGAGCATTGGTCAGTCTCTTCTTCAACTCAAGAAAACTGGACTCACAGTCTTCTGACCAAACAAACGGTGCATTCTTCTGAGTCAACTGAGTAATAGGCAGGCTTAGCAATACTAGAGAAATCTTTGATAATATCCTGCCAAACCCATAAAAATGCGAATCTCTGGCACAGATGTCGGTCTCGGCCAACTGATCACGGCTTCAACCTTGCTGGGATCAATTGATATACCATCTCTGGATATGATATGACCTAGAAATACAACCTGTCTCAACCAGAATTCACATTTTGACAGTTTTGCATATAATTTCTCAGCCATTGGAATTCTCAACATAATTCTCAGATGCTGAGCATGATCAATCTTATTTTTAGAATAAATCAAAATATCATCAATGAATATAATCACAAAATCATCGAGATATTTTTGAAGCACACGGTTCATCAGACCCATAAACACAGCTGGAGCATTTGTTAAACCGAACGGCATGACAATAAACTCATAGTGTTCATACCTGGTTCTGAACGTTGTATTCAGTATATCGGAATCTCTGACTCTCAGGTGATGATATCCACATCTCAGATCGATCATGGAATATGCAGAAGATCCCTGCAACTGATCAAATAAATCATCAATATGAGGCAAAGGATATTGGTTCTTTATCGTAACTTTGTTCAGCTCCCGGTAATCAATGCTAAGTCTCATTGAACCGTCTTTCTTTCTCACAAATAACACTGGATCACCCCAAGGAGAAACACTCGGTCTGATGTACCCCTTGGCCAGTAAATCTTCCAACTGATCTTTAAATTCTTTCAGTTCAATTGGTGCCATTCTGTACGGAGCTCTAGAATTCGGAACTGTACCTGGTACCAATTCAATGCTGAAGTCTATCTCTCGAATCGGAGGCAATCCCGGAATCCCATCTGGAAAAACATCAGCAAACTCACAAACCACTGACAAATCACCCAATGATGGGCTCGATTTCAGTAAGTCAACTGAATAGACAAGGAATCCCTCCGCTCCTTTCTGTAATAACCGAGTCATAGACATAACAGATATCAAAGGGATTCTATCTCTAGAACCCTTACTGTAAAATTTCCATTCTGCAGCCATCTCAGGTCTGAATCTCACAATCTTATCGAAGCAATCGACGGTAGCTCTGTACTTGGTCAACATATCGATACCGATAGTACAGTCAAAATCAGAAAACCCAGGCACAATTCAATCTAACTCAATCTCATGTCCGTCATACCGTAGCATACAATATTTAACAGAATTCACATATATCAAACCTGTCCCCAATGGATAAGAATCGGACACTATAGCAGATAAAGACTCAACAGGCAATGCATGACTCAACGCAAATCGTTCAGATATAAAGGTATGAGAAGCACCCGTATCTATCAATACATAAGCAGAGTAACCACAAAAAGACCAGTTACCTGCAACAACATCATCTGATGCTTCCTGATCCTGCTCCTCTGTCAAAGCAAATACTCTGGCCTGCTGTCTATGAGGCTGGCTAGCTGTCTGGCTTCCTCCTGGCCTCTGCTGTGATTGAGCTGGTGTGGGGCCTTAGCTCATCGTTATTACAATACAATCTGATTAGGGTTAATTAATCACAGCAGAAAACGAGTTTAAATTTTCTTTACAATGAGCCCAAAATATCTTTTTGAATACTAAAAATAGTATTTAATTTCATATCATAAAATACGCCCACACATAATCAAAACCAATCACATACAAACAACTCATATCCTCAGGACATGCCCCGGTATATAGATACATATACTGGGAACAAAATATAAACCTCAACTCAAGCTGTGGCTCCCTCCAGAAGTACCCTCTCCGACCTTCTGATATCCTAGAGTTCCTGCCATTGTCCACACACAAAGACCACAACAGCCCCCCTTGGGGGTGAGCAAAGCTCCGTATGGACCAACCAATCATATATACCACAGATATCTAAACAATGATATATAGTATGCAATGCATATATGTCGTGGAGGTATCAGGTCAAATGCCCATCCAATGAGCACATGTCATAATCAAATGAATCGCTATCAAATCAATGCTCGAGCTGGCACACTGGCCTCAATAAGGGATACTCGTATGATAGCGTCGACAAAGCGCCATCAAATCCCAAATCTCATATCCAATCATCGGGGCCACAATTGTCTATGCTTTACGGGTCATATAATACCAGCATAGCAATTGTGTTCACAAACCCCAGAATCCAATCAAATCATATCAGGGTATCCAAGGATCATATCTCAACGTGCATGTCATGTATCGATGTATGCATCAAATGATGTGTGTTAACAAAACATTTATTTTATACATCGATATTTCAATCTCAATGTCATGTATGCCACATCAATCAACAAATAAGACATATAGACACATAATCTCATTCCAATCCATCCAATAAGTCCAACATATATCATATAATACAGATACCTGTCGTATGTTACCCGGTCGCAACATATGATCGAGCAAAACTTGCAAAGTGAATAGTCACAAAATTTATTTTATAAATGAAAGCTCGATTTAAATATCGCAAGTGCACGATAGTCAAGTTATAATAAACGTAAGTGAATACGAGTATCGTTCCACAAGGACTGCGTTACACTATTTTTATTTTCAAGTTAACTTTCTTTAGCAACGATAAACTGAGTTGATGATTAAACTAATGTAAATTAAACAAATAAAATAATTAAAATGCAAAGAAAATGTATTCAAGAAAGCAATGATTAATTTGGATTAAATCTATTGAGAAATGAATTTGTTGGGAATTAGCAGTTCACCTACCACTCGTGTTTAAATAATTACACTCGAATTTTACGCGTGCATTCGACGGAATTCCCTAGACTAATTAATATACTCTGTCGAGCTATATTAATACTAATCATAAACATGCAGTACTCAAGTGTCCTTAATTATTTAACAGTTCAAGATTGCATTACATTCTATGGAATCCACTAGCTTTCATCCGGGTGAACTATCACTATCGACACGTACCCAATTCCGTATATCTACTAAAATTGTAAATCCGTGGTTTATACTATTTGATCCTATTGTTAATTGTTCTATCGAAATCATCAACAATATGAAATAATCAAAGGAAGTTAGTTAGGCTTCGATTGAAAAAAGAAAGAACAATAGCATAAACAAATCACTAATAAAAACGTCGAGAAATAATGTTAAACACCGAGTACGGGGTAGGATCCCCTCAAATCCCAACAAATCTAGAGTTTAGCTACTGAAATTCATGATAAAAACCAACAATCAATGTAAGAAATAAAATACTGAATAATGAAAATACTAAAGATGACGATGGATGACGGCCATGACGCGTAGAAATCTCGAGGTCTTCGAAATCTCCTTTCTCTAGCCTCTCCTCCAAGAAAAATTGATGAAAAATATGCTAAAGTCTGCAAAAACGGCCTGCTGATCTCGTGTCTTAGGTTTAGGTGTAGGATAGAGTCCATAAAAAGTTGGAAACAAATCTTCCCGAATCTCGCTTCTCGCTAGGGCGGCATATTTTGACCGCCTTAGCGAGAGGTCCTCGAATAAACTTCCTCGAGCATGTCCCTGGTCTCGCTGGGGCTGTTACTTTTGACCGCCCTAGCGAGACACTTGCGCATAAAATCCTCGGCCAGACCAAAATGCTCGCTGGGGCGGTCAAATTTTGGTCGATGGGGCAGTCACTTTTGACCGCCCTAGCGAAGTCTTTTCGATATTTTGACAAATTCTCTCCCACTTTTTGGTTCAATTCCTAAAAAATAACCACAAAATAGCGAGATCAGTCACATGCTAAATAATGCTAAAAAAATGCAAAATTAAACTAAAATAAACTAATATGATGCATGAATGCGACTCAAAACCAACACTAAAAACACGTAAAAACGAGTCCTATCAACCCCCTCATACTAACCTTTTGCTCGCCCTCGAGCAAATTAGGTTAAAGCACGAGATTCTAAACAAACACAACAAATACAAAATACTCAAACAAAAAATAACCCACACAAGTAAATGTCAATGGTGAGTTAACAACTTTTATGCTCATGCCTCAGTGAACTTTCCCACATGCAAATCATAATCAAGTCAAATTACAAACGAATACTCATTCTCATCTACACATAAATCTTGACACTAATTTGAACGTGTGTGTGTGTCATGATGGGTCTAGTCATTCGTATTTCAAATAGATCAATCATCAAATCATGCGAGCTACTCAATTAACACTTCAATACGAGTCTCACTAGCATGCACCCCCGTGTCCATTTATCACTAACCATAAGTTGAACTTTATTCAATTCTTAAGTTCAGATAAGGGTGTCGAAAAGAAGGAAAATAAGCTCAAGTGGCTAAAAGTCGGGAGTACACCGATCATTTTCATTGTGCAATCGTCAAGACTTTTCGTCTGACTTTCCTCGTCTCCTTACATCTCCAACTTTTAGCCTAGGAATAGAATTTCATTCCTTTTATTTCGGCTCCCCCTCACCTTACATCTCCACCATTTTTTTCTCTTTTTTTTTAGATGCACAATTTTCACACATGTACTCCCTAGGCTAAGAATATATAACTTTGGATTACAGCTGGTTAGGAGTATGATATTTTAATTCAGTGCATTGAAAAGGGGGTATATGTAAAGTTCAAGGCAAATCAAACGTTCTCATTCAAGGTCCCAATTAGTGACTTATTTTCATGGGTTTACATGCTAAATCAACTCATAAATGATGCCTTTCAAGTTAACCACACAAAACCTTCAAATTTCACCATTATTCCTACAAAATCCTAGTCCCCACACATATGTGCTAAAAAAGTTCAAACTTTGTACGAAAATTCATGCTTTAACAATCAAGAGTACCATTCATGAAGTGACCCAATCAATACTTTTGTATACTATCAATTCAACATCATCATTGGCTCATAAACTATGCCTTCTCACCATAAACGACACCAAACAAAAGAATTACAACAAACTTAAAATCAATTAACTAAGCAAACATAACAGTCTACCCCCCTCATACTAGAGTTGTGCAATGCCCTCATTGCACAAAACGAAACAAACACTAAAAACATAAAAACTCATGAATGTAAATGCAAAGACAGAATATGCAAAATAAAAAGAAAGGGGAAACAGTAAACTCCCCTGATCAGAAATCATCCTCCTCCTCATTCTCCGGCGGTGGAACTTCCTCTTCAGCTGCTGGGGGCATAGGATAATTGTACTGAAAATGGAAGGGTGGCGGGTATGCGGGTGTAGGTGGTCGTCCGGAAGTGTCGATGCCCAAATGAGTTGAGATCCCCTGCACCAAGTATTCGATGTTCTGAATGTGAGCCTGATTCATGGCCTGGTACTGAGTCTGATAATTGGCCCAAGCGCCCAATTCGTCGACGCGATCTCGCAGGGCACGGCGGCGTGGCTGCGGAGGTGGTGGTGCATGTCCTAAGGCCGGACGTGGTTGAGCTGCTCTCCCATAATCGAAAAATACCTCCTCGGGCAGCTCAGCCTGTGTAACGACCCATTACAGGCCCAGTGGACCGCCCATACGGCCCACTGCCCCGATCGACCCAAGGCTATCCCGATCTTGGGCTTCATCTATGGGGCCTTTTCCCTCACGGGCTTTCCATAGGCGTCGTACGGGTTACTCATAGAAATTCTATAGTCCAGGCTATAGTTTTGTGCCTTCCCAGAATGGAACCCAAGACCTCCCTGGATATAAGGTACTTGGCAACATATCTGGTACCAATTGAGCTACTAGATATGTTGCCAAGTACCTTATATCTAGGGAGGTCTTGGGTTCCATTCTGGGAAGGCACAAAACTATAGCCTGGACTATAGAATTTCTATGAGTAAC
This sequence comes from Primulina eburnea, assembly GCF_022965805.1. Lineage (NCBI taxonomy): Eukaryota > Viridiplantae > Streptophyta > Magnoliopsida > Lamiales > Gesneriaceae > Primulina > Primulina eburnea. The sequence continues at coordinate 13,091,412 of NC_133106.1, read as the reverse complement.
CCGTACGACGCCTATGGAAAGCCAGTGAGGGAAAAGGCCCCATAGAGGGAGCCCAAGATCGGGATAGCCTTGGGTCGATCGGGGCAGTGGGCCGTATGGGCGGTCCACTGGGCCTGTAATGGGTCGTTACAGCCTGTCTGTAAGGCTCGAGATACACTAATCGTCATTAATAGGATATTTAAGGATATGAGAAAACATATCATAAGATGAAAGTACAAAATATTTCATGTGTGCTAGACCGCACCCGCGCTTAGAACAAGAGTGCACCGGCGGTCACAAATTGTGGAATTTTGGAATGTGCTGCTGAAGCAACACCGCACCCGCGGTATAGGAAGCACCGCACCCGCGGTGCATGGACAGTAAGTTGAACAATTTTTCCGTGGAGACACCGCACCCGCGGTGATGAGACCGCACCCGCGGTCATGCAAGAGCCGCACCCGCGGTTCGATGAATTGGGAAAAATGTTAGGCATAACGTGGGCACAGCGCACCCGCGCTCCTTGACCCACCGCACCCGCGGTCATGCGTGCCATTTGAAGAATGAGCCGTGTGTTAGATAGCATGCAAGATATATATAGAGGTGTCTTCTTCCTCTCCTCATTTAGCTGATAAGCGAGAAAAGCTCCAAGAAAAGGGCAAGCTTCTTCCATTCTTGAATTGACCCTTTTGAATGATTTAGCCATCCGATTTGTATTCCGAGTTGAAATTCTTGTTCATCTCTTCAAGGGCTACGAGGTGATGTATGTTTTATTCAGTTCTAACATGTTTCAAGAATTTCATGTAAGAGAAATGCTATTATGAGTGTATTTAGTTGTTCTAGTGAGGATTATGAGTTTATAATCGAAACTGGAACGAAGAACTGATATCGTATGCATTTCTTATGAATTTCAGCATGTTTAGAAGTAAGACATACCGATTTTGAGTATGGTTTTGTGCATATGATTTGATTATGAGTTGAGGATGATATAGTGTTGATATCTGTTGAGATTTGAATTGACCGGTATCAAGAAATGACGTCGTTATGCCGTCAAATTGTACCGAGATCACGTATAGAATTAGATATGTGTTGATTTAGATTAGCAATTGATAGATTGTGTATCAACATTTCCATTTCAGATTCGTTTTGGTGATCATAACAGCGATTGTGCGACGACAGGTATAGTACATGTTTTGTTTGGGGAATCACGACTCAAATGAGATCACATTTGAGTTTTCCAACCAAAATCACATACTTGTTTATTGTTTTATTTTGATATGATTATGATATATCTTGACATGATTAGATTTGTTTATAGATCTTGTATGCAAATCATGTTAAGATGATTATGCTTTGTTTACAGATCATGCTGCATTGCATTTAAGATAGGAAAGTTTGGAGATCAGCCAAACTTCTAGACGTTCGGCGATATCACAGCTTAGGGGAAGATCACCGCCCCTATTATAGATGCGGATACAGATCAGGCCGAAGTCTAGGAATAAGACGTACAACACCTCGATTGGGAGGGTAGGTGACAGCCAGTGACGTCTTATTCACAACGGGATCCCTAGAGTTCAAGTCGAGTCGAGTCGAGTCTAGACATGATTAGATTCGCATTGCATGATTATATATGAATGACATTCATATCAGCATGTTTCATGTTTTAGATTGTTTTAATGCATGTATACATGTTTATACTGGGATTTGTTCCCACCGGTTTTTCGGCTGTTGTAATGTCTGTATGTGTGCATAACAACAGGTGGGGCAGGATGTGGGTCGAGACAGAGATGATCGTGTTAGCGTGGAGATCACGGGCGCAGCAGAATACTAGTGGTCTTTTTATTAGCTTTGGACTATCTTTTGTTTATAGATGGTAGTGAACACTAGTTGTATATAGAATAAGACATGTATCTTCTGTTGTATGTTGTAAAATAAATAAAGAACTTATGCTTGTTTAGTTACATTTGATTTAATGTAAAAAGCGAAAAATTGACCCACATTTTAGAATAACGATCCATTTAATCCCAAGAAAAAGAATTAGAGCCCGGGTCCCCACAACAGGTGGTATCAGAGCGAGAGTTCCTTTAGACTGAGAATAGAATAGAGTGAGCGGGGTAGATCGAGTCATCTTCCTTGCTTATATCATGCTAGCATATCATGATTTATTGCTTTTCGTATTACATGTTGTGTGTTATCGGATTGATTACAGCATATAATTGACTGAATCAGAACCGATTCTGGATCAGAGGTAAATGATCAAAGGAGGGCTGAGACAGTTGTATATCTTGTTTACTAATCTGTTGGTTTATTAGATATGCCTCCTAGAAGAGCAGCCGTACCTCTACGACCACCAGCGCCAGAACAGGGAGTACATCCGGAGAGCACATGGATGTTACTGCGACTCCTATGGAAACTCTGTTGAAACGATTTCAGTCGTTTAGACCACCGACCCTAAAGGGTACAGACCTTGCAGTTGACTGTGAAAGCTGTCTTGAGGATATTGAGATGTTATTCGACTCCTTGGAATACAGTGTTGAGAAGAGAGTGAAGCTCATTGGTCATCAACTTCAAGACATAGCCAAGAACTGGTGGTTGAACATGCGAAGAGCACTAGAGCAACGTGGTACAGAGAATACATGGAAAGTGTTCAAGACGGAATTCTATCTGCGTTTCTTTCCCATCTCCTATCGTAAAGATAAAGGTGCTGAATTTGCCAATCTGAGGCAAGGGGCTTTGAACATTGAAGAGTATGCTGCCAAGTTTTCTTCGTTGCTTCGTTTCGCACCTCATGTTTCAGGAAATGACGAGGCTATGGCGGATCAATTTATAAATGGCCTGAACCCAGATATCTTTACGTTGGTAAACACGGGGAGACCGAATAATTTCGCAGATGCGTTAAATCGGGCCAAAGGAGCAGAAGCAGGATTGATAAGACAGCGGAGTGCTCCGTATGTTGCTCCTGAACCAAGACCACCGCAGCCTTCAGTGCAACCTCCTTGTCCTAGATTTGAAAGCGGAGGTAGTAGCAGTGGCAGAAAGGAACAGCTGAAGGCGAAGGGGAAACAGTTTAAAAGACTTGGGAGCATCTCTTCAAGCTCCAGTGGATCAATACAGATTGGTTTTGATCAAAGTTCAAGGTATACAGGTGTTTATTGCAGTTCCTGTGGAGGAAAGCATGCGACTGAACAGTGCCAGGGAGTCACAGGCCGATGTAACATTTGTAGGCAACCGGGGCATTTTGCCAAAGTCTGTCCACAGAGGAGTGTACAGCCAGCCCAGAGTGGACAAGCATCCGGGTCAGTACCTCAGTTTGAACGGCGGGCATCATCGGTTCATTCTTTTCAGCCTCCACCGGCACAGACTCAACCCCGAGCCAGAGTTTGTCAGACTGTGAGTCAACCTCCGAGGCAACAGGCTCAAGTGTTTGCATTGACAGAGGAGCAGGCACAAGATGCGCCAGACGATGTCATTGCGGGTAACTGTTACCTTTATGGTTATCCTGCTTATATATTGATAGATACAGGTGCATCGCATACAATCATTTCAGAACGATTTGCATTGTTGCATTCTTTGCCTGTTGAGTCTTTGTTGGATGTTGTGTCTATTACTTCTCCGTTGGGAAGTGGATTGATATCTGTGACTACCGTTAGACATTGCATGTTACAGTTTGAGGGGCACGAAATTGACCTAGATTGTATAGTACTTGGTTTAGCTAATTTTGATTGCATTGTTGGAATTGACATGTTAACTAAGTACAGAGCCAGCGTAGAATGTTTTCACAAGATTGTCATATTCAGACCCGAGATGACAGACGAGTGGAAATTCTACGGGAAGGGTTCCAGATCTCGGATTCCCTTGATTTCGGCTCTAACTATGAATAGATTGTTGCAAAAAGGAGCGGATGGGTTTCTTGTTTATGCTGTAGATATGCAGAAAGCAAGCCCGACATTGGCAGATATACCAGTAGTACGGGAGTTTGCAGATATTTTTTCAGATGAGATACCAGGATTACCTCCGATTCGAGAGGTAGATTTTAGTATTTATCTTGTGCCAGGTACTGTCCCTATCTCGAGAGCTCCATATAGGATGGCACCCATCGAACTGAAAGAATTGAAAGCACAGTTGGAAGATCTGTTAGCCAAGGGATATATTAGAGCCAGTGTATCTCCTTGGGGAGCACCAGTGCTGTTTGTAAGAAAGAAAGATGGATCAATGCGGTTGTGTACCGATTACAGGCAACTGAATAAAGCAACGATCAAGAATAAATATCCATTGCCTAGGATCGATGATTTATTTGATCAATTACAGGGATCATCTGTTTATTCTAAGATTGATTTGCGATCGGGATATCATCAGCTCAGAGTTCGAGATGTAGACATGCCGAAGACAGCATTTCGAACCAGGTATGGACATTACGAATTCATTGTCATGCCTTTTGGGTTGACAAATGCTCCAGCAATATTTATGGCCTTGATGAATCAAGTTTTTCAGAGGTATTTGGATGATTTTGTGATCGTGTTTATCGATGACATTCTGGTGTATTCGAAAAATAGAAATGAGCATGCAGAGCATCTCAGAATTGTGTTGCAGACACTGAGAAATGAGAGATTGTATGCTAAATTGTCAAAGTGTGAGTTTTGGTTGAATCGAGTTGTCTTCTTGGGGCACATCATATCGGGAGATGGTATTTCTGTAGATCCAAGTAAAGTGGAAGCTGTGATCTGTTGGTCAAGACCAACTTCTGTGCCAGAAATACGCAGTTTCATGGGTCTAGCAGGATACTATAGACGATTCATCCAAGATTTCTCCAGTATTGCAAAACCCATCACACAGTTGACACAAAAGAATGCACCATTTGTATGGTCAGAGGAGTGCGAGTCTAGCTTTCTAGAATTGAAGAAAAGACTGACCAGTGCTCCAGTATTGATGATACCTTCAGGTACAGGTGATTTCGTTGTATATTGTGATGCCTTTCATAGAGGGTTGGGATGTGTTCTTATGCAACGGGGTCATGTGATCGCATACGCCTCGAGACAATTGTAGCCACATGAAGTTCGATACCTCATTCATGATCTAGAATTGGCGGCTATCGTTTTTGCATTGAAGATTTGGCGTCACTATCTCTACGGCGAGAATTTTGAGATTTTCTCCGATCACAAGAGCCTGAAGTACCTATTTTCTCAGTCAGAATTGAATATGTGGCAGCGTAGATGGCTTGATTTACTGAAAGACTTTGATTGCGAAATCAAATATTATCCAGGGAAGTCAAATGCAGCAGCAGATGCCTTAAGTCGAAAGGTATGTTCGTTGTCCTTGTCGACGATAGGTGTTAACAATTTAGTTGAAAATTGCTGCTTGTCTGGATAAGAATTTGATACAGATAGTAAGCCACTACGACTTGCTACGATCCAAGTTGAGCCTGATTTGATTATGAGAATCAAAGAAGCACAGAGAAGAGATCAGAATGTGCAGAAATCTGTTCAGATAGTCAGATCAGGACACATATCAGAATACCAGGTGCCTGATCATGTTTTGTACGTCAATAACCGTCTTGTAGTGCCAGATGTTTCAGACTTGAGACATCAGATTTTGTCAGAGGCGCACTGTAGTCGGTTCAGTATTCACACTGGTGGCAGAAAAATGTATAATGACTTGAAGACACAGTTCTGGTGGAAACAGATGAAGTTAGACATTGCCGAATTTGTGTCTAAATGCTTAAATTGCCAACAGGTGAAAGCTGAGAGAAAGAAGCCTGGAGGTTTACTTCAGAGTTTAGCCATTCCAGAATGGAAATGGGACCACATTTCAATGGATTTCGTGACGAAGTTACCCCGATCATCCAGAGGCTGTGATTCGATTTGGGTCATTATTGACAGATTGACCAAATCACCGTGCTTCATTCCGTACAGAATGACTTACAGACACGATCAGATGGCCGAGTTGTATGTCAGGGAGGTCGTCAGATTGCACGGTGTGCCGAAGTCGATCATATCAGATCGAGATCCACGATTCACTTCTCACTTCTGGCACAGTTTGCAGCAGGCTTTGGGTACGACTTTACACCTGAGCACTGCTTATCATCCTCTGACAGACAGACAGTCAGAGCGGACTATCCAGACATTAGAGGATATGTTGAGAGCCGTAGTGCTATATTTTGGCACTAGTTGGCAAGATTCCCTACCTCTTTGCGAATTTTCTTACAATAATAGCTATCAGACGAGCATTGAAATGGCACCGTTTGAAGCTTTATATGGTAAGAAGTGCAGATCTCCGCTTTATTGGGATGATATTTCAGAAGTGCCAGAACTTGGACCAGATATGATTCGTGACATGACTGAGAAGGTGAAAGTTATTCAGAAGAGAATGAAGACAGCACAGGATAGACAAGCAAAGTACGCCAATATTCGACGTAGACCATTGGTGTTTGAGCAAGGAGTTAGAGTATTCTTGAAGATTTCTCCTTTCAGAGGCGTTGTCAGATTTGACAAACGTGGAAAGTTGTCTCCTAGATACGTCGGTCCGTACGAGATTCTTGAAAAGATTGGCGACCGAGCATATCGACTTGCTCTTCCTCCTTCTCTATCTGGTATACATGACGTTTTTCATGTATCGATGTTGCGTAGATACATGCCAGATATTTCTCATGTCATTCAGCCTGACGAAGCTGAGCTTGATTACACCTTGAGTTATGTTGAACAACCGATACAGATCCTTGATCGGAAAGAAAAGAAGCTCAGAACGAAATTTATTCCATTGGTGAAATTTCAGTGGAGTCGTCACGGCGCTGAAGAAGCGACTTGGGAAACAGAAGCGGATATGCGACAGAAACATCCCGAGTTATTTATATGATGTAAGTAAGTATTCAATTTTGAGTTTATTACATCTTGTATATACTTGCATTAATAGAATGACATGCGATTTCGGGGACGAAATCATTTCTTAGAGGGGAAGAAATGTAAGGCTCGAGATACACTAATCGTCATTAATAGGATATTTAAGGATATGAGAAAGCATATCATAAGATGAAAGTACAAAATATTTCATGTGTGCTAGACCGCACCCGCGCTTAGAACAAGAGTGCACCGGCGGTCATAAATTGTGGAATTTTGGAATGTGCTGCCGAAGCAACACCGCAACCGCGGTATAGGAAGCACCGCACCCGCGGTGCATGGACAGTAAGTTGAACAATTTTTCTGTGGAGACATCGCACCCGCGGTGCTGCAGGGACCGCACCCACGGTGCTGAGACCGCACCCGCAGTCATGCAAGAGCCGCACCCGCGGTCGATGACTTGGGAAAAATGTTAGGCATGCCGTGGGCTGCCTTGACCCACCGCACCCGCGGTCATGCGTGCCATTTGAAGAATGAGCCATGTGTTAGATAGCATGCAAGATATATATAGAGGTGTCTTCTTCCTCTCCTCATTTAGCTGATAACCGAGAAAAGCTCCAAGAAAAGGGCAAGCTTCTTCCATTCTTGAATTGACCCTTTTGAATGATTTAGCCATCCGATTTGTATTCCGAGTTGAAATTCTTGTTCATCTCTTCAAGGGCTACGAGGTGATGTATGTTTTATTCAGTTCTAACATGTTTCAAGATTTCATGTAAGAGAAATGCTATTATGAGTGTATTTAGTTGTTCTAGTGAGGATTATGATTTTATAATCGAAACTGGAACGAAGAACTGATATCGTATGCATTTCTTATGAATTTCAGCATGTTTAGAAGTAAGACATACCGATTTTGTGTATGGTTTTGTGCATATGATTTGATTATGAGTTGAGGATGATATAGTGTTGATATCTGTTGTGATTTGGATTGACCGGTATCAAGAAATGACGTCGTTATGCCGTCAAATTGTACCGAGATCACGTATAGAATTAGATATGTGTTGATTTAGATTAGCAATTGATAGATTGTGTATCAACATTTCCATTTCAGATTCGTTTTGGTGATCGTAACAGCGATTGTGCGACGACAGGTATAGTACATGTTTTGTTTGGGGAATCGCGACTCAAATGAGATCACATTTGAGTTTCCCAACCAAAATCACATACTTGTTTATTGTTTTATTTTGATATGATTATGATATATCTTGACATGATTAGATTTGTTTATAGATCTTGTATGCAAATCATGTTAAGATGATTATGCTTTGTTTACAGATCATGTTGCATTGCATTTAAGATAGGAAAGTTTGGAGATCAGCCAAACTTATAGACGTTCGGCGATATCACAGCTTAGGGGAAGATCACCGCCCCTATTGTAGATGCGGATACAGATCAGGCCGAAGTCTAGGAATAAGACGTACAGCACCTCGATTGGGAGGGTAGGTGACAGCCAGTGACGTCTTATTCACAACGGGATCCCTAGAGTTCTAGTCGAGTCAAGTCTAGACATGATTAGATTCGCATTGCATGATTATATATGAATGACATTCATATCAGCATGTTTCATGTTTTAGATTGTTTTAATGCATGTATACATGTTTATACTGGGATTTGTTCTCACCGGTTTTCCGGCTGTTATTATGTCTGTATGTGTGCATAACAACAGGTGGGGCAGGATCTGGGTCGAGACAGAGATGATCGTGTTAGCGTGGAGATCACGGGCGCAGCAGAGTACTAGTGGTCTTTTTATTAGCTTTGGACTATCTTTTGTTTATAGATGGTAGTGAACACTAGTTGTATATAGAATAAGACATGTATCTTCTGTTGTATGTTGTAAAATAAATAAAGAACTTATGCTTGTTTAGTTACATTTGATTTAATGTAAAAAGCAAAAAATTGACCCACATTTTAGAATAACGATCCATTTAATCCCAAGAAAAAGAATTAGAGCCCGGGTCCCCACACTGTCTTTTCTCCCTCTTGGATTTATAAAGAGCCTCATCAATGGCTCTCATCGGCGGTAACCACTCATCATCATCCGCGAATATCACCCCCGCTCGAGCACACAGCTCAGTCACTATCGTCGGGAAGTAAAAAGCCAAATTGCTGCTATTAATACACATGTTAAGCTGTCCGAAAATGAGCCTGCCCACATCAATCACTGTAATGCCCGAGGATTTGATTATCGTAATTTGCAATGAGATTAGTGAATTAAATAGATATAACTGTAAACGGGCCGCTACGAGACCAGATTGGATAAAGAATATAAATTTCACCAATTTCGGGGAGAACTAGTGGCGCCCGAGCAGTAGAAAGTGACCGCCCGAGCGCCAGCGAGATTTGGCTAAAGCAAGCCACGTTTCATTGCATGCAAGGGGCGATATATATAAACGAAAATCCCTCAGAAATATGATAAGAATAAAAATAGAAAAGCTCCGAGAGGCTTTTGAAGTTCTTGTGCCGGTATTTTTCAATCCTTCCGTCTGATTTAAAATCCGACTTCGGTACTGTGTTCCTATCGTTGTAGGCTACGCGTGGACGTAAGTTTTACTATGTTTTGGCATGTCTTGAAATTATGATGTTGTAGGAATCAGATATGATTCATATATGTTGTTTCTGACATATTAGACATCGTATAATTACAAACGAATTTAAGAACGGACACCGTATAGAATTGTTATGAATTTTAGAGTTGAATTGACTGGGTTTTGGTACCAGATTTATATCATTATCAGTTATAAATTAGGAATTGATGTAAATTGTTTAATATAGAGATTGTGCAGTGAATGATACTGAGATCAAGTATTGACTTGGATAGGTGTTGATTAGATAAGAGATTGATAGATTTTGTATCAACATTTCCATTTCAGATTCGTATTGTCAACCGTGACAACAACTGTGCGACGAAAGGTATAGTACATGTTTTGTTTGGGGAATTACGACTCAAATGAGATCACATTTGAGTTTCCCAACCAAAATCACATACTTGTTTTATTGTCTATATCTAGATATGATTATGATTGTTATAGATTTGTTTATAGAACTTGTATAAAAATCTTGTTATGCCTTGTTTACAGATCATGTGACATTGCATTAGAATGATTATGCTTGTTTACAGATTGTGTATTCATGCATTAAGATAGGATAGTCTGGAGATCAGGCAGACTTCTAGATGTTCGGCGATATCTCAGCTTAGGGGAAGATCACCGCCCCTTTGTAGATGTGGATACAGATCAGGCCGAAGTCTAGGAATAAGACGTACAGCACCTCGATTGGTAGGGTAGGTGACAGTCAGTGACATCTTATTCACAACGGGATCCCTAGAGTTCTAGTCGAGTCTCATCTAGACATGATTAGAATCGCATTGCATGATTTTATATGAATGACATTCATATTAGCATGTTCTCATGTTTTAGATTGTTTTAATGCATGTATACATGTTTATACTGGGATTTGTTCTCACCGGTTTTCCGGCTGTTGTTATGTCTGTATGTGTGCATAACAACAGGTGGGGCAGGATCTGGGTCGAGACAGAGATGATCGTGATAGCGTGGTGATCTCGGGCGCAGCAGAGGACTAGTGGTTCTTTTGTTAGACTTGTACTATCATTTGAGTTTAGATGATAGTGAACACTAGTTGTATATAGACCAAGACATGTTTTTTATATTTTATGTTGTAAATTAAATTAAGAACTTATGTTTGTTTAGTTACATTTGATTAAATGTAAAAGCGAAAAATTGACCCACGTTTTTAGAATAATTGTGGGGACCCGGACGCTAATCATCTTCTAATCATCTTTGGGATTTAATTATCTGTTCTGATAAATAGGGTCTAAAAATTTTTCTTTTTAAAATATAAAACTGCGGAAGGTAATGGCATCTAAGTAATATACATATCTGTATAAAACATACATTTCTGTATAAAAGTACAATAATATACAACAATCTAATCTAAGGTTCAGTTACTAATTTCAAGTAATAAAACCAAGTCCACTGTAAGTCCGGAATCACCACGCTAAACTCGTCTTCTCTTATCATCATCTTGACCCCGATCCTTCCCCACCTGTTGTCATGCACACATACAAAACAAGACAACAGCCGGATAACTCCGGTGAGAATAAATCCCAGTATAAAACATGGTAAGCATGTATATAAATAAACTAATTCATAAAACATGCCGTCATGTAGAAACCCAATATATTTCATAATCTATGAAATTAAGCATGCAATTCAAATCAGTGAGTCAACCTCCGAGGCAACAGGCTCAAGTGTTTGCATTGACAGAGGAGCAAGCACAAGATGCACCAGATGATGTTATAGCAGGTAACTGCTCTCTTTATGGTTATCCTGCTTATATCTTGATAGATACAGGTGCATCGCATACATTCATCTCAGAACGATTTGCATTATTGCATTCACTGCCTGTTGAGTCTTTGTTAGATGTTGTGTCTATAAATTCTCCGTTGGGAAGTGGATTGATATCTGTAACTACGGTTAGACATTGCATTCTACAGTTTGACGGGCATGAGATTGACCTAGATTGTATAGTGTTGGGTCTAGCTGATTTTGACTGTATAGTTGGTATTGACATGCTAACGAAGTACAGAGCTACCGTGGATTGTTTCCACAAGATTGTCAGATTCAGACCCGAGATGACAGACGAGTGGAAATTCTACGGGAAGGGTTCCAGATCTCGGATTCCCTTGATTTCGGCTATTACTATGAACAGATTGTTACAGAAAGGAGCAGATGGTTTCTTTATTTATGCTGTAGATATGCAGAAGTCGAGCCCGGCGTTGGCAGATATACCAGTAGTGCGGGAATTTCCAGATATTTTTCCAGATGAGATCCCAGGATTACCTCCGGTCCGTGAGGCAGACTTTAGTATTGAACTTGTACCAGGTACCGTTCCTATTTCAAGAGCTCCGTATAGGATGGCACCTATTGAACTAAAAGAATTGAAAGCACGATTAGAAGATCTTCTGGCCAAGGGATATATCAGACCTAGTGTATCTCCTTGGGGCGCTCCGGTGCTGTTCGTGCGAAAGAAAGATGGTTCGATGCGGTTGTGTATAGACTACCGGCAACTGAACAAGGCAACGATCAAGAATAAATATCCTTTGCCTAGGATTGATGATTTATTTGATCAGTTGCAGGGATCCTCCGTGTATTCGAAGATTGATTTGCGTTCTGGGTATCATCAGCTCAGAGTTCGAGATATAGACATACCAAAGACAGCATTTCGAACTAGGTATGGACATTACGAATTTATTGTCATGCCTTTTGGTTTAACCAATGCTCCTGCGGTATTTATGGGCTTGATGAACCAAGTGTTTCAGAAATATTTGGATGAATTTGTCATTGTTTTCATCGATGATATTTTGGTGTATTCGAAGAACAGAAATGAGCATGCAGAGCATCTCAGAATTGTCTTGCAGACGTTGAGAAATGAGCAACTGTATGCAAAATTGTCAAAGTGTGAGTTTTGGCTGAATCGAGTTGTATTCTTGGGGCATATCATTTCTGGAGATGGTATTTCTGTTGATCCGAGTAAAGTGGAAGCTGTGATAAATTGGCCAAGACCGACTTCGGTACCAGAAATACGCAGTTTCATGGGTCTGGCAGGATACTACCGAAGATTTATTCAAGATTTCTCCAGTATTGCAAAGCCAATAACTCAATTGACGCAAAAGAATGCACCATTTGTTTGGTCAGAGGAGTGCGAGTATAGCTTTCTAGAGTTGAAGAAAAGGCTGACCAGTGCTCCAATACTGACGATACCTTCAGGTACGGGTGATTTCGTTGTATATTGTGATGCTTCTCATAGAGGTTTGGGATGTGTTCTTATGCAGCGAGGCCATGTGATCGCATACGCCTCGAAACAATTGAAGCCACACGAGATTCGATACCCCATTCACGATCTGGAATTGGCGGCTATCGTATTTGCATTAAAGATTTGGCGTCATTATCTCTACGGCGAGAAATTTGAGATATTTTCCGATCACAAGAGCCAAAGTACCTATTCTCTCAATCAGAACTGAACATGAGGCAGCGTAGATGGCTAGATCTTCTGAAAGACTTTGACTGTGAAATCAAATATTATCCAGGGAAGTCAAATGCAGCAGCAGATGCCTTGAGTCGTAAGGTATGTTCTTTGTCCTTATCGACGATAGGTGTTAACAAGTTAGTTGAAAATTGCTGTACATCTGGATTAGAATTTGATACAGATAGTAAGCCACTACGACTTTTTACGATCCAAGTTGAGCCCAATTTGATTATGAGGATCAAGGAAGCACAAAGAACCGATCAGAATGTGCAGAAATCAATCCAAATGGTCAGATCAGGGCATGTATCAGAATATCAGGTACGAGATCATGTGTTGTACGTGAATAACCGTCTAGTTGTGCCAGATGTTGCAGATTTGAGACAGCAGATTCTGACAGAGGCACATTGTAGTCGGTTCAGCATTCATCCGGGTGGCAGGAAAATGTACAATGACTTGAAGACACAGTTCTGGTGGAAGCAAATGAAGTCAGACATTGCCGAATTTGTGTCTAAGTTTTTGAACTGCCAACAGGTGAAAGCTGAGAGGAAGAAACCTGGTGGATTACTTCAAAGCTTAGCCATTCCTGAATGGAAATGGGATAACATTTCCATGGATTTCGTGACGAAGTTACCTCGATCATCCAGAGGCTGCGATGCGATTTGGGTCATTATTGACAGACTGACCAAATCTGCATGTTTCATCCCATACATAATGACGTATAGACAGGATCAGATGGCGGAGATTTATATTCGAGAGGTAGTCAGATTGCATGGAGTGCCGAAGTCTATCGTATTAGATCGTGATCCACGATTCACTTCACACTTCTGGCACAGTTTACAGCAGGCCTTAGGTACGACATTACACCTGAGTACTGCTTATCATCCTCAGACAGACGGTCAGTCAGAACGGACTATCCAGACACTAGAGGATATGTTGAGAGCCGTTGTGCTAGATTTTGGCATTAGTTGGCAAGATTCCCTACCTCTTTGCGAATTTTCTTACAATAATAGCTATCAGACGTGCAGCGAGATGGCACCGTTTGAAGCCTTATATGGCAAGAAGTGCAGATCTCCGCTATATTGGGATGACGTTTCAGAGGTACCAGAACTTGGACCAGATATGATTCGTGACATGACAGAGTAGGTAAAACTCATTCATAAGAGGATGAAAACAGCACAAGATCGACAAGCAAAGTATGCCAATATCAGACGTAGACCGTTAGTATTCGAGCGGGAGATAGAGTATTCTTAAAGATTTCTCCATTCAGAGGCGTTGTTCGATTTGGCAAACGCGGGAAACTATCTCCTCGATACATTGGTCCTTACGAGATTCTTGAGAAGATTGGCGATCGAGCTTATCGACTTGCACTTCCTCCTTCTCTATCTGGGATACATGATGTCTTTCATGTATCGATGTTACGAAGATATATGCCAGATATTTCTCATGTCATTCAACCTGACGAAGCTGAACTTTATCAGACATTGAGCTATGTGGAACAACCGATACAGATTCTTGATCGGAAAGAAAAGAAGCTCAGAACGAAGAATATTCCACTCGTGAAAGTTCAGTGGAGTCGTCATGTCATTGAGGAAGCGACATGGGAGACAGAAGCAAGTATGAGACAGAAACATCCCGAGTTATTTACATGATGTATGTAATTGTTTACTTTTGCTTGTATTGCATCTTGTTGTACTTTAAGTGATTATCTACAATTTCGAGGACGAAATCATTTCTTAGAGGGGGAGAAATGTAAGGCTCGAAGATTTAGTTATCATAATCAGATGGATTTGTTGATAATTAAGATGATTGTAGATGTATTTCATTGGACTAGAACAGAAAGGGAAATGTATAATAAAGATGTGAAAGATAGTCAAAAGAATGAGTAAGGCCGAAGCTATGGCGCATATGCGCGAAGGAATGCGCGCATATGCATGAGAATTCCAGTAGCATTGGCGCATATGCGCGGAAAGAGTGGCGCATATGCGCGACATGTACAGCAGCCTTGGCGCATATGCGCGAGAGTAGTGGCGCATATGCGCGGAGCGTCCAGAACCATTGGCGCATATGCGCGAGTTTAGTGGCGCATATGCGCCGAGACAGTAGGTTCGGCGCATATGCGCGAATAATGCCGCGCATATGTGCGAGACGTGTAATGCAAAGGATGAGCCATGTGTGTTACGCATGCAAGATATATATATAAGGTGGCACGAATTCTCCTCATTCAACAGAAGAATCGGCAGGTTGCTGAGGAGGAAAGCTTTCTTTCTTAAACACCTTTACATTGCGATTGTACAAGATTTAACTATCCAAACTTTGATCCGACTTCGGTTTTGAACTCCTCTCCGTATTAGCTGCAAGGTGACGTAAGTTTTCCTTGATTCCAGCATGTTTTGAAATATATGGATTGGGAAAATTATGAATTACACTAGATTATGTGTTCTTGTTAAGTTGAGGATTATAGAATCGAAACCGGATTGAAAAACGGATGTCATATGCTATTGTAATAGAATTTTAGTTATATAACTTGAGTTATGTGCAGATTTGGGAGAGTATAATGTATTTATGAGATCGATTATTGATTCTTGAAATGGGATATTGGTCTATGTTGGTATATGTTGAGAATTGATTGACCGGTATCGAGAATTACGTCGTTATGCCGTCGAAATGTATTGAGATCACGTAGTGACTTGGTTATGTGTTGATTTAGATTAGAAATTAATAGGGTGCGTATCCACATTTCCATTTCAGATTCGTATTGGAGACCGTGACAGCGATTCTACGACGAAAGGTATAGTACATGTTTTGTTTGGGGAATCACGACTCAAATGAGATCACATTTGAGTTTCCCAACCAAAATCACATACTTGTTTTATTGTTCATACCTTGATATGATTATGATTGTTATAGAACTTGTATTCAGATCTTGCTATGCTTTGTTTACAGATCGTGTAGCATTGCATTATGCTTGTTTACAGATTTTGTATTCATGCATTAAGATAGGGCAGTCTGGAGATCAGGCAGACTACTAGATGTTCGGCGATATCTCAGCTTAGGGGAAGATCACCGCCCCTATTGTAGACGCGGATACAGATCAGGCCGAAGTCTAGGAATAAGACGTACAGCACCTCGATTGGTAGGGTAGGTGACAGCCAGTGACGTCTTATTCACAACGGGATCCCTAGAGTTTTAGTCGAGTCGAGTCTAGACATGATTAGATTCGCATTGCATGAGTTTATATGAATGACATTCATTTCAGCATGTTTCATGTTTAGATTGTTTATATGCATGTTACATGTTTATACTGGGATTTGTTCTCACCGGTTTTCCGGCTGTTGTTATGTCTGTATGTGTGCATAACAACAGGTGGGGCAGGATCTGGGTCGAGACAGAGATGATCGGGATAGCGTGGTGATCTCGGGCGCAGCAGAGGACTAGTGGTTCTTTTGTTAGACTTGTACTACCGTTTGTTTATAGATGGTATTGAACACTAGTTGTAAGAACAAGACTTGTACTTCATTTTTATATTGTATGTTAAGCTAAGAATTATGTTTGTTTAGTTACATTTGATTTAATGTAAAAATCAAAAATTTGACCCACGTTTTTAATAACAATCCATTTAATCCCAAGAAAAAGAATTAGAGCCCGGGTCCCCACAATAATGATCCATTTAATCCCAAGAAAAAGAATTAGAGCCCGGGTCCCCACAACAGGTGGTATCAGAGCAGTAGGTTCTGTAGACTGAGATAGAGTAGAATGAGCGGGGTAGATCGAGTCATCTTCCTTGCTTATGCTGTGCTAGCATGGTAATTGCTTTTGTTATTACATGTTGTTTATTATCTGATTGATTACAGCGTGTAATAAACTGAATAAGAACCGATTCTAGCTCAGAGGTAACTGACTAGAGGAGGATTGAGACAGTTGTATATCTTGTATACTAATCAGTTGGTTTATTAGACATGCCTCCTCGAAGAGCAGCAGTGCCTCTACGACCATTAGCGCCAGAACAGGGGAGCACATCCGGAGATCCTATGGATGTTACGGCGACCCCTATGGAGACGTTGCTGAAGCGATTCCAGTCATTCCGACCACCGACCTTAAAGGGTACAGAAAATGCAATTGAATGCGAAAGCTGGTTGGAGGATATCGAGATGTTATTCGACTCTTTGGAGTACAGTGACGAGAAGAGAATAAAGCTAATTGGCCATCAATTGCAAGATATAGCCAAGAATTGGTGGTTGAACATTAGGAGAGCTTTAGAACAGCGTGGCACTGAGATTAAATGGAAAGTGTTCAAGACCGAGTTTTATCAGCGATTCTTTCCTATATCCTACCGTAAAGATAAAGGCGCTGAATTTGCAAACCTGAGGCAAGGGCCATTGAACATTGAGGAGTACGTTGCCAAATTTTCCTCTCTACTTCGTTTTGCACCCCATGTTTCAGGAAATGATGAGGCCATGGCAGATCAGTTTATAAATGGCCTGAATCCAGATATCTTTACGTTGGTCAATACTGGGAGACCCGATAATTTCTCGGATGCATTGAATCGTGCCAAAGGAGCTGAAGCAGGATTGCTTAGGCAACGAAGTGCTCCGTATGTTGCACCGAGTCCGAGACCGCCACTACCTCCATCCCAAGTTCCTCCTCCTCGATTCGAAAGCGGTGGTAGTAGTAGTGGACGCAAAGAACAGCTGAAGGCGAAGGGGAAACAGTTTAAGCGACCTGGGAGCAGTTCGTCCAGCTCCAGCGGATCAAGACAGACTGGTTTTGATCAAAGTTCAAGGACTTCAGGTGTCTACTGCAATTCTTGTGGAGGTAGACATGCGACTGAACAGTGCCAGGGAGTTACAGGCCGATGTAACATGTGTAGGCAACCGGGGCATTTTGCCAAAGTCTGTCCACAGAGAGGTGTACAGCAATTCCAGAGTGGAAGAGTATCCGGTTCCGTACCTCAGCTTGAGCGGCAGGCATCATCAGTTCACTCTTTTCAGCCTCCACCAGCACCGACTCCACCCAGAGGCTGAGGTAGTCAGACGGTGAGTCAACCTCCGAGGCAACAGGCCCAAGTGTTTGCATTGACCGAAGAGCAAGCACAAGATGCACCAGATGATGTGATAGCAGGTAACTGCTCTCTTTATGGTTATCCTGCTTATATCTTGATAGATACAGGTGCATCGCATACATTCATTTCGGAGCGATTTGCATTGTTGCATTCATTGCCTGTGGAGTCTTTGTTAGATGTTGTGTCTATTAATTCTCCGTTGGGAAGTGGATTGATATCTGTAACTACGGTTAGACATTGCATTCTACAGTTTGAGGGGCATGAGATTGACCTAGATTGTATAGTGTTGGGTCTAGCTGATTTTGACTGTATAGTTGGTATTGACATGCTAACGAAGTACAGAGCTACCGTGGATTGTTTCCACAAGATTGTCAGATTCAGACCCGAGATGACAGACGAGTGGAAATTCTACGGGAAGGGTTCCAGATCTCGGATTCCCTTGATTTCAGCTCTGACTATGAACAGATTGTTACAAAAAGGAGCAGATGGTTTCTTTATTTATGCTGTAGATATGCAGAAGTCGAGCCCGGCATTGGCAGATCTGCCAGTAGTACGGGAATTTCCAGATATTTTTCCAGATGAAATCCCAGGATTACCTCCGGTTCGAGAGGTAGATTTTAGCATTGAACTTGTACCAGGTACCGTTCCTATTTCAAGAGCTCCGTATAGGATGGCACCTATTGAACTAAAAGAATTGAAAGCACAATTAGAAGATCTTCTAGCCAAGGGATATATCAGACCTAGTGTATCTCCTTGGGGCGCTCCGGTGCTGTTTGTGCGAAAGAAAGACGGTTCGATGCGATTGTGTATAGACTACCGGCAACTGAACAAGGCAACGATCAAGAATAAATATCCTTTGCCTAGGATTGATGATCTATTTGATCAGTTGCAGGGATCTTCAGTCTATTCGAAGATTGATTTGCGTTCTGGGTATCATCAGCTCAGAGTTCGAGATGTAGATATACCGAAGACAGCATTTCGAACCAGGTATGGACATTACGAATTTATTGTCATGCCTTTTGGTTTAACCAATGCTCCTGCGGTATTTATGGGCTTGATGAACCAAGTGTTTCAGAAATATTTGGATGAATTTGTCATTGTTTTCATCGATGATATTTTGGTGTATTCAAAGAACAGAAATGAGCATGCAGAGCATCTCAGAATTGTTTTGCAGACGTTGAGGAACGAGCGACTGTATGCTAAATTGTCAAAGTGTGAGTTTTGGTTGAATCGAGTTGTCTTCTTAGGGCATATCATTTCTGGAGATGGTATTTCTGTTGATCCGAGTAAAGTGGAAGCTGTGATCAGTTGGTCGAGACCGATTTCTGTACCAGAAATACTCAGTTTCATGGGCTTAGCCGGATACTACAGAAGATTTATCAAAGATTTCTCCAGTATTGCAAAGCCAATAACTCAATTGACGCAAAAGAATGCACCATTTGTTTGGTCAGAGGAGTGCGAGTCTAGCTTTCTAGAGTTGAAGAAAAGGCTGACCAGTGCTCCAGTACTGACGATACCTTCAGGTACGGGTGATTTCGTTGTATATTGTGATGCCTCTCACAGAGGTTTGGGATGTGTTTTGATGCAGCGAGGTCATGTGGTCGCATACGCCTCGAGACAATTGAAGCCACATGAAGTTCGATACCCCATTCACGATCTGGAATTGGCGGCTATCGTATTTGCATTAAAGATTTGGCGTCATTATCTCTACGACGAGAAATTTGAGATTTACTCCGATCACAAAAGCCTGAAGTATCTATTTTCTCAATCAGAACTGAATATGAGGCAGCGTAGATGGCTAGATCTTCTGAAAGACTTTGACTGTGAAATCAAATATTATCCAGGGAAGTCAAATGCAGCAGCAGATGCCTTGAGTCGTAAGGTATGTTCTTTGTCCTTATCGACGATAGGTGTTAACAAGTTAGTTGAAAATTGCTGTACATCTGGATTAGAATTTGATACAGATAGTAAGCCACTACGACTTTTTACGATCCAAGTTGAGCCCAATTTGATTATGAGGATCAAGGAAGCACAAAGAACTGATCAGAATGTGCAAAGATCGATTCAACTGGTCAGATCAGGGCATGTATCAGAATATCGGGTGCGTGATCATGTGCTGTACGTGAATAACCGTCTTGTTGTACCAGATGTTGCAGTGTTGAAACAGCAGATTCTGTCAGAGGCACATTGTAGTCGGTTCAGCATTCATCCTGGTGGCAGGAAGATGTACAATGACTTGAAGACACAGTTCTGGTGGAAGCAGATGAAGTCAGATATTGCGGAATTTGTGTCTAAGTGTTTGAACTGCCAACAAGTAAAAGCGGAAAGAAAGAAGCCGGGAGGTTTACTTCAAAGCTTAGCCATTCCTGAATGGAAATGGGATCACATTTCCATGGATTTCGTGACGAAGTTACCTCGATCATCCAGAGGCTGCGATGCGATTTGGGTCATTATTGACAGATTGACCAAATCTGCTTGTTTTATTCCGTACAGAATGACGTATAGACAAGATCAAATGGCGGAGATATATATTCGAGAGGTAGTCAGATTGCATGGAGTGCCGAAGTCTATCGTATCCGATCGTGATCCACGATTCACTTCACACTTTTGGCACAGTTTACAGCAGGCCTTAGGTACGACATTACACCTGAGTACTGCTTATCATCCTCAGACAGACGGACAGTCAGAACGGACTATCCAGACACTAGAGGATATGTTGAGAGCCGTTGTGCTAGATTTTGGCATTAGTTGGCAAGATTCCCTACCTCTTTGCGAATTTTCTTACAATAATAGCTATCAGACGAGCATCGAGATGGCACCGTTTGAAGCTTTGTATGGCAAGAAGTGCAGATCTCCGCTATACTGGGATGATATCACTGAAGTACCAGAACTTGGGCCAGATATGATTCGTGACATGATAGAGAAGGTGAAACTCATTCAGAAGAGGATGAAGACGGCACAAGATAGACAAGCAAAATACGCCAATGTCAGACGTAGACCGTTGGTATTTGAGCAAGGAGACAGAGTATTCTTGAAAATTTCTCCGTTCAGAGGCGTGGTCAGATTTGGCAAGCGTGGGAAGTTGTCTCCTAGATACATCGGTCCTTACGAGATATTAGAAAAGATGGGCGACCGAGCATATCGACTTGCTCTTCCTCCTTCTTTATCTGGGATACATGATGTCTTTCATGTGTCAATGTTGCGTAAGTATATTGCAGATATTTCTCATGTCATTCAGCCTGACGAAGCTGAGCTTGATCAGACGTTGAGCTACGTTGAACAACCGATACAGATTCTTGATCGGAAAGAAAAGAAGCTCAGAACGAAGAATATTCCACTTGTGAAAGTTCAGTGGAGTCGTCATGGCATTGAGGAAGCGACTTGGGAGACAGAGGCATGCATGAGACAGAAACACCCCGAGTTATTCCAATGATGTAAGTATTAATCTAGCTTTGATGTCATTACTTTGATGCTTACAATGATAGAATGATGTATGAGTTCGAGGACGAACTCTTATCTAAGAGGGGGAGAAATGTAATGCCCGAGGATTTTATTATCGTAATTTGCTATGAGATTAGAGAATTAAATAGATATAACTGTAAACGGGCCGCTACGAGACCAGATTGGATAAAGAATATAAATTTCACCAATTTCGGGCAGAACTAGTGGCGCCCGAGCGGTAGAAAGTGACCGCCCGAGCGCCAGCAAGATTTGGCTAAAGCAAGCCACGTTTCATTGCATGCAAGGGGCGATATATATAAACGAAAATCCCTCAGAAATATGATAAGAATCAGAATAGAAAAGCTCCGAGAGGCTTTTGAAGTTCTTGTGCCGGTATTTTTCAATCCGTCCGTCTGATTTAAAATCCGACTTCGGTACTGTGTTCCTATCGTTGTAGGCTACGCGTGGACGTAAGTTTTACTATGTTTTGGCATGTCTTGAAATTATGATGTTGTAGGAATCAGATATGATTCATATATGTTGTTTCTGACATATTAGACATCGTATAATTACAAACGAATTTAAGAACGGACACCGTATAGAATTGTTATGAATTTTAGAGTTGAATTGACTGGGTTTTGGTACCAGATTTATACCATTATCAGTTATAAATTAGGAATTGATGTAAATTGTTTAATATAGAGATTGTGCAGTGTATGATACTGAGATCAAGTATTGACTTGGATAGGTGTTGATTAGATAAGAGATTGATAGATTTTGTATCAATATTTCCATTTCAGATTCGTATTGTCAACCGTGACAGCAACTGTGCGACGAAAGGTATAGTACATGTTTTGTTTGGAGAATTACGACTCAAATGAGAACACATTTGAGTTTCCCAACCAAAATCACATACTTGTTTTATTGTCTATATCTAGATATGATTATGATTGTTATAGATTTGTTTATAGAACTTGTATAAAAATCTTGCTATGCCTTGTTTACAGATCATGTGACATTGCATTAGAATGATTATGCTTGTTTACAGATTGTGTATTCATGCATTAAGATAGGACAGTCTGGAGATCAGGCAGACTTCTAGATGTTCGGCGATATCTCAGCTTAGGGGAAGATCACCGCCCCTTTGTAGATGTGGATACAGATCAGGCCGAAGTCTAGGAATAAGACGTACAGCACCTCGATTGGTAGGGTAGGTGACAGTCAGTGACGTCTTATTCACAACGGGATCCCTAGAGTTCTAGTCGAGTCGCGTCTAGACATGATTAGAATCGCATTGCATGATTTTATATGAATGACATTCATATTAGCATGTTCTCATGTTTTAGATTGTTTTAATGCATGTATACATGTTTATACTGGAATTTGTTCTCACCGGTTTTCCGGCTGTTGTTATGTCTGTATGTGTGCATAACAACAGGTGGGGCAGGATCTGGGTCGAGACAGAGATGATCGTGATAGCGTTGTGATCTCGGGCGCAGCAGAGGACTAGTGGTTCTTTTGTTAGACTTGTACTATCATTTGAGTTTAGATGATAGTGAACACTAGTTGTATATAGACCAAGACATGTATTTTATATTTTATGTTGTAAATTAAATTAAGAACTTATGTTTGTTTAGTTACATTTGATTAAATGTAAAAGCGAAAAATTGACCCACGTTTTTAGAATAAGGATCCATTTAATCCCAAGAAAAAGAATTAGAGCCCGGGTCCCCACAATCACCATCCCAGTACAGATGGCATAAAGAACAACCGCCCGCTCACGCTGCACATCACTCGTATGACCTACCGGCATCAATCTCTTAGTCAAGAATGCTTACCACACTGCCTCCTCCACTTTCAAAATTTTTTTCAAGAAAGACCGTATAAGTCCCCGGTTGTTTCCACGTGGTGCCAGGATTACAAAGTGTGCGAATGATCAAATCATAATCCGGGTTAAGCACCCAAGCCTGAAACACCGAATCGTCCACTGACATTAAACCCAACATTGCAATGATCGTCTCGGAATCATACGGGACTAGATGTCCCCTCACAAATGCCTTATACTCATTCCCCTCCGGAGCATTGGCATAAAATTCACGCACAATCGGAACCACTGCTGCATTCGGTTGTGCTACAAAGGTATTCCACCCTCTACTTGCTATTTGGGACTCCGACAAATGATTGATAATAAACGAGCTAAATCCTCGCTCAGGGATTGGTTTCCTATGTAATCTAGCATGTTCAAATCTATCCCTAGCTTTTTCATTCACAAACATAGATGGAGTGGACCGAGAACTACAAGCACCATGAGTTACCTTAGATCTTTTGGGTGCCATGTCGAGACCGGAGTGCACAAAGTATCAAAATGCCGGAAAGTTCTTGAGGATCGCCGGAGTTGCTCACCAGAATATGTGGAAGATGACCGGAGTTGCTTGAACGGCCACCGAAGAAGAAAATATTGTAGCCTAAATGCTTCCTTGTGGAGTGTATTGACCAAGATTGAGTCTTTGCCCTGAAAAATCACCAAATAATAAGGTGTGAGCACAAAAGATGGAAGGAGGCGACGAAAATTGGAGGTGGAGGGGTAGGGTTCGAAGTGGAGAAAAAAAGAAAAGAGGAAAGTTTTTATAATCTGCGCGACTCGCTAGGGCGGTCAATTGTGTCCGCCCTAGCGAGGGGTTCTCGGCGACAAAGTGTTTGAAAAATACGAGTTCTCGCAGGTGACCGCCCTAGCGAGGAGTTCTCGACTTAAAACCTTTAAAAAAAACGTATCTCTCGCGGGGGCGGTTAATTATGACCGCCCTAGCGAGGAGTTTTCGGCGACTATGTATTTGAAAAATGCGAGTGCCCGCTGGGGCGGTCAGTTTTGACCGCCCTAGCGAGACAGTCTCGTTTTTAAAATGAATGCAATGCCATGCAACTACCTAAATGCAAATGATGCGATTGAAAAATAAAGAAAATATAATTAAAATCAATATAAGGAGTAGAAGTAGTTCTCAATTTATAGTCTAGAGCTCGACTTTTCACCCATCTCCTCAATGACTGTCATGGAGCCGAGTGACTCCAATGTGTGGCTCAATTGTGTCACCGATATAGTGCTTCAATCTTTGAGCGTTCACAGTAAATTTCCCTTCCTTGCTATCATGCAACACCACTGCACCCGATGGGAACACCTTGGCTATAGTGAATGGTCCTGACCACCTTGACTTTAGCTTGCCCGGAAAGAGTCGTAAGCGAGAATTGTATAACAACAACGCTTCACCCACTTTGAATTCCCTTCTTATGATGTGTTTATCATGGGCTCGTTTGGTGCGTTCCTTGTAAGATAGCGCAAGATCATAAGCTTTTCCTCGAAACTCATCTAACTGATTCAACTGCAGCAATCGTTTTTCACCTGCAAGAGCAAAATCAAAGTTTAGTGCTTTGGTCTATGCTCTAATTCTACTGGTAGATGACATGCTTTGCCAAAAAGTAATCTATACGGTGTAGTGCCTATATGTGTTTTAAAAGCTGTACGATAAGCCCACAAGCATCATCTAACCGAATGGACCAGTCCTTTCTATTCACATTAACCGTCTTCTCTAGAATCCTCTTAATTTCTCGATTGGATACTTCAACTTGTCCACTAGTTTGGGGATGGTATGGAGTGGAAACCTTGTGGGTGACACCATATTTTCCCAACAGTTTATCAAAAATTTTGTTGCAAAAATGGGTGCCACCATCACTAATGATTGCACGTGGTGCACCAAATCGATTAAAAATATGTTTCTTCAAAAATTTTAACACCACTTGTGCATCATTAAAGGCACAAGCCTCTGCTTCCACCCATTTAGATACATACTCCACTGCTACCAAAATAAATTTCTTTGCAAAAGACGCAGAAAAAGGACCCATAAAATCAATCCCCCACACATCAAATATTTCACACTCAACAATGTTATTTAAAGGCATCTCATGACGGTTGAAAATATTACCTGTGCGTTGGCATTTATCACAATGCAGCACATAAGAACGAGCATCTTTAAAGAGAGTTGGCCAATAAAAGCCACATTCAAGTACCTTGGATGACGTCCTTATTGGTCCAAAATGACCACCTACCTCACGGTCATGGGAATGGTTGAGAATTTGATCAAAATCCTCCTCCGCAGCACACCGTCTTATCATGGAATCTGCACAAATTTTAAAAAAAAAAACGGTTCCTCCCAAAAATAGTATTTCATGTCAGAAAATAATTTCTTTCGTCGGTGAAACGATAAGTTTGGTGGAGGTGTGCCTGTGACAAGAAAGTTAGCGAAATTTGCATACCATGGACATTGTTTCATCTCAAGCAATTGTTCATCAGGAAACCAGTCATCTATATCATCGTCACTGCCCTTAATTCTAACATGCTCAAGCCTAGACAGATGATCAGCAACTACATTTTCCACAACCCTTTTATCTCGAATCTCGAGATCAAATTCTTGCAATAATAAAATCCACCTAATTAACCTAGGTTTCGCATCTTTCTTAGCAAGCAAGTATTTTGAGGGCAGAATGATCCGTATACACCGTTACTTTAGACAGAACAAGGTATGAATGAAATTTGTCGAAAGCAAATACTATAGCAAGTAATTCCTTTTCAGTAGTAGCGTAATTCAATTGAGCATCATTTAAAGTCTTACTTGCATAGTAGATGGTATGAAATACCTTGTTCTTCCTTTGACCCAGCACCGCACCAACAGCTGTATCACTAGCATCGCACATCACCTCAAACGGTAACTCCCAATCAGGGACAGTCAGAACAGGTGTTGTCACCAAGCTTTCCTTGAGTATCTCGAATGCATGCAGACAAGTAGAATCAAAATTAAATTCAACATCTTTCATCAACAAAGAGGATAAAGGTTTAGCAATTTTAGAAAAATCTTTAATAAAACGCCTATAAAAACCAGCATGCCCTAGGAAACTTCTAACTCCTTTTATTGATGAAGGTGGTGGTAGGTTTTGATTACTTCCACCTTGGCCTTGTCAACCTCAATTCCATTCTCTGATACCTTGTGTCCTAACACAATCCCCTCTTGAACCATAAAATGACACTTCTCCCAATTTAACACCAAACTGCTCTCTTCACATCTAATTAACACCAAGTTCAAATTCTCTAAACATTCATTAAATGAGGAGCCAAAAATAGAGAAGTCATCCATAAAAATTTCAATGAAATGTTGCAGGTGCATTGCATAAACCAAAGGGCATACGCCTAAACGCAAAAGTACCATAGGGGCAAGTGAAAGTAGTTTTCTCTTGGTCCTCAGGTGCAATTGTGATTTGATTGTATCCGAATATCCATCTAAAAAGCAATAAAATTCATGACCTGCTAATCGTTCAATCATTTGATCGATAAATGGCAAGGAAAAGTGATCTTTACGGGTTGCATCATTCAATTTCCTATAATCTATGCACACACGCCAACCCTTAATAGTTCTAGTGGGAATCAACTCATTTTTTTCATTAGTTATAACCGTAATCCCACCCTTTTTAGGCACACATTGTACAAGACTTACCCACGCACTATCAGAGATAGGATAGATAATACCTGCATCCAGAAGTTTAATTGTTTCAGCTTTTACTACCTCTTGCATCTTTGGATTGAGTCTCCTTTGTGGTTGTGCTAGAGGTGAGTATTTATCTTCCATCAGAATTTTGTGCATGCAGATCGAAGGACTTATCCCTTTTATGTCCGAAACCTTCCAAGCGAATGCTCCTTTATGCTCCTTAAGGACTCCCAAGAGCTTACTCTCCATATCATCTGTCAAAGAAGAGGAAATAATAACATGCAATTTATGGTTTTCTCCTAAATATACGTACTTGAGATGTGGAGGTAGTGGTTTGAGCTCCAAAGTAGGTGGCTCCTCTAGCTTGACTTTTGAGGCATTAAATCTTTTCTGTCTCCCAATTCCTCTAGTCTAAGCCTCACTTGCTTTCTCCAAGGTGGAATGACATTCAAGTGAGATACCATCTCCATCATTTCCTCATCTAGCTCGTCCTCCTGCTTTTCAGTAGTGAGAGTGGCCTCCAATGGTTCTTTCAATCCATCCTGCATAAAATCACAAACGAGAGAATCCAAGACATCAATACGAAAACAACTATCATTGTGAATTGTGTGCTTGAGAGTATTGAAGACATCAAAAATAATTTCTTCTTCTCCAACTCTCAGTCTCAATTTCCCCTCTTCAACATCAATCAGCGCTTTCCCTGTAGCCAGAAACGGTCTCCCTAGGATTAAGGGCATCTCTAAATCTTCCTCCATGTCAAGTATCACAAAATCTGCAGGAAAAATGAACTTATCCACTTTCACCAAAACATCTTCGATAATCCCACGTGGATACTTGACAGATCTGTCAGCCAACTGCAACGACATCCTAGTTGGCATGGGTTCACCTAATCCCAGTCTCCTAAACACAGAAAAAGGCATCAGAGTAACACTCGCACCAAGATCACATAGAGCTTTATGAAAATTAATGTCACCAATAATGCAAGGTATAGAGAAACTCCCTGGATCTTTTTGCTTAGGAGGCATCTTGTTTTGAACTTAAGCGGAGCAATTTTCAATCAAATTCACCGTCATATGATCTTCTAGCTTCCACTTATTTGCTAAGATATCTTTCAAGAATTTTGCATAACTTGGCATATTCAATAAACCATCAGCAAAAGGAATGTTAATATGCAATTTTTTAAATATCTCAAGAAATTTACCAAATTGTGCATCTAATTTAGCTTTCTTCATTGCTGCAGGAAAAGGTGGAGGGATAACAATTTTATTCTGTGCAATAGGTGTAGATGTAGAGTTAGAAGACTTACCTCCTCGATTTTCCACCTCATCATCACCGTGCTTGGTCTTTTCCTCATTAGACTCGAGTGTTTTTCCACTACGCAATTCCACAGCCTTCACATGTTCTCTTGGGCTAGTTTCCGTGTTGCTTGGCAAAGCTCCTTTCTCCCTATTAGCAATCAACTTAGCCAATTGTCCAATTTGATTCTCTAACCCTTTTATGAATGCATCTTGGTTCTGAAATCTTGTCTCTGTTGCAGAAATAAATTTAGTCATCATTTGCTCTGAATTTGACTTCTCCTCCCGAGACGGTTCGGGCTTGAATCCTTGGTGCATCCCATATGGTGGACCTCTTTGTTGGCGATTTTGGTTGTTTTGACCTCCCCAAGAAAATTTTGGGTGATTCCTCCATCCCGGATTATATGTGTTCGAATAAGGGTCATATTTCTAGGACGGTTCTGGAATCCCACTTATTTTACCGGTGCTCCCTCAGGCACATAGAATGGAATGCCATCTTGGCAATCCTGCACATCATGCTCACCCCCACACTTATCACAGAAAATTTCTTGCAGACGCATAGCCGACCCACTCATGCTCATCCCATCAATCTTTCTATTCAAAGCCTCTAACTGTGCTGAAACCGCCGACAAATCATGAACTTGATTAACTCCAGCACCTCGTCTCTGCCTATCAGACTGAGGATGATAGCTACTAGCAGCCATTTCCTCCAATAACTCATATCCTTCCTCAGCCGTTTTTCTCAGTAAGTTACCACAGGCAGCAGCATCTATCATAGTACGATTAGGAGTAAGCAGACCGTAGTAGAAAGTTTGAACAACTAACCCAAGAGGCAGCTCATGGTGTGGACATCTCCTCAACAAGTTCTTGTAGCGCTCCCATGCCTCGTAAAGTGACTCTTGCTCAAATTGAGCAAAAGTAGTAATGTCGGCTCTAAGCTTCGTAGTCTTCGACGGAGGAAAGTACTTGATCAGGAATGCCTTTGCCATATCCTCCCATGTAGTAATAGACCCTACAGGCAAGCAGTTTAACCACAACTTAGCTTTGTCTCTCAGTGAAAATGGAAATAAACACAAACGAACAGCATCATCAGACACACCATTAAAATTAAAAGTATCACAAATTTCAAGAAAGTCAGCTATATGAGAATTATGGTCGTCAAGTGCACTTCCCCCAAATTGGACAGTGTTCTGAATCATCTGAATGATAGCTGGCTTGATCTCAAACTGATTAGCTCGGATGACTGGTCTTACGATGCTTGGACGTGCTCCATCAAGAGACGGCTGTGCATAATCCATCATCGGTATACGCCTTGGCTCCTCTCTGTGTTGATCGTCTTCCATTCTTTCCTTCACTCTTTGCTGCTGTAGTCGACGTCTAGCTGTGCGCTCAATCTCGGGGTTAAAAGGCTCAAGCTTAAACTCGAGTGATCTTCGCATGCACCACAAGAAAAATCTACAACACAATGAGAGTATCAAATAACAATCAAATAAATAATACTAAAGAATTTAAATGAAAAATAAAAAATTGTGAATCAACAGTCCCCGGCAACGGCGCCAAAAACTTGATCGAGCAAAACTTGCACAGTGAATAGTCCCAAAATTTATTTTATAAATGAAAGCTCGATTTAAATATCGCAAGTGAGCGATAGTCAAGTTATAATAAACGTAAGTGAATACGAGTATCGTTCCACAAGGACTGCGTTACACTATTTTTATTTTCAAGTAAACTTTCTTTAGCAACGATAAAATGAGTTGATGATTAAACTAATGTAAATTAAACAACTAAAATAATTAAAATGCAAAGAAAACGTATTCAAGAAAGCAATGATTAATTTGGATTAAATCAATTGAGAAATGAATTTGTTGGGAATTAGCAGTTCACCTACCACTCGTGTTTAAATAATTACACTCGACTTTTACTCGTGCATTCGACGGAATTCCCTAGACTAATTAATATACTCTGTCGAGCTATATTAATACTAATCATAAACATGCAGTACTCAAGTGTCCTTAATTATTTAACAGTTCAAGATTGCATTACATTCTATGGTATCCACTAGCTTTCATCCGGGTGAACTATCACTATCGACACGTACCCAATTCCGTATATCTACTAAAATTGTAAATCCGTGGTTTATACTATTTGATCCTATTGTTAATTGTTCTATCGAAATCATCAACAATATGAAATAATCAAAGGAAGTTAGCTAGGCTTCGATTGAAACAAGAATGAACAATAGCATAAACAAATCACTAATAAAAACGTCGAGAAATAATGTTAAACACCGAGTACGGGGTAGGATCCCCTCAAATCCCAACAAATCTAGAGTTTAGCTACTGAAATTCATGATAAAAACCAACAATCAATGTAAGAAATAAAATACTGAATAATGAAAATACTAAAGATGACGATGGATGACGGCCATGACGCGTGGAAATCTCGAGGTCTTCGAAATCTCCTTTCTCTAGCTTCTCCTCCAAAAAAAGTGATGAAAAATATGCTAAAGTCTGCAAAAACGGCCTGCTGATCTCGTGTCTTAGGTTTAGGTGTAGGATAGAGTCCATAAAAAGTTGGAAACAAATCTTACCGAATCTCGCTTCTCGCTAGGGCGGCATATTTTGACCGCCCTAGCGAGAGGTCCTCGAATAAAATTCCTCGAGCATGTCCCTGGTCTCGCTGGGGCGGTTACTTTTGACCGCCCTAGCGAGACACTTGCGCATAAAATCCTCGGCCAGACCAAAATGCTCGCTGGGGCGGTCACTTTTGACCGCCCTAGCGAAGTCTCTTCGATATTTTGACAAATTCTCTCCCACTTTTTGGTTCAATTCCTGCAAAATAACCACAAAATAGCGAGATCAGTCACATGCTAAATAATGCTAAAAAAATTCAAAATTAAACTAAAAAAAACTAATATGATGAATGAATGCGACTCAAAACCAACACTAAAAACACGTAAAAACGAGTCCTATCAACATACCTCAATTCTTCATTTCCAGTTGATGTAGCCTGAAGATATTGATATAACACTTTATCTACATCAATAACATACTCATTCCAATCAACAATATACTCCAAAATCATTAATATGAGTTTCGAATATCATTTGAAACTTCAAAAATTCCTATCAAATCATAATCATATCATAATTCAATTCCGACTTCGAATACGAGTTTCTTGTCAGTTATTATTCTACATATACGAAATTCAACTTCAAATACATGCTATTCCAGCACTTTGATATTTAGAGCTGCTGGAACCAAAAGAAATTTACCTCAGTCAAAAGCCTTCGACGCAAAGATCACAAATATATAATTTGTTTCGCCTTTAGACAGCGTTTCGAAGTCGATTCGGACGAATGAAATTAAATTCTAGAACTTTCCTCTCGTACTATCGTATAAGAAATGAAGAAAGAAAGAGAAGACATCTCATTCTTATCACCACCGCTTTCGCGCTCGGGCGGTAAAATTCACGCGCTCGAGCGCGAGACATTCTGTCCCCGAGAAATCTTTATCGCGCTCGGGCGGTCAAACATTATCGCTCGGGCGCGGAGTGTTCTGCCCGAATATCACTTCTACATACCCTGGCGCGCGGGTGGTAATTTTCTACCGCTCGGGCGCCACATGTTCTGTACAAATTATTGGTTTTGTACTTATTGGCGTCCGGCTTCTCCACTCAAGCTCTTACAACGTAAATTCATATTCAATATTCATTTCTCAATTTCATTGTCATTATATACATCAAATACATAATCACATGAAAATTTCATGCATTATCGATAATCACACATGATTTACGATAATACGATACACGGTCTTTACATTTCTCCCGCTCTTAAAAGATTTCGTCCTCGAAATCTCAAACATCTCTATATACATAACATTGGCAAACATACATATGTCACCAGTTATAGTATATATCAAAACTAAAATCAGTAAAGGGATCAGAATACATCGAATACAATGGAACAGATGGACCAGCATCAAATAAATGCGGATACGATTCTCGCATTTTGCTCTCCAATTCCCACGTTGATTCTTCAACACCATGTCGTGTCCATTGTACTCGTACTAGAGGAATCGATTTGTTTCTCAATATCTTTTTCTTTCGATCCATAATGCGAACAGGTTGTTCAACATAGGAAAGAGAAGGATCCAGTTCAACCTCATCAGGTGCAAGTATATGTGTAATAGCCGAGCCTGGTGTACGGTACGGTTTAAGTTTTGTATGTTTATTGGGTTATGTGATTTAGATGTTTAGAGTTGTGTTTATGGGTTATAGTATAGTTGGTATTTTTGTTTTGTGGCATGGTTGATGTTGTTAGTTGGTTGTTTTGTATCAGTGTTTCGGATCGATTTTTTTTGTTGTTGCATGAGAGTTGCTGTGGCCGTGACCAGACCGCACCCGCGGTAGTGCAAGCAGCGCCCCCGCGGTCTACTGTTCAGTATTTTTGATGGAGTGCCCGTAGCCACACCGCACCCACGGTGTGGAGGACACCGCACCCGCGGTGCAGCACCGGCGGTGATTGCAGGACCGCACTTGCGGTCGTAGAGTTCAGGATTTTTGTGTGGTTGCCGTGAGCATGGCGCACCAGCGGTGCATGGTGGAGCGCACCCGCGGTCGTGCATTATTGAGGCATGATCGAGATTTTAAAGTGCTTTATTGGAGTGGTTGGCTTCACTTTACTCATTTCTTCCCCTTTCTTTTCGACTTTTCTCTCTAGAGATTAGGGTTTCTTCATTTTCTTTCACTTCCTATCTTTGATTCAAGCTTCTAGTTGGATTTTCGAGTTGAGATCGAGGTTCTTGGTTGCTCTAAGAAGCTAAGGTAAGCTTTTGGTATAGTTATTTCATGGTTTTGAGGTGAGAGATGATGTGGGTGTTTTGAATATGTTGGTTTTATGGATTAATTGGCATGGGTTCTTGATTATTGAGTTGTTGATGGTGTTATTTATGGATTATTGTTGTAGGATTTCAACCAAGAGATTAGTGAAGGTGTTCTAGTGGTTTGTAAGTGGAATTTCATCCCTTGTGCTCACATGATTATATTTGTATTGTGTTTCAAAGGTTTTATTGTGTTATTCCCTTCATTTAATTCACTATTATGTGTTGATACCTTTGTTGTATATTGTGGAGGCAATTGATGTCTCAACTATGAGAAGGGAATACAAAAGAGAAAGAATATCAAAGTGTTTGATGAAATGTCCGAAAGAAAGAGTTTAAATGTTTTATGGATTGATAGATACATAGTCAGAGATTGCATGCAATTAGTTGATCAACGACCATAGGCTTATATCCCTCAGAGTTGTCGATTTATATCGATGGGATACGAGCACCACAGACAAAGTTACTATTGATATCAATCCACCATAGTAAAGAGAAATACCATCTCATTGTTATGCTATTGCTATGATATTCATGTTTCAGAGTTGATGGTATTTAATGTTTTCAAAGCCATGTTTTACAGAGTATACTATGTATCATTGCTATGTAAGAGTTCCACTTGCTGAGTTTTATACTCATTTCAGTTATTTCATGTGTTGCAGATAAGAGCGAAGGACCAGGACGTTGATTGTGGCCCGGAGTCATATGCATACGAAGTGGGAAGGAAGATGTTATTTTGCAGAGGGTTGTCCACGAGTTCGGCAAGTTCTTCCTCGAGAGTTGTCGACGAGTTCGGCAAGTTGCTTAAAGAGCAGGCCAAAGTCCACAGCGAGCAGATGAAAGGGGATTGGTTACGGTGGCCGGAAACGCAACGGAAGCACAAAAATTTTCGATTTTAGGATATAAATTTCGTCCACCTCAAGATTTGTGTAGGAAATACAATAAAACACAAAAATGACATTCATAGTGTGTTTAGAAATGTACCTATCAATCTTAAAAGATTGATGATGGCTCCAACTTAGTTGATATACAACTAAGCTCTTGATGGCAAGACAATCTACAAGCTTCACCTTGTTCTTGAATCTTTCCTTCAAAATTAGGCCCACCACTAGCAAACTAGAACCCCTTTTATTTTGCACTAGAAAAATAAAAGGATTTTTCAAGGAGAAGTATTTTTCTTCCTCAACACTTGAAGAGAAAAATTGAGAGAAAAACTTTGGAGAATTGTCAGGAGAATTTCGGCCATTGTGTGCTAGAATGGGGGGAAGGGAGACTTGTCTTGGACTTGCAAAAAGTAGAGACAAAAGTAGCATGCCAAGCCTTGATAGTTGCAAAAGTTGTCTCCAACCCTTCGCCTCCCATGCATGCATATTATATGGTTTATTATCAAAATAAAAACCATGGACTAAATTTAATTATCTCAAACATATTTGAGACTAATTAAACATTACTTGAATTTACCCAAGTCCCACTAGTTAAATAATTAATTTAAATTGAGCTCTACAAGACTCAATATAATTTAATTAATTCAACACTTGAATTAATTTAATTATTTGGACTCTACTAGGTCCACTAGTGTTTAATTAATTCAACACTTGAATTAATTTAATTTAGTCCATAATAATGTTTATGAAAATCACAATTTTCAAATACATTATTCAATTGCCAAATTTTAATTTAGGAACACTTCCATAAATTAAAATTTACATTTCTCTCATAGAAGTCATACTTCTATTTTTCCTTACACTTATAAACTCATTTATAAGTCGTTCAACACATTGAACTAATTTTACTTCTCAACGGGATCTAGAAAGCTAGCACTTGTGTGGCCCTCAATGGTTCATTGATACAACTAGCCGTGGGTTCACATCTCCATGTGATTCGGACTAAACATGTCCTTATATGAGCATACCCCAATTGCTCCATTCTTATTTATCAACTCTTTGATAACAAGAATGTCAGAACTCAAGTCTGATAGCACCCAACGAATCATGTTAAACGCCTAGCAACATCGCTTACATGATTCCCTAGGTATCAAATGATAGAGCCTGCAAGAACCATTCAATTATGGTTAGCTTACAGTACGGTCCCTTCAACTCATATATCCCGACCGATTCGACAACCATTGGTTTATCGAGAGTTGTCAATGAATCGATATTATGTGTCATGTTGTAGTTGCATCGATTGTGTAATCTATGAAACCCCTTTCATAATTACCACCATACTCTGATCAGATATTTCAATCTACATACACATGAGAACACATAGGATATCCATACCCGAAGGTAAGCGGTGAATCCCCGACTACAATGCATCGACTCCTATATGTTTCGACAGAACACCCAACCTTGCCACCTGATGACCCCATGAGAGTCGGTAAACAAGCCAAAGTGTAATTCTAGCACATAGAGTCTCAATGTTGTCCCGGGTCATAAGGACTAATGGTGTACAACCATAAACTAGGACTATTCCACTCGATAAGTGAGAACCACTTGGAAAGTCCTTTTATGGAGGGTTGTTCAGTGCACTCTACAAGGAGCACCTATCTGCATGTTCGGACATCACAATGTCCCCTACCAATGAAACATGGTACTCACATCGCAGATACTAGTCTCTAACTCGAGCGGCCTATATCCTTCTTAGTGGCGGCTGAATCGACTAGGAACCGTTTAGAATATACAGTATTCCAAATATGAGTTTCATGATACTCATCATATGAGCATCTCATATTCTTTCTACTATTTGTATATTCAAGGACTTTATCTATGCAACTAGCATGGGTATACAGATAAAGATGCGCCAATATAATAAATTCAAATATTATTAAAATAAAGATCGTTTATACATAGAGTTTCATCGTGAACACTCGGCCAACACTTGGTTCGACGGGCACCTACTCTAACAGCAGATTCAGCAGCTGCTTCGATTTCAAGGAACAGGACAGGGTAGAGGTCAAGTGAGAGGCCAAGTAGCTCAGACAGTTGGCACTGATGCCGTCTTTTCTGCTTTTAAGAGAATGGATCCACCGAAATTCGCAGGTAGCACTGATCCGTTAGTGGCTGTCGAGTGGGTCAAAGCGCTTGAAGCAATCTTCGACCATCTCCAGTATGAAGATAAAGACAGGATCAGCTGTGCAGTATTCATGTTGGTAAAGGCTGCACGTATCTGGTGGAATGCCACTAAGGTTGGTGTCGATGTTTCAGCTTTGAAGTGGCAAAAGTTCACAGACCTGTTCTATGACAAGTACTTTCCCGACGCACTTCGAGCTAGGAAGGTGACTGAGTTTCTGGAGCTTCGACAGGGAGGCATGAACGTTGATGAGTACATTATCAAGTTCGAGAAGGGTTGTCTATTTGCTCCGTATATTGCTTCAAACGACAAGGACAAAGGTGCTCATTTCATTCGAGGCCTTAAAGCAGAGATCAGAAGGGATATCAACATGTCCAAGGCCGTGACATTCAAAGAGATTGTGTCAAAGGCGTTATTGGCCGAACAAGACGAGAAGGATATCGCCAGAGAGAGGCAGGAGAGGCATCAAGCTATTGCTCAGAGAGGCCAGGGCTCGAATCAGAGAGGCAAGGATCGTTTCAAAGGGAAGGGCAAGATGGAATCGAGTCCTAGACCACCGCCAGTTCCAGTTGATCCTGAGAAGCCGCTGTGTCCTAAATGCAGCAGACATCATCGAGGAGAGTGCAGATTTGGCACTCATATTTGTTATCGTTGTGGCACTGCAGGCCACATTGCTAAAGATTGTCCAAGGGGAGCGAGCAAGGATAAGGTGCAGGGTCGCATCTTTACGATGACCAAGGAAGGTATAAACCATGATTCTTCTGTGATCTCTAGCACTATTTTAATTTCAGGCAGAGTAGCTACGACATTGATTGATACTGGTGCTACTCATTCTTTTATGTCTGAATTGTTTTTGAGATCGTTGGATATAGTTCCTTCTGTTATTCCCCTCCAGTTTAATGTTGTTTTGCCTTCGGGGGATGTGTTGTGCCCGACATCTATTGTGTATGCGTGCTCTGTTCAAATTGATGGGCGAATGGTTTTTGCTGATTTGATTGTCATCCTGATGGTTGCATTTGATGTTATACTTGGCATGGATTGGCTATCAACCTATCGTGCAGTGATTGATTGCGTTGCTAAGACGGTGACTTTTGCAGATGATGGCAATAGGGAAGGTATGCTCGCCAGTGCAGGTACTTCGCTGGTCCTTCCTTTTATTTCTTGTCTTGAGGCTGAGAAGTTGCTGTGTAGAGGTTGTGATGTATTTGTGGCTTCGATTGTGGATGTGCATAGAATGATTAAGTTGAATATTGATGATATCGATGTTGTGAGGGAGTTTTCTGATGTGTTTGAGGATGATGTGCCGGGTTTGCCGCCGGACAGGGATGTTGAGTTTGTGATTGATCTAGCCCCAGGTACGGTTCCTATTTCTAAGGCTCCGTATAGGATGGCCCCTACCGAGATGTAGGAGTTGAAGACGTAGTTGCAGGATCTTTTGGACAAGGGTTTTATTCGACCGAGTTCTTCACCTTGGGGAGCTCCGGTTCTTTTCGTCAAGAAGAAAGATGGGTCGTTGCGGCTGTGTATCGACTACAGAGAGATCAACAAAGTGACTATCAAGAACAAGTATCCGTTGCCACGGATAGATGATTTGTTTGATCAGCTGCAAGGTGTTACTGTATTTTCGAAGATTGATCTTCGATCTGGCTACTATCAGTTGAAGGTTAGGGAGTCTGATATCCCTAAGACGGCGTTCCGTACCAGGTACGGTCATTATGAGTTTCTTGTGAAGTCTTTTGGTCTGACCAATGCTCCTTCAATTTTCATGGATCTGATGAACCGTGTGTTCAAGCCGTATTTGGATAGCTTCGTCATTGTTTTCATCGACGACATATTGATCTATTCCAAGGCCAGAGAGCTTCATTCAGAGCACCTCAGAACTGTTCTTCAATTGTTGAGAGAGAAGAGGCTGTATGCCAAGTTGAAGAAGTGTGAGTTCTGGTTGGAGCAGATTTCTTTTCTAGACCATGTTGTATCGAAGGTTGGCATAGCTGTTGATCCGACAAAGATAGAGGCGATTCAGAAGTGGCCTATTCCTACTACTGTACCAGAGGTACGAAGTTTTCTTGGGTTGGCAGGTTATTATATTCGTTTCATCTCAGATTTTTCTAAGATTGCCCTGCCATTAACCAATCTGACGAGGAAGACTGTGAAGTTCGAGTGGTCCAATGATTGCCAGAGAGCATTCCAAGAGTTGAAGGAGAAGTTGACGACAGCTCCTGTTCTTTCATTGCCCAGTGGTTCAGAGGATTTTGTTGTGTATACCGATGCATCGAAGAAGGGTCTTGGTGCAGTGTTGATGCAGCGTGGTAAGGTCATAGCCTATGCTTCTCGCCAGTTGAAAGACTATGAGAAGAATTATCCGATGCATGATTTGGAGATAGCAGCTGTGGTTTTCGCCTTGAAGATTTGGAGACATTATTTGTATGGCGAAAAATGTGAAATTTTCACGGACCACAAGAGTTTGAAGTATCTGTTTTCCCAGAAAGAGCTCAATATGCGGCAGAGGAGGTGGTTAGAGCTTGTCAAAGACTATGATGTGATTATCAGTTACCACCCATGGAAAGCGAATGTTGTAGCAGATGCTTTTAGCCGTAAGTCGAGTTCTTCCTTGAGTTCGATGATTCAGAAGCCGTGGTTGATGGACTTGCAGCGAGAGGAGATTTCTTTGGTAGTCCCTGGAACCATTGCTCACTTTTCAGCGTTGGTCATTCGGGCTACTTTGACAGACAGGATCCGTAGAGAGCAGACTATTGATTTGCAGCTGGCAGAGATGAGAGCTAGACCAGAGGAGAGAGGTAACTCAGAGTTTGGATTGAATGGAGACGGTTTGATGACTTTCAGAGGCCGTATTTGTGTTCCTGTTGGTGATGATATTCGGCGAGACGTCTTGACAGAGGCACATACCGCGCCATATTCAATACATCCAGGCAGCACTAAGATGTATCAGGATCTTCGTCGACTTTATTGGTGTCTAGGTATGAAGAAAGATATTGCCATGTTTATTTCTCAGTGCCTAACTTGTCAGCAGGTGAAGATTGAGCACCAGAGACCTGCTGGGACATTGTTGTCTTTGCCGATTCCTCAGTGGAAATAAGAGCATATTACGATGGACTTCGTGACTGGTCTTCCCAGAACGCAGAAAGGTTTTAACTCTATTTGGGTTATTGTCGATCGATTGACCAAGTCAGCGCATTTTCTCCCAGTCAAGACGACGTATTCCATGAACCAGTATGCCGAGGATTATATAGCAGAGATTGTTAGACTTCACGGTGTCCCTGTGTCGATTGTGTCTGATCGTGACCCTAGATTTACCTCAGAGTTTTGGAAGAGTTTGCACAGAGCTATGGGTTCACGGTTAGCTTTCAGTACAGCATATCACCCTCAGAGCGACGGTCAATCAGAGAGAGTCATTTAGATTCTAGAGGATATGCTCAGAGCTTGCACTATTGATTATTCTGGTAGCTGGGATTCCAAATTGCCTCTTGTGGAGTTCACGTACAATAACAGTTACTAGGCGACGATTGGGATGGCATTGTACGAAGAACTTTATTGCAGGAAGTGTAGATCTCCCTTGTATTGGGATGAGATTGGTGAGAGGAAGATGTTGGGTCCAGAGTTGGTTCAACAGACTGCTGATGTTGTTGCTGTTATTAGTGAGAGGATGAAGACAGCGCAGTCGAGACAGAAGAGCTATGCGGATGTACGTCGTAGACCTTTGCAGTTTAAGGTTGGCGATCACGTGTTTCTGAAGATAGCACCTCTCAAGGGTGTGATGCGGTTTGGCAAGAAGGGCAAGTTGAGTCCGAGATTTATTGGCCCCTTTGAGATCTTGGACAGAGTTGGTGATCGAGCCTACAGGTTAGCCCTACCGCCAGATCTTGACAGAGTCCATAATGTTTTTCATGTATCGATGCTCAGGAAGTATATTGCGAATCCTTCCCATGTTCTTCGCCACGAGCCATTGGACTTGACGCCGAATTTGACGTACCTAGAGATTCTGGTTCAGATTCTGGACCGCAAAGTTAAAGTTTTGAGGAACAAAGAGATCGGCATCGTTAAAGTCCTTTGGAGGAACCATTTGATCGAAGAGGCCACGTGGGAACCAGAGGATGAGATGAGAGAGAAGTATCCTGAGTTGTTCGTGCAGTGACGTCAATTTCGAGGACGAAATTCCTCTAAGGAGGGGAGATTGTAATAGCCGAGCCTGGTGTACGGTATGGTTTAAGTTTTGTATGTTTATTGGGTTATGTGATTTAGATGTTTAGAGTTGTGTTTATGGGTTATAGTATAGTTGGTATTTTTGTTTTGTGGCATGGTTGATGTTGTTAGTTGGTTGTTTTGTATCAGTGTTTCGGATCGATTTTTTTTTTTGTTGCATGAGAGTTGCTGTGGCCGTGACCAGACCGCACCCGCGGTAGTGCAAGCAGCGCCCCCGCGGTCTACTGTTCAGTATTTTTGATGGAGTGCCCGTAGCCACACCGCACCCGCGGTGTGGAGGACACCGCACCCGCGGTGATTGCAGGACCGCACCTGCGGTCGTCGAGTTCAGGATTTTTGTGTGGTTGCCGTGAGCATGGTGCACCCGCGGTGCATGGTGGAGCGCACCCGTGGTCGTGCATTATTGAGGCATGGTTGAGATTTTAAGTGCTTTATTGGAGTGGTTGGCTTCACTTTACTCATTTCTTCCCCTTTCTTTTCGACTTTTCTCTCTAGAGATTAGGGTTTCTTCATTTTCTTTCACTTCCTATCTTTGATTCAAGCTTCTAGTTGGATTTTCGAGTTGAGATCGAAGTTCTTGGTTGCTCTAAGAAGCTAAGGTAAGCTTTTGGTATAGTTATTTCATGGTTTTGAGGTGAGAGATGATGTGGGTGTTTTGAATATGTTGGTTTTATGGATTAATTGGCATGGGTTCTTGATTATTGAGTTGTTGATGGTGTTATTTATGGATTATTGTTGTAGGATTTCAACCAAGAGATTAGTGAAGGTGTTCTAGTGGTTTGTAAGTGGAATTTCATCCATTGTGCTCATATGATTATATATGTATTGTGTTTCAAAGGTTTTATTGTGTTATTCCCTTCATTTGATTCACTATTATGTATTGATACCTTTGTTGTATATTGTGGAGGCAATTGATGTCTCAACTATGAGAAAGGAATACAAAAGAGAAAGAATATCAAAGTGTTTGATGAAATGTCCCAAAGAAAGAGTTTAAATGTTTTATGGATTGATAGATACATAGTCAGAGATTGCATGCAATTAGTTGATCAACGACCATAGGCTTATATCCCTCAGAGTTGTCGATTTATATCGATGGGATACGAGCACCACAGACAAAGTTACTATTGATATCAATCCACCATAGTAAAGAGAAATACCATCTCATTTTATGCTATTGCTATGATATTCATGTTTCAGAGTTGATGGTATTTAATGTTTTCAAAGCCATGTTTTACAGAGTATACTATGTATCATTGCTATGTAAGAGTTCCACTTGCTGAGTTTTATACTCATTTCAGTTATTTCATGTGTTGCAGATAAGAGCGAAGGACCAGGACGTTGATTGTGGCCCGGAGTCATATGCATACGAAGTGGGAAGGAAGATGTTATTTTGCAAACATTTTTGGAACATGATCATAGGAATGATATTTTGTATTTTTGTTATATCATTTGAATGATCATGTATTCTCCTTTAAACATTTTATGGTAATGTATTTTGAAACTCCTTTCATTTGAAAGAAAATTTTAAATTCCGCTGCTATTTTATTGTAAACGGGTCGAGGTGTCACATTTAGTGGTATCAGAGCACCGTTCTTCGGACCAATGCATATGACTTCGTCTACTTTCAACTGTCCGGGTATGTTTTCTTTTGCATCTATTCATTGTTATCTATTGATATGTCTTTTGTGAATACATTGTAGAGTATGCCTCCTAAGCGTAAGGCGTCAGAGGGTGAGGATAGTTCTTCCTCGAGAGTTGTCGACGAGTTCGGCAAGTTGCTTAAAGAGCAGGCCAAAGTCCATAGCGAGCAGATGAAAGGGGATCGGTTACGGTGGCCGGAAACGCAACGGAAGCACAAAAATTTTCGATTTTAGCATATAAATTTCGGCCACCTCAAGATTTGTGTAGGAAATACAATAAAACACAAAAATGACATTCATAGTGTGTTTAGAAATGTACCTATCAATCTTAAAAGATTGATGATGGCTCCAACTTAGTTGATATACAACTAAGCTCTTGATGGCAAGACAATCTACAAGCTTCACCTTGTTCTTGAATCTTTCCTTCAAAATTAGGCCCACCACTAGCAAACTAGAACCCCTTTTATTTTGCACTAGAAAAATAAAAGGATTTTTCAAGGAGAAGTATTTTTCTTCCTCAACACTTGAAGAGAAAAATTGAGAGAAAAACTTGGGAGAATTGTGATGAGAATTTCGGCCATTGTGTGCTAGAATTGGGGGAAGGGAGACTTGTCTTGGACTTGCAAAAAGTAGAGACAAAAGTAGCATGCCAAGCCTTGATAGTTGCAAAAGTTGTCTCCAACCCTTCACCTCCCATGCATGCATATTATATGGTTTATTATCAAAATAAAAACCATGGACTAAATTTAATTATCTCAAAAATATTTGAGACTAATTAAACATTACTTGAATTTACCCAAGTCCCACTAGTTAAATAATTAATTTAAATTGAGCTCTACAAGACTCAATATAATTTAATTAATTCAATACTTGAATTAATTTAATTATTTGGACTCTACCAGGTCCACTAGTGTTTAATTAATTCAACACTTGAATTAATTTAATTTAGTCCATAATAATGTTTATGAAAATCACAATTTTCAAATACATTATTCAATTGCCAAATTTTAATTTAGGAACACTTCCATAAATTAAAATTTACATTTCTCTCATAGAAGTCATACTTCTATTTTTCCTTGCACTTATAAACTCATTTATAAGTGGTTCAACACATTGAACTAATTTTACTTCTCAACGGGATCTAGAAAGCTAGCACTTGTGTGGCCCTCAATAGTTCATTGATACAACTAGCCGTGGGTTAACATCTCCATGTGATTCGGACTAAACATGTCCTTATATGAGCATACCCCAATTGCTCCATTCTTACTTATCAACTCTTTGATAACAAGAACGTCAGAACTCAAGTCTGATAGCACCCAACGAATCATGTTAAACGCCTAGCAACATCGCTTACATGATTCCCTAGGTATCAAATGATAGTGCCTGCAAGAACCATTCAATTATGGTTAGCGTACAGTACGGTCCCTTCAACTCATATATCCCGACCGATTCGACAACCATTGGTTTATCGAGAGTTGTCAATGAATCGATATTATGTGTCATGTTGTAGTTGCATCGATGGTGTAATCTATGAAACCCCTTTCATAATTACCACCACACTCTGATCAGAGATTTCAATCTACATACACATGAGAACACATAGGATATCCATACCCGAAGGTAAGCGGTGAATCCCCGACTACAATGCATCGACTCCTATATGTTTCGACAGAACACCCAACCTTGCCACCTGATGACCCCATGAGAGTCGGTAAACAAGCCAAAGTGTAATTCTAGCACATAGAGTCTCAATGTTGTCCCGGGTCATAAGGACTAATGGTGTACAACCATAAACTAGGACTATTCCACTCGATAAGTGAGAACCACTTGGAAAGTCCTTTTATGTCTCAACTATGAGAAGGGAATACAAAAGAGAAAGAATATCAAAGTGTTTGATGAAATGTCCCAAAGAAAGAGTTTAAATGTTATATGGATTGATAGATACATAGTCAGAGATTGCATGCAATTAGTTGATCAACGACCATAGGCTTATATCCCTCAGAGTTGTCGATTTATATCGATGGGATACGAGCACCACAGACAAAGTTACTATTGATATCAATCCACCATAGTGAAGAGAAGTACCATCTCATTGTTATGCTATTGCTATGATATTCATGTTTCAGAGTTGATGGTATTTAATGTTTTCAAAGCCATGTTTTACAGAGTATACTATGTATCATTGCTATGTAAGAGTTCCACTTGCTGAGTTTTATACTCATTTCAGTTATTTCATGTGGTGCAGATAAGAGCGACAGACCAGGATGTTGATTGTGACCCGGAGTCATATGCATACGAAGTTGGAAGGAAGATGTTATTTTTCAAACATTTTTGGAACATGATCATAGGAATGATATTTTGTATTTTTGTTATA
Organism: Primulina eburnea; assembly: GCF_022965805.1. NCBI lineage: Eukaryota > Viridiplantae > Streptophyta > Magnoliopsida > Lamiales > Gesneriaceae > Primulina > Primulina eburnea. The sequence continues at coordinate 13,046,994 of NC_133106.1, read as the reverse complement.
TCATTTGAATGATCACGTATTTACCTTTAAATATTTTATGGTAATGTATTTTGAAACTCCTTTC